>NC_044979.1:110569777-110921277 GCF_008728515.1 Papio anubis | reverse complement strand
GGAAGACACTGTGAAGCACAGATGCAGATAAAGAATTGTATCATCTTCTAATAGTTTCCAAAGTGGAGCAGTGTGCGCTCTGCTTCCAGCCTAAGGAACGCACTGTTCAGGAGGTGTATGCATTTCACTTGGACTGCTGTGGTGGGTCTCTGTTTGGGTAGGTCAGGGGACACAAGGTAAGGGAATAACTGAATTAGGAAATATTGTTGCTATTGTCAAAGGAAGGAAGTGCTAACGTCTTCTGGTGGAGCCACCAAAGCATCAAGGTTAGACATTATTCCAGACACTTACAGAAACCTGCAGTGACTTGATAATTTGTGTGGAACTATTCGCAGCCCAGAGCTATAAAAGCAAAGAATGAGCCGATTTATCTACTAGGAAAGACTAAGACCATACTCAGAAGAAAAAGATAAAATGCAAACAACTAAGTATTTTAGGAGATATCAGGCATGGACCTTAACTTTACTATGTCTATACAAAGCAGTAAAGAAGAAAATAAATTTTGAATCCATTTTGAATAATTCAAAATAAATTTTGAATCTTTTCATAACCCTCAGTAAATAAATTAAAATCTTTATTCCATTCTGAGAATTCATTTTGGAAAAGAGATGTTTCAAGAAAACACTGGCAGTAAAACTGAAATTTCTTTTTCATCTTCAATGAGAATTTGTTTCATAATTCATTTTGTACAATTTGATTATAAATTGCTCCTTTATTTTCTTTTTGAAACAGGAATTAATACATTTAGACATGGGAAATAGAACAAATTACATTTTATTATATCCTGCTCTCATATACAGAACACTGTGATTTTATTTTCCATGACATTTCACCATCCAAAAGATAAACAGAAACATATTTAAATACAAATAGAAGTAAATAATAAATCTAACAAGGCAAACATTTGCTAACGAGCACATCCTGCATGTCAGAAGTCCCATAGCTCTCAGAGGAATCACCACCTATATCATACATTATCAATTAGAAAACTTTGTATGTCTTAACTGCTTTCAAATTAAAAAAAAATATGAAGTCAACATTGCAAAATATTAGGGGTACAGTCCAGACTATCTGATTTTTATTAATAAAATGGTCTATTCATTTGCTGTAAAATTACCAGTCTTCAGCTAAAGATCTTTCAGGCACTTGAGGTTGCTTTTTCTGTCATACTTTGAGCCAAAATAGGGGGGATAAAAAGTGAAACTTTAGAACTGAAATTTCAGCTCATTGTTTATTTGTCTTTGTTTCTCCTGAGCTAATTAAATGAAGAGTTTGACATTCAAAGCTGGTTTGGGGAAAGAAAGAGGGAGCACAACAAGTTGGGATTTAGCCCAACTACTAATAAATATGGAAGGCAGTAGTCATCAGAACAGATTTTATGATGACTTTCTTTTCATTGACTACACTTTTAAAAATAGTAAAATGGATTATTAGGGAAAGGAAAAGAAGAACATCTTATAATTATCTAGCTTAGTGTTTAGGTTAGAGGAATTATACCTCTCTGAAGCAAAACTTCAATTCAAAATAATTACATTTCTAAACCTATTAGTCTCCAAAAGGTATCTTCATTATACTGTTTATTTTCAAGTGGAATTCTACTGCTCTACATTTTTTCTTAATATACTTATTACCCCCCATCCCCAAAAGCCAGAAATACATTCAAATAAATAATTTAGGAAGCTTTTTATCATGTTGTAGTACTATACTTAAAGGAGTTTGTGCTATATTTAAAGAAACATAATGTTTGTGAAGCATTTCATCAAGAGAATCTACATTTTTTTCTGACTCACATTTAGTTCTATAATTTTGGTTCTATAATATTTTAAAATAAAATGCTGAATTTAAAAACTAACATGCTTATTATTTAAACATTCAAATAGTACAAGAGTCTCTTTAAAATGTTTCTATACCTTAGTTCCTAGCACCTCAACTCTGAGTTTGGTGTGCATCTTTCCACACCTCTTTTTATAATATAGAAATATACCTAAGCATGTGTACACATACACACACATAGATGGGGTGTATATTTTCATAATGTTCTATATGTGATTCTATAACTTAATTTCTTCATTTCTCCCCTTATCCTTCCATCTTAAGCATACTTCTGTGTCAGAATAAGCACATCAACTCTATTCTTCCCAATGGGGGTCAAATGTTCCATTTTATGATTGTGCCATAATTTATTTAACCAAGTTTCTACTGATGACAGTGTCAGTTTTAGTCTCAGAGGAGTACATACACATATTTAAAAATTCAAGCCGTACAAAATTGTCTAAAACAGAAAGTTAAGCCCTCCTTCTCCTCCTCCAAAAGCTAATCAATTTCAAGCTTTTTCCATGGTTTGCTTTTTTTTCCTGATGGCTAACATTATAAATTGTAAATAATACATCTAAACATGTATTACTTGTTCCGTTACTTGACAAAGTGCTGATTTTCCTTAGCATATTTCCAAGGATCTCCTTCTTTCCCGAACTTTGTCTTTATTTTATTATTTTGTCAATGTTAAATTTCATAACTTTTAATTCAGCTTTGTTTGAGAAATGTTACTAAGTCTTCCTTGACCAGTCTATAAACTGAGTCTAAGAACTCAAGCCCAGTGAAACCACATTTGTCATATTATGACTGGGTATTAGTTATTTGCTGCAGAGCCATATGAGGTAATGGGACCGTGAGAAGAGAATGCAGCCCTCCAGGGAAGGCACACAATTTCCCCAAACATTGAGGTCCAAAAGACTCTTCTTTTAGTTGGTTTTATCTTTCTTAGCTGCATTTGGGTTTAATGGAAAGATGACAAAGTTTTACCAGCAACACATGGGTCTGGCTCTGCAGCTCACAAACTGTGAGGCCCAGAGCTAGACCCTTCCATTTTCTGGGCCTTACCCTTCTCATTTGTAGACTGAGAGACAAACTAGTAATACGTCTCTGCTCTAGCTTTAGCATTTCAGTATTCTAAAGTATTGAATATCCCGTAAGCATTGTGGGTACAATGAAACCGCAGCCTGAGAAGGAGAGTTCTCACATTCCTATTTCTAATTCCACTCAACAGATCCTGAGTGATCGTCAGAGACATGTTCCTAATACCTTCATCATGTTCGGGGCTTGGAGATATTTTGGAAATATGAGGCAATCAACTTTAACTGTTGTTTTGGTTTGCTGCAAAGAAGAGCATTCTTATTAGATCCTAGCATGTGCATTTTTAAATGTATAATTGTCATTTACTCCTCTCAAAAATAATCAGAGCTAATATTCTGGATAAAGCTAAGAGTAATAGTCATATGTTGTACTTAATAGGGCAAACTATTATTTTCTGCACTTTTCTACACAGAGCCTAGAATCATTTTTATTTTGCTCTCTCTTCTAATGGTTGTGGGATAGGGATTGGAGACAGAGGTGTTGGTTCAAAAAGCTGGATTTGGACCAGCAAAGCAGAAAGTCACATGGAACTCAATGAGGGCCTGTATGCAGTCTTCCAGTCATTCTAGCAGGTCCTGCCTGGTGTCTATCACCGCCAATGTGATCTCACTGTTCCCTTCTCTCTTTCTTTCCAGGAGGGGCCAACCCAACACTTTGGCCTTATCAACCCCCGCAGATGCTGCTCTGTGTCTCTTCTGCCAGTTCTGGCTCAGTGTGGTGTCTCCCAGGCCCACTGACTGTCGGTTGCCATAACGACATTGCACACACGAGGGAGGCCTGGCGGAGCAGTGGTGGGGCCAGGTGGAGAGGAGGAGGTAGAACAGACAGCTGAACTGCGCAGCGTCCCAGCCAGGATGACACGGAGGCAGGTGACCATAGGAAGTGAGGCAGGGGAGGATGAGGAAGAAGCTGCAGCCCAGAACCATGATTGCAAATGAGCAGAGCCTGGCCTCAAGAGAGGGAGGAAAAAGCTGGTGAGGAAAAGTGGAAGGAGAAAATAAAATGGTTAGAAAAACACTATAGACAAGCATAAGAAAAATGGAAACCAAAAAGAGACATTGCTGCCACTGGAAAAACGTCAATCTCAGACATGGTGAACACAGGAAAAGCATCCTTCTCTGTTGCCTACTTGCGTTTAGATTAATATGGGTTTTGGGGGGTTTTGTTTTGTTTTTCCTTGAGACAAGGTCTCGCATCGTCACCCAGGCTGGAGTGCAGTATTGGGATCACAGCTCACTGCAGCCTAGACCTCCAGGCTCAAGTGATCCTCCTGCCTCAGCCTGTCAACTGGCTGGGACTACAGATGTGCGCCGCTGAACCTGGCTAATTTTTTGACTTTTTGTAAAGGTAATGTCTCACTATGTTGCCCAGGTTGGTCTCAAACTCCTGATCTCAAGAGATGCTCCCACCTCAGCCTCCCAAAGTGCCAGGATTACAGGTGTGAGCCACCATGCCTGGCGACTTTATGGCTTTAACATGAAATAAGACCAATATGACTTTAACATGAAATAAAAATCATTAACTTCAGGTCAGCTCAATATGCCAGTCTTGGTTATGATAGACTGCTGGTTCAGGCCCTATTTAAATCTGTGGAAAATATCTATGTGTCTTCCTCTCTGAACTGTTATAATGACTTCAATGAGTTGTTGAATATTCAAATGCTTGCTAAATGTTAGAATAGTCTACAAATTTAAGAGTCATCATTGTCCCTTGATTTTATCATCATTGCTGTTTAACATTCTTCTTTTTCACTCTCGCAGTCTCCTTTGAACTATCTTTGGAAGATTATTTTTTCTTTTTTCCCCCCATTAATTGTAGAGTATTTGGAAACATATGCTTTTCTCAGAGGAGCAGTCGAAGTTTAACCTGTAAATCTGTAGCTAAGCAAGGCAAGATAATCTTCATCTGCCTTAGTTATTATCACTAAAAAAAAAAAAAGTTGGAACCTAATTCAATTCAAATATCCTTATCTATATTCTATCAAAAATTTCTTTATGCTCTATAACTTTGGCAAATTTCTTTTTCTCTGAACCAAGTGTGCTGGGGGAAGAATATAAAATAAGGGGAGGGAAAATATGTATTGTACATACGTATATATAATATCACCATAGCTGAAAGTGACTTTAGGGATCATCTAGTACGATGCTCTTTATTTCAATTATTTTTTGGGTTTTTGTTTTGCTTTGTTTTGTTTTGGAAAAAAATTCTCGCTCTGTGGCCCATGCTGGAGTGCAGTGGCACAACCTCGGCTCACTGCAACCTCCACCTCTCAGGTTCACGATTCTCCTGCCTCAGCCTCCTGAATAGATGGGACTACAGGCATGCACCACCACACCCAGCAAATTTTTAGTAGAGACAGGGTTTTACCATATTGGCCAGACCTCAGGTGACCTGCCCACCTCTGCCTCCCGAAGTGCCAGAATTACAGATGTAAGCCACCGTGCCCAGACATTTTTAAGGTTTAATTTGTGATCAGTCATCTAGCAATCTTGATGAAATGCAGAGTCTGATTTGGAAGGGTGGGACAAGATTGCAGTTCTAGCAAGTTCCCAGGAGACGCTGACACTGTAAGTCCTTGAGAAGCAAGAATCTATTACAGTGATATTCAAAGATTTGGCATTAAACACTTTTTAAACATAAAATCTGATAGAACAACTGAAAGCCCACCTTCACACACTAAAGTTTTTGGGGGATGGGTGGGGAGGCAGAGACCTAGCTGTCCTTCAATATTCCCTGGAAGGTTTTGGGTCATTTTCCAGCCACTTCATTGGGAAACCTTGGAATCTGTAGAGCATGATATGAAATGCACAAACTAATTGAAACACTTATTTTAGTCCTAAAGAGACAGACTTGAGAGAGTTTAAATAGCAATAAATGTATTTATAATATTCAACATCCATACACATATGCTCCAAACGTATACATTTAAATATTATCATGAAGACATTTGTTTTTGCATTGTAGAAAACAGTTGCTGCTTTTCAGCATCCAAACCCTATTTAATAGGAAGCCAACCAAAAGGTTAAATCTGACAGATAGCCCCGCTCTGTGCCTTACCAGGTAAGCTGAGAGCAAGTAACCAAGGCTCCCCAATCAAAAACTCATTCTAGAGACTTCATACTTAGAGAGAAGGAAGCAAAAATTAAGAAACAGTTAAACAGCATTCATGGTGGTGACGTTGGAAGCAGAATCTCAAGAATGGTGGTTTGAGGGGCTGCTGCTCTTCAAGGTCAGTCATAGGAGATGTCTCCAAGGAAGTGACAATTTATCTATTTTTATAATTGTGGGGGAAAAAACCCAAAAAACAGTGACCACCACGAGTTAAGTAAAGAGATGTGCCCAGTAGAACAAATAGACTATCAAACAGGGAGAGCCGAAGAGTTTAAGAGGACTGGAGACAAGGTTTGACATTGGTAAATACACAGGGACAAGGCACCCATTTGGGGTGGGTGAGCTAGCACAAGTGCCTCAGGGGCTGTCTTGGTCTGTTTTGCATTGCCGTAAGAGAATACCTGAAGCTGAGTAATTTGTAAAGAACAGAGGTTCATTTGACTCACAGCTCTGCAGGCTGCACAGGAAGCATGGATATGCCATCTGCTTTTGGTAAGGGCTTCAGGAAGCTTCCACGTATGGCAGAAGGGAAAGGGGAACCAACATGTCCCATGGTGAGAGAGGAAGAGAGAAAAAAGGAGTTGCCAGGCTCTTCAACAGTCACTTCTTGCATGAAGTAACAGAGCAAGAATTCAGTCATTACAGGGAGAAGGGCACCAAGCCATTCATGAGGGGTCTGCCCACTCCCGTGATCCAAACATCTTCCATGAGGCTCCACCTTCAACATTGGTATCAAATTTCAGCCTGAGATTTGGAGGGGATAAACATCCAAACTACCTCAGAGGCTTAAATAATTTGGCACATTACCTTGGACAGTCTCTAAATTCCTTGAAAGCTGGATTTCATCCCCAATCCCAGGCAAAATTTTGCCAGATGAAAAGCTGATACATCTAAACACACACATATTTGGCATCCCTTTACACTTTGGGAACGCAGGACAATTAGAAGTTTACAAGGTGAGGTTGGGACACCAACTAAGAAATCGCAAACTTCAAAATCAAAAAGAAATGAAAGAAAAAATTTATCCTAAAATCTCTATGGCTTTTTGACCATTGCTTGTATTTCTGAGGGTATTGAAACTAGAATTAGGAACAACTGTGGAATAAGGGTGTATTTCTGTTTCCTTCAAGAAGCTTTCCAAAACAAAGTAAATATAAAGTGTATCAAATCTGAAATAAAGAAAATGGTCACTAAGAAATTAAAAGGGTAAAAAGCATCTATCAAATTTTAGCCATTATTATTTACATATACATTTTATATATATAAATATATATATATATATTTTTTGAGACAAAGTCTCACTCTGTCACTGAGTCTGGAGTACAATGGCATGATCTTGCGTCACTGCAACTTCCGTCTCCTGGGTTCAAGCGATTCTCCTGCCTCAGCCTCTGGAATAGCTGGGACCACAGGCGTGTACCACCATGCTCAGATAATTTTTGGATTTTTAGTAGAGACAGGGTTTTGCCCCATTGGCCAGGTTGGTTTTGAACTCCTGACCTCAAGTGATCCACCTGTCTCGGCCTCCCATAGTGCTGGGCTTACAGGTGTGAACCACCGTGCGTGGCCATGATTTTCAGTTTTATTTTAATGATTTCATTTTTAAAAACTTTGCAGCTGGGCATGGTACTGACATCTGTAATCCCAACACCTTGGGATGCCAATGTAGTAGGAGGATTGAGCCCGGGACTTCATGGCCAGCCTGGACAACATAGCTAGATCCCTTCTCTACAAAGAAAAAAACTTGGCATGACAGGCATGGTGATGTGTGCCAGTAACCTCAGCTACTCAGGAGCTGAGGTGGGAAGATAACTTGAGCCCAGGAGTTTGAAGCTTCAATGAACTATGATAGTGCCACTGCACTTCAGCCTGGGCGACAGAGAAAGACTCTGTCTCAAAATAAATGAGGTAAATTAAATTTTTTGCTTTCTTGCTATGTTATTTGTATCTTTTCAGATTTCCTTCCTATGTTTCCAAGTTTTCTTTGTTTCTCTTACTTCTCATAATTTGAAAATTATGCATCCCATTTTTCCAACTAATGGTTAATTTACATTTAAAATACCTTTATATATCTCTATTTAATTCTATCTATATATATATTTATCACTTCAAAAATAAAGTATATGAATTTGAGAATTCCCCCCACACGCATAAAACGAAAGATTCTGCAAGCAATTATTCACACTCCTACTCTAAGATTTTGCTGGTATAATTTGGGACTTCATATCCAGAATATTATCATTTTTTTAAACACTTTAAGTTTCTTTTGGAAAAATTACTTAAATTTTTTTCTATTGATTTAAACTTCTTACTATATTAAAAATAGTGATTTAAATATTGACTCTGATTGGTTTTCATTACTGCTCTTTTTTTTTTTACAGCGCAATCTAGTCTAATCCCAATTGGTTTTAATTACGCATCATACTTTCTTTTATTACACATAATCCCTATAATTTAGTTTGTCGGTTTGAGTCATTCTTCAGTCAGCTGGAATACTTTTTCAAGTTTTTTAAAAAATCTTTATTTTTTGCAGAAAAAGAATGTGGGTAAAAACATTTGGAGTCCTTTCATGTCTATTATTATCTCTCTATTGCTCTCAAATATGAATGATAGCCTGTCTGGCTATAACATTCTTGGGTTTCAATATATTTCTCTCAAGAGTCTTGAGTTCCTTTCTCTTACGTATTTTTCAAATTGTAGAGAGTCTGATGTCAACTTGAGTTTTTTGTTTTTATAAACAAACATTTTTCCCCGTCATCTTGTTGCTTATTTTTTTTTCAATTCAGGACTTACATCGTCATATTTTTAGATAGGCTGTTTTGCCTTTGGTTTAAGCCCCATACTCCCCCCACCGCCACCAACCCCCAAGAAAACAACCTTCTGTTATTTTGTTGGGAATTGCTTTTCCTGTAATTGCTCTGTTTTCTCCTATATGTATCTTTGACTTCTTGGATTTGTCATCAATGCAACTTATATTTTTGATTGGCACATATGTCTCATTTTTTTCTTCTAAATTCCAGGATAATTTCTCAACCTGGTATAATTTTCTGATTTGATCTGTAATATTCACTAAATGTTTTCTGCCTTTCTAAATTCCAGGATAATTTCTCAACCTGGTATAATTTTCTGATTTGATCTGTACTATTCAATAAATGTTTTCTGCCTTCATGCCATTACAAGTCTTTGTTAATTATTCATTTCATCTGAATGGTATTCTTTAGGATGAGTACCTTGTTCAGAGACACAATAACTCCACAAATCAGAGAAATTTTGAAAGATTTTCTCTAATTTCTTGTGGTAGATCTCTTCCATAGATTTGTGGGAACATTTATTCCTCCGTGGGTTTTCTTCTTTTGAACTACTTGCTGTTTCATGTATCTGGGCACTTTTATCCGTTTGTTCATCTTGATAGTTACGGACATATTTCCATTTTGTTTTGTCTTTCAGTACTAAGAGAAGAAGATGATAAATGTTAAATGCATTGTGCTAGTCTCACACCAAATTAGTGAGAAAGAAAAGTTTAGGTTTCTTGTCTATTTATTTTGTTGTTTGGGACTTTGTCTTCACTGTAGCAGAACTGAGGGGAGCGCTCACTAAGGGAAGTCCAGCCAGGGTAACATTGCCCGTTGACATTGTTGCAAAGGACTTCTTCACTGTGACTCTTGATGGAGCCTTTTTCTCTAAGTGATGTGACTGTATCCATTAGACACTTGAAGCAGCATGTTACAAAGCATGATGTCAGCACCATACATTTCCTGGAAAAGGACACTGAACCTCATGCCTCTGTGGACCAGCATCATTGCACTTTCTCAGGATGTCAGTACTGCCCATTGACTTGTCATGGCTCATCTTTGCCTCCAGCACTCATTGTAAACTTCCTGAAGCCGGTGGGGTTTTCCTGTCATCTCAAATTCTTTTTCCTCAGGCAAACTTTTCTATTAAGTCTGTTGACTCATACATTGGTCAGTCGGATCTGAAACCTACCTCTCCTACATTATGGCTAATAAAGTCCCTCCAAGAATCTGACATAAAATATTATCCTTCCCTTCCCTTTAGTACTATATGGCGTTGTTCTCAAATTATAAATCCTTTTGGTCATCTTAATGATAAATAAATGGGAGAGTTACATAGTAGATGAAGATTGCTATCGTTATACTAAATTTGTTTTTCTCATTGTTTCTTTTGTTTTCTTTCTTTTGCATGTTTCTGACAGTAAAGATGAACTAATCCTGTTTTTATAAAGTTGATTAGTTAACTTCTGAGATTAACTAGAATCCTGGAATCTCTTAAATCTGTTTTGTCCAATAGAACCTTCTATGTTGGTGGAAATATTATTCTGAGCTGTTCAATTTGGAACCTGCTAGGCTTGTATTGTCATTGAGCACTTAAAATGTGGCTAGTGCACCTGAGAAACTTAATTTTAAATTTTACTTAATTTAAATTTAGACAACCTCGTGTGCCTAGTGGTTAGTGTAATGGACAGCACAGTCCTAGAAAAAACCTCTTTTAAATTTCAATCTTTTTTGAAAACAGAAGTTCCTATGCTTCACCCTAATATATAAAATCAGAATGCTGGCTATGTATTGGGGTGGGGTGGGACTGCATTTTTAGAAAATTATCTCCCTGATTCTTAATATGCATTCTGATGGTCTTGGAGGGTTGATTTGGTACTGGGTGTAATGGAAAAGAGGCTTGCTCAGCTTAATGAACTTGTGTTCTACAAGCTTTAATACAAACTCAGAAACAGTGGATTACATACAGTTACAGAACTTTGACTGGAAAAGACTGAGCGTGTGCCACCATCCCCCTCCCTTGTCTGAGGTAGACATTGCCTGTCAATCACTGTGTACTTTTCTACCCAGCCCAAAAGCAGAATCCTCAGAAAGGTTCCTGACAACCCCTAACTAAGGATCAATCCTGGCAAAGGAGCTTATTTGCTATCTAGATTAGGTGTTAACTAACTTTATCTGTATAGGTCCAAATAGTGCAAATGTTGAGCGTTGTAGGCCATAAGATCTCTGTCATACCCACACATTCTGCCATTGGACCTGTCACAGGCAATACTGAAATTAATGGCTGTGGCTGTGTTCTAATAAAACTTTAGTTATGGACACTGACATTCGAACTTTATATAATTTCCCCATGTAATCAAAACCCTTCTTTTGATTTTTCTCAGCCATCGACAAATGTAAAAACTATTCTTAGTTCTTAGGCCATAAATAAACAGGCATCAGGCTGGATTTGGCCCCAGGAGGTAGTTTGTCTATCCTCATTTAAATGATTGCTAAGGTCTCTTCTACTTCCAGTATTTTATGAGTCAAAGGTTTTTAGCACTAACATTTTTGGAGTAGGACATTAGTAAAACATGCTTTGGTTCTTTATGTTTCCTCATACCATGCAATTCAGTACATAAAACACAGAAATCATAGTGACCATTTCCTGAAGTAAAATCTCCACAGCATGAATAGTTAGTGTGTGAAGGTATGAAGGCAAATACAGTGGTCTCTCAGCTTTTTTACTGTCTTCATCCATTTTAGTTTCTATCACAGAAAATTATATACTGCATGTTTCATAAACAATAGACATTTATTTCTCACAGTTCTGGAGGCTGGGAAGCCCAAAATCAAGGTGTCAGCAGATTCACTATCTGACGAGAGCTCTTTTCTTAGTTCATAGGCTGCTGTCTCCTTTCTGTGTACTCCCAAGATGGAAAGGGTGAAGGAGCTCACAGAAGCCTCTCTTTATAAGGGCACTAATCCCATGACCCTATCCCCTCTCAAAGGCCCTTCCAAATGCATTGGGGATGAGGTTCCAACATATGAACTTTAAGGTGATATAAATGTTCAGTGTATATAGTACCGCCCTTCAATCTATATAAAACATTTTGAAAGACTTTCAAGTAAATTTCTACTAAATTTTATTTCGACACCATAGGTAAAGAAAACTTTTAGTTTTAAAATAATCCATGTCATTTTCTTTAAAAGAACTAGGATTCTATTTGTATCAAAATTGCAGTTATATTCTGAGAACGATGCTTATTTCTACAGTTCCACTCCTAATTTTATTAACATTTAGCTTCCTTCTATGCAGATTAAAGCGGATGGATAAGCAACAAAAGCAAAAGCTTCTTTATAGACAAACTAACAGATCACTGTGAGGATTTCCCAAAACATCAGCTGCCATCACTCAGTAACTCCCCTCCATTTTGTCCTCCCATACCACTCAAGATTCTAGGTGACAGCACGTTATTGGGATGCAGCCCCGATCTCAGCAGGGCTTCACATTTCCCAGACACCTCCATACTTCAGGCTTGGGTGATTTACTGATTATTATTACTATTGTGTCCACCCATATGTTACACTTCTCTTCCCATTTCATTTATTACAGAGTCAAGATGCAGAACACAGTTAAATATCAAAATGTGATTCTTATGCATTCAAATCTTTAAAATAAGGACATTCCACTCCTTTTCAACCATTATTGGGGAAGTCTATATTTAATATTATTTTTCTAACCAAACACTTGAAACACATTCTCACACATATCAGGAGGTCTATGATAAGCACAATGTACATCTAAATTAAAATTATGTTCTAAGAGCAACATTTATTTCTACAACTCTACTACTAGTTTTAGGTAACATTTAACTTTCTTCTATGTATATTAAAGTGAATGAATAGGCAACACAAGCAAAAGCTTTCACGATCTTGTCTTCTATAGATTGTCTTGTTTTGAAAACTTATTTTCTTAACTTCTAGATTTACATTTTAATTGCATTTTTGATCATTTCTTTTTTTATATACTACTCTGTTGAAAGCAAATTTCAAAAGTCTTCTCTAGCTAATACTCACAACTCCAGCTTATTTAATAAAATCTTCCTCCTAAACAAATGGGAAATGACTAGCAACCTCTGACTGGGTTGTTAATTACTATCCTGGGGCCAAGTTGATGTAACATTTTTAGCAATACTGAAAAACAAAGCCAAAAACACACAAAACAAACTTATCTAAGATTTTAAAATATATTTACCAAAATTGAAATAAAGAAAATGTCTCCCATGTGCTTATTATTCAGCATTTTTCTTAAGTGAAATTTACTAAATGACTGAAATATTGAAGCAGGGGAAAAAAAATACTTCATAAAAGAGAAATGTAGACGCACCACTTCTCCATGGATTCCACACATAAAAATACTTAAGCATTATGTAAAAATAAGACAACCAACTCATCATTATATTTTAAGTAAAAATACTTAATGTCTTGTCCCACTTTGATCAATCTACAGAATGATATACACAGATCAACTCTCAGAATTTTATAGGTAAAAAAGAATTTTTAAATCCACTTATTTTATAGAAAAGAAATAAAGTCTAAAACAGCAATTCAAGTTCATTAGTGGTAGAATCAGCACAGGAACCCTTAAAAGATAGTCCTTTAGGCTGCCTGTAGTGGTGAATGAGTTACATTAAAATGAGTTGATTTCTAGTGGCTTTTGAGGGACTTCAAAAAAAAGATGTTTGATATTAAAAAATAGCTCACACTTATGTTATATCTGCCATTTATATTACTTGTAGGCTAAGACAACCAATACATCAGTATTTCCCCCTACAGTCCCAAATATAGGAAACACCACTCATGTGGCATTATTCTGCTATTTGACCCATCCAGTGGAAGGTGGAGATATATGAACAGTCATCATCATCATCAACATCATCCTCGATTTTTTTAAAGATAAAATACACTTTGCTACAAACTTGTATGCCTGATACACACAGGTGACCAAGATGATATTTTCCCTTGGGTGACAGGGATAACAAGTTAATGTTGAGGAAAACAGGAAAAGGGCACAGACTTCAGAGTCTGAAATACTTTGGTCTAAACGAATGCTTCCCAGCATAGCCAATGGACTTGTGAACCTATTGAGCTCATGCGTCAAACAAATTAATAATGAAAGATAGCATAGTACTGTCTTGAAGATAAGTGAAATTGAATGTAAAGTATTGGTAGAGTTTTTGAAATAATAGTCAATCTGTGACAGTCTTCTTTCTCATGTCTGTCTCTCCCTACAGGAGGTCTTGTGGTAATTTGCTAAATATTACTATTTTGGTCTGACAGAACTCTTAAAATTTTGCATACCTAACTGCTACAATTACTTAAACAAGGATGATATATAATTGCTGAATTATAAAACCACTAACCCAAGAGATTAAAACCTATCACAAGAAACTCAAACTTTTTCTTATTTCTCAAGACCACTGAGCCAAAAGTGGAGGTGATTGATTCTCCTTCTGTATCTTATGAGAAGCACAGAAATAGAAGTTTGGAAGAGTCAAACTTCAGATTTCTGGTGAAATGAAACTAGTAGGCTAATTTTCTTCTTCTTTTAAAATTTTTTTTAGAAAGAAAAGAGGTTGAGGATTTTTGCTCTGACAGCTCATTCAATGACTCCAGAAAGTGGTGGGAAAGAATTTGAAAATCTAAACTTCAAATGAAAATAATATGAACATATCTCCATGTAATAAATAAGTAGCCCCTGCTTTACCCGCCAACCCTGACTGCTATTATTAGGCCCGACTGGTTAATTAGACAAAAACATATTTGGCTAATTTCCCTTCAAATTCACCATCAATGTCAACACATTTGGATAATCCTAAAAGGCTGGGAATTTACAAGTCATAAACATTTAACAAAATAGCTAAGCTTCTTAAAATACTTTCCCCATCTGTGTTAAACCACAGAAAATCTAACCGGAACAACATTATATCCCCCAGCCTACAGGAGTTTTTATTAAAGATAGTAAGTCACTTAGAGCTCTATGCTTTAAGTGTAGAGAGGAAAACACAACACAACCAAATTAAAAAAAAAAAAAAACAGATTTTTGTTACGTTAATAATCCAAGGTTAGTAGGAAAAAGTAAGAATTAGCTTGTAGTTAAACAGCCATTTTTCACTGGCATATATATATTTCACCTTTCACATACTAGTTTTTGTTCAATGACCCAATTTGGAATTACATACCAACAAGGCTCTGCACAGTCTGGCTCTCCACATCTTTCCTTCTTCCTCTCTGCTGAAGCCAGCCTTGTCTTCCATGCATTCCTTAACTTTGTCAGCTCTTTCCCTTCCGGCGGGCTTTGCACATCCTGGAACACTCTTTATCTAACTGTTTGTCTCTTCTTTGTTCAGTGCAGCTATCTGCATGGATGCCACCATCTCAATGATACCTTCTCTGATTGCTCTTTCATAGAAGTTCCTCCTCCCCTGGAATTCTGTCACAGCACCATGTTCAGTTCTTTCACTGCACTTTCCATGACTTGTAAATAAATAAATAAATATATATCTCCACCCTCTACCCTCTTAAAAAAGTTTTTGTTCTCTCATTCAAAGTCTTTGCCTGGCTGATTAGAAGTTTCATTCTATTTCATTCACCAGTGTTCACGCAAACAATAGCATGGTACTTGGTACACAATAGGTACTCAGTAGAGATCTGCTTAATAAATCAATCCACAAAGAACAAATGGAAGAAAGAATGGATGGATGAGTCCCTGGTCTTTAACTGTTTTTGTTTTAAATCAGAACAAATTACAAAATGTCATCATCCTGTCAAACTTTGTCACAGAGATTCTCTCTATAAAAATCTAACAACTTATTATTTAGATTTCTGGTAACTTTGACATTCTTTCATTTAGATATGATTTTTTTAAATTAGGAAAGCTAAAATGTCCAGTTTGTAAATAAATATGCCACATTACACAAGAAGAAATCTAATTGGTAATTAGAAGCTGAAGCCCCATGGTATTTAGAGTTAACTTATTTTTTAAAACCCCCTTTTGGTGTATATGTATACTTTCAGCTTTTACAATTTGGAAGAAGACACACACCATTACCTCTACTAGGCCTTTCCAAGTGCTTAACTCTCTGCTCCTCAAAACTTTAGCTTTCTAAATCTCATTCTCACAGCCACACTTCTGGCTCCTGCCTTACCACCTCCCAGCTCCCAAAACAACAGCCAAACACCTATTTTCTTTCATTCTCATTCCAACCTAATTCAATTGCATATATCCCCACTGTCTACCTTTCTGCTTCTCTTTTCAGCTCTACTTCTAGAACCTTTTATTTAGTTCCTTAAAAGTCTTGTTAATTTAAGGGTAATTTTTTAACACATGTAAATATTTTTTCACTGTTTTCCTTCAAAGTATCATTTGGACAGTGAAGCCTGGCTTTTATCCTGATGACCTAGGAACCTCTTCAACTCTCTTATGGACATTTTTATTCCTTACTCTGCTTAATGCACTAAAGGTCTGGGCCTTGGCCCCCAGGGCTGCTTTTTAAACACTGATCATCTCTCATCGTTTCACTTCTTTACATCGGGAGCCCATAGCGTCTACTTCTATCAGCCCCCTCGGCACCATTTGTCATCCTTCACCACTCATTACCTTCCACAACCATTTCTGTGCCTGATTCACCATTCTGCTTTCTGCCCCTTCTCTTCTATCATCATTAGTGACTTAAACATTACAGCTGATATTCTGACTCATTGCTGTTCACCCTCCTCCACTTTGACCTTCAACTCCAGTAACCATCACCCTCTAATGAGCACAGTCATATCCTGGATCTTGACCTAATATCTTTGAGATCTCAAATATTCTTGTCTTCTCTGAACATGAGCTGATTATAGATCACACAACCCTTTATCTCTAGTTTTTTCAATTATCTTTTTGCTTTCACCAAGTTCTCCTGTTACCCATTTTTCTAATGGCCCCTGCCAGTAATGCTTCTTGTCCCATTTAGGCTACCTGCCTAGTCACTTCAATGTGCCCTCACTGACACATTCAGCCCCATGTTTCTTGGCTCCCCCTGATGCCCACCTTGCTTTTCCCAACCTTGTATTGTTTGCACTTCTTGAAGGATCCTTCTGGATGAGTGTCCAGGGAGCTATCTCCTGATCCTTCTAAAGTAGACACTCTCCATGGAGCTCAGCTGGATGAGAAGTTGGGAAGACTTGCTTCTACTCCTTTTCCTGAATCACACTTTGTCACGTAGTCCTCAAAATAACAGAACTTAGGCTCAAAGTTTCACAAATTCTTTCATGAGGGAGCCTTCATTTTTTCTCCTCTGTACCCTTTCATCTGCTTCATACATTTCTCCAGGAGAATCTCTCACCACACACAAGCAAATAAGAAAACTCATCTGCAAACTAAACTAACAGTCCCATAGCAACAACAACAATATATGCAACAATCTCCATCCCATGCTTTATCTGCAAAACATAGGCAAAACATCCACTGCCACTCCCAATGCACACACAGAAACTCTCGTTTTCTCTATGGTTAGATACTAAGATTGTATTTCTGGTTTTGAGGGTAACTACCAACCTAAACACACACACACACACACACACATTATTTAAATTGATTTTAAATATCCATTTGGTCTTCCCATTACACTGAATGCCAGCCATTAAGTACAAACTAGTTATTTTCTCTAGCAATAGCTAGTCCCTCCTAAAGACATTAAGAATTCCATGGGTAAACCAATAACAATTCTGACTTAGTAGGTCTGCGATGGGGACTCTGTATTTTAACAAGACCATAGGTGATTCTAATTCACATTTTTTAGAATATTGCTTACCATGCCCTGATTGCTGCTTGGGGATAAGTTTGAATGAGAGAGGCATCAGTGGGAACCATGATATATGAACTTGCTCCCTGGGACATCTGCTCTATTGCTAATCTCTTGGCAGATCTTCTGAGATGGGAAAGCCTTCTAGAAGACCAGCTTCCAAGGCATCTCATGTATCCATTTATCTATTCTCCTGGGGTGATATCTAGGTTACTACCAGTAACAGCCATAAACAAGTATTTTTCTGGACAATTTGCTGAGGGGAGAGCTTGCTGGGTCATGGAAACTTCTTGCTTAGGTTCACCTAGAATTGTCAGATTGCCCCCTAGACTTGCTGCTTATTAAAAATGAGACTGAGTACTCCCTCATGAACTTCTGAGTCATTCAAGATGCCCCTATTAGGAATCAGTTATCATTATACATAAAAGTTTATTCTGCTGGATTGTGTATTTTCTCTTGATTTTCCACATTTCTTTGTCCACATAAATTTGTTAGCTCTAGATGTTTCAAATACCATTTCCAGTATTGGTTTCTGTTATCTTTGCCTATAATGATTTTATTAGACAGAAATTCTGAATATTATGTCAAATACATTCCTTTATTTCTTTATTATCTGTCCTTTCGAGAGCACATAGGTGTTAAAAAGTCCTTCTCCATACCAAGATCACAATCCATTGACTCACATTTTGCTAATATATTTATATTTATTCCTATCATATTTAAGTATTTAATCCTCCTGTGTATTTTCTTTTTTTAATGGAAGAATTCTAATTTATTTTTCCCTATGAGTTTTTCTAACACTACTAAAGAACCCATTTTTTCTCTACTAAGTTTTGTGCTATCTACTTTATATAAGTTTCAACATATATACAGATCCATTTCATTGAGCTGTGTGTTCCTGTACCAACATTACACTCTTTATTAATGTGGTTTAGTACTTTGCCTGAAACACTGGTAATGCAAGTCATCTTTATTCTCCCTTTTGAAGGTAGATTTAGCTATTTGTGAATCTGTATTCATCCATATTAAGTTTACAATAAGTTTGTAGAGTTCTTAACAATTCTATCATAGTTTTTTTATAGTTGACATTAATGTACAGATGAATCAAAATTCATTCCAACCATGAACATGGTATCTGTCTCCATTTATTCAGATATTTTTTCTATTGTGTAATGTACTTTAAAGTTTATTTCTTACTTGTTTTACAGATATGTTATAATGATATTATGATATATTTTCTATTCTCTTATGTTCTTGCTGGAAAAGGGAACACAATATTTCTAAATCAATCTTGTATATGTGACTATTTTACTGACCTCTTTGCTTTTTCTAAAGATTTTTTGCTGTTTTCAGTGGTTTTCTTTGGTAATTGATCATATAACCTATAAATAATTAGAATTTGCATCATCCGTTTAGATCTTTACCACTTGTTTCCTTTTCTTATCTTATTGCATTGTCTAGGACTTTTGAAAACATCACTAATGATAACAATGAATGGTGGGCATTTTCGTCTGTCTGTAATTATAAAGTAGATTCATCCAAACTTTCTTATTAAGTAAAATATTTGATCCAAGTTATTGATAAAAGAATAACTTAAAGAAGAATTTTAACTATTGTTTTAATATTATATATGCCTTGACTTTTATCAAAAGTTTTCTCTAAATTTATGTAGCACTTTGCATGTATTTTAATAAGTGAAATGGGCCCCACATTTAGTTTCTTTATAGTAACTTTATCTACTCTTGGTATCAAAGTTACATAAGCCATGTAAAATAGGTTGAGAAACTTTCCCTGTTTATATATTTTTTAATCCTCTTGTATAAAACAAAGATTATCCTATCCTTGAAAGTTTAAAAGAACATCCATAAAATGCCATCTGAGCTTTTATTTCTCTATATTTAATGGCTTTTCTATTTCTCTTGTGTCATGTTGGCAATTTTATGATAGACAAAAATATATTTTAACAAGACTTTTAAATGTATTGACATGTAATTGTTCATAGGATTTTTGTTATTTTTAATTTACTGTATAGTTGTCTATATTTTTTTTCCTATTTTTATATGTCTAACCTCTATCTTTTCTTCCTCAGGGCCAAATTTTTCCAATTTATTTATCTTCTTTAAAAAGACTTTGCTTTAACTATTCTCCCTTATTGTTTTCATTTGTCTTTAATTTATTCTCTAATATTTAATATTTTTTCTTATATCTTTGAGTTTATTTTGAAACTCGTCCTCATATTGAGTTGAAAGTTTTGTTCATTTTTTTTTCTATTCCTTATTTTTTGATAAGTGTACTTACTGAATGCTTTCAATTTGTCTTTAGGTGCTTCTTTAGCTGTGTTTTGGAAGTTTTGATGGTGTTTTCTTTTTCATTCCATTCTAAGAATTTTGTAATTTTTCTGTGGTTTCAACATAAATGTTATTAAATAATATATTTTTTAGTTTTTAATCTATCATTTCATTATTGATTTCTAATTTTGTTGCCTTAAAGTGAGAAAACAGTCTGTATATTACTGATTCTTTGTAATCTGGTACATAGTTTGTGTATGTGGAAGAAGGATTACATATGTGCTCAAAAATAATTTGGAACCTCCATTTTTTCGGATATAAATTTCCCTATACATCTATCAGTTAAAACATAATATGTCATTGCTCTATTTTATAATTTTGCTAACTTTTTTCTAATTTTGATGTTTCTAAGTTTCATTTTAATACAACTGGATGTTGACTTTTTCCCCTTCCTTAGGAATACTGTTTCATACTCTAAGTCCTTTCAGCCTGAGGTCTTTCATGTTACTTAAGTTACGGAAAATGTTCTATAATTAGTTTGAAAATTATTTTCTTCCTCCCATGTATATTTTTCTCTTCCTTTTGAGATTCCTATTATATGAATGCTGACATTTCTACTTTTATCCTTCATACGTCTTAAATTTTATTTAAAGTCTTCCTTCTTTCTCTCTTCTTATTGACGCATAATTCATTAATCCAATTTGACAGAAACTTATTTATTCTTTTGCTGTATCCATTCCACCTTTCAATACCTTTTTATTTAGTTTTTAATCCTCTATGTAGTTTCATACTTAATCTTCTCAATTTGTTCTTCATAAATATTTATCCCTGTTTCTTTTTATCAAATTATTTCTTACCTCTTTGAGAAACTTACTATGCTGACCTTAAAAAGTTTTTCTCTCTAGACAATTCATTTTATGATGAATAGGTTGTTCAGTTTTTGTTTTTTGGGTTTTATTTTGTCTCTCTCTTAAAGGAGTAGTATTCCTCAGAAGTTTCATTATTATTCTTTAGGATCTCACATTTCCTTAACTGGTAATATGCACCCATAGGAGGAGTGAAAGTCTAGACCCTAACATGTGTCTGTCCTGATAAGTTTCGAGTGGGTCAGGGCTCACTGAAAAAAAAACCTATCTCATGGCAAGCTAAGTTCCATCATTCCTTATTGACCAAAGCTTTGACAAATGACACTGCCCCCCAGAAATTATCCCAGTACCCCCATGCAGGCACCGATTCTTTCCAAACGCGATGTTTCTTTCTTGTAATCAGTCAAACCCTGGGGTGCATAGAGGGTTACTGGAGGAGAAAATACTGAGGAGCTGACTGGACCATCTGTGCCTGTTGTAATACACTCACTAACTCCAGACAGTATAGGGAACAACCTCTGGCCTGTTCTTGGCAGGTTGGCCTGTTTCCTGTCTCAAAGTGGCATGGGAGAAGGCAATGGTTCACTCCTTGATGTGTGTGTGACAGGAATCTGCAAAAACACATGCCTACACACACAAAGGAAAGGTCTTGCCCTGCCCTTGGTCTCTGGACTTTCTTCTCTCTGGCTAGTGCATCACTCCTCAGTCGACCCCACATTCTCTTTCCAGGGCTTTCCCAGGATGTAGCAATAGATTGTTGTTTCTATGGCATCAGTATATACAGCATTTACAGTGTTGCGTTGGGAAGGGAACTAGAGGATTATGTTCATTCACTATCTTGCCAGGGACTAAATTATTCCCAGGTATTTCTAATAGGTGTATTTCCCTCCATGTTGAAAATCTTTATTATTTCTCCACTATGAATAATTTTGGCTATTAATTTACAAAGGTAGTGTTTCTTTTATTAAAAGCAAAGTGCCAAGGTACTTTTTAAACTTCCTGAAATCAATGTTTCTTAGAAATGTATATGTAATTTTCAAAGACTCTGTGGTAACTTCATGCTGCTTATATTATGCTGACAGTCTCATATTTAAACATTTATATTACTGAATATATTTTACTTGGTTATGGGAGATTATTCTTTTATTGTATTACGTAATTTTTATTTTGGCTTTTAAATAAAAATTGTATATATTTAAGTTGCACAATATTATGTTTTGATATACATAATCACAGTAAAATGATTACTACAGTCAAGCTAATTAACATGTCCATCTCTTCACATAGTTGCCTTTTTGTGTGTGTAGTGAGAATGCTTAACCCTTTATATTTCATGTAAGGGTTCCTTGTCTACTTTTATAAGTGAATTCCATCTCTATTTTCTCATATTATTTTTATGAAATGTAATTATTTAAGAAATTGTTACATTTTCTTTTCAGAATAAAAGATATGGCCACCTGTATCCATCCCTTCAATGTTAGAAGGAATTAACCAATCAATCTATGAGTTGGAATACATGGAATTCCTAATAGTTATATAGATTTCACCTATAAAAACTGACAGTAAATATGATTTTATTCATTTGAATATTAGAGTGAACATTCCTTCGTTAGTGTTTCAATCAAGTTTTTACTTCATTGGGGGTAAACATTGATATATTCGTATTGATTTTTGATAAAGCAGAAAGGCATTCTTAATTTCTTTTCCAAGCCTACCACACATATTTAGAATGATATGAAGATATATATTTAGAAATAATTCTATAATTTTTGTAAAGGCAAAAAACTCCCCCTATTTACTAATATTCTCACCCACAATGTTCTGGACAAACAATATAGCAAAATTAGTTTCATCTATCTGTTGCTTGACTCATTAACTCTGGCCTTTCTTTCCAGGCAAAATACATGGGAAAAACAAAACAAAACAAAACAGTGAACCAAGAACTCATGGGAAAATCTTTTGAGCTCATTTTCTGGGTGAATGCTTCCCTCCCACCCAACCACCAGAACAGAGGAGCTTCCAGGAAGTTAGAGAATTAAAAAATAGAGAAAAAGAATGAGTCACAAGAGGGTCTTATCATCTGACTAAGTGGGAGACCGGATAAAAGACTTGTAAACTCATTGTAGCTTATGTACATGTGTATGGTTATCATGTAGCATTCTATTTCTCAAATTAAGCATATACCGTAATTATTTTGTGAGACTATAAAATTCTTCTAGAAAGAAATAAAGAGTATTAAAATTCTACCATCCTTGTTTTAATGTAAAACAGTTTTTGTCTTATAAATGAAACTATCTGACGGAGATTTTGGGATTTTAATGATAAAGTCCTCTTGGATACAGTCCAGTACAGGCTTTCCACATAAAACATTATGTTTCAAAAGCAAAAGATAGAATATTAAATTTCCAGGGCAAAATGCACACACACACACAAAAGAATAACCTTTGTGTTAACCTCAATTTGTTTTACATATAGCAGACAATTTTGTAAAAGTAAGATAATGGCATCATTAAAGGTGCTTACAGTCTTTTTTGTTTTCCTTTCCACTCCATTGTATCAATTTTTTGAGTAACTTTTAAATGGCTAGAAAATGGTCTTTTTGCTTTGCCCTTTTATAGCTGAAATAACCAGCTCCATTCTTTTTCATGAATAGTAAGTTGATATATTTATCAGGTATCTTGCAGTTGTCACCAAATACTGTAGTTTTCTGATGTTGTATGGAAATAATAGTTCAATTATTCTAATGTGATGGAGTGCAACAAGTCATTGTAGAATTTTTCACCTGTGAATGTTGAAGTTATACCTCTGAGCTTCTGCCATGGATATCAAGGAAATAATAAAGCAGAAACCCTAAGAAATTTGCAACTTAAAAAAAAAAAAAAAAAGATAATGGCAAGAACTAATTATTAACTTGTTTTACCTTCAGAAAATATATTTTGGGATGGACTCCCTGACTGCAGGGTTGTTTAGGTTCATGAGAGATAGGTCTGTGTTTCGGAAACTCTCCTTTCTGTAGCCTTTGCTCTTGCTCTTCCTGCCGCCCCGAGAGCCCCCGTTCTTCGTGACCTGAGATTCTGAACCTATTGCTTCTGCCTTGACCATGTTCAAAGTTCATCTTTTAAAGATGGCTCCTCGAAATTTTCCCCAAATATATTTTGTGCTCCATTGACCACTCTCAGGTAGGAAAGTTGATATTATTCCTAAGAGCGTGAACCACACCCTCTATAATCTAGAAAACCCTCATTCATATTCTTAGATTTTTCTTATTAGTCATTTTTTGGGGGTGTGTTATACAGTCCCCTCTTCTTGAGATTATCTTTTTTAAAATGCAAACATCTGGGAATGATCCATCATGGGGCCTTTAATACTTTAGTATGAATAAGATTATTAGACAATGTTCCTTTGGAAAGAGAGCTCTCAGCAGGGTACTGGGTACCAAGATGAGAGGATTGATGAGGACAGAAAAGAGAGGCAGAGTCCAAAGCAAGATCAATTTACCATTTTTTCTCCTTTGTCTTTCCTTATTTACAGCATAACTATATTTTGGTTTAGTGCAAACTGCTGATGGGAATATAAATTAGTTCAACCATTGTGGAAGACAATGTGACGATTCCTCAAGGATCTAGAACCAGAAACACCATTTTATCCAGAAATTCCATTACTGGATATATACCCAAAGGAATATAAATCATCCTATTATAAGGAAACATGCACACGTATGTTTATTGCAGCACTATTCACAATAACAAAGACACAGAATCAACCCAAATGCCCATCAATGATAGACTAGATAAAGCAAATGTGGTACATATACACCACGGAATATTATGCAGCCATAAAAAGGAATGAGATCATGTCCTTTGCAGGGGGACATGGAAGAAGCTGGAAGCCATCATCTTAGCAAACAAACACAGGAACAGAAAACCAAGCACCACATGTTCTCACTCATAAGTGGGAGCTGAACAATAAGAACACATGGACACAGGGAGGGGAACATCACACACTGGGGCCTGTTGGGTGGCAGCGAGGGCAGAGAGAGCATTAGGATAAACAGCTAATTCAAGCAGGGTTTAATACATAGGTGATGGGTTGATAGGTGCAGCAAACCACCATGGCACACATTTACCTATGTAAAAACCTGCACGTCCTGCACATGTATCTCAAAACTTAAAACAGAATAAAAAGTTTTAAAAATCCAGCTGTAGAAAGATCTACATCAAAATCCTATCAGTAAAAATCAGAATTGCAGTGGTGAACCATTATCTAATTTTTAAAAATTCCTATGCAAGAATATATTACAACCATATCTCCAAAAACCGTGTTTGGATAATGTTGATTTATTAGTACCATAGAATTCCACTAATTAGCACAAATGATAGGAGAAACCCATTGTGGATTATAGAATTTTGCAAATTAGTGAGTACATAAACAAACAATAAAAATCAGGAGTCCTGAACTAAAAAAAAAAAAGTGATGGAGTCTGTAGTCAAATTGGTCAGGTTAAAATCTAGGTTCTACTACTTACTATATTTGTGATTTGGGCAAAGTGTTTCATTTTTCTATGCTTTAGTTTTCTCCTTTGTAGAATAATGTTGCTACCTCACAGGGTTGTTGCGAGCATTAAATGAGGTAGTACAGATAAACTCTTAGAACAATGCATGGCATAGAATAAACACCACTATCTTCCTTTGCTGTGCCCTGCCTTGTAGCATTCAATATGTGCAGTTCCAAGAACCGGGGTCCTGATATTTTAAAGGATTTACAGTTGAAATCCTCATTTACCTCTCTCTTTATAAATCATAATAATCCATACGTTCATGTGTGATTGGCTATTGCCTAGGACACCCTGCCTGTTCACAGACACACGTTTCCTGAAGACGAAGTTCTATGTGAAGTCACCGCCTGGTTGTTATTAGCTCAAGATAGTGGGAAACTCGAGAACAAAGCCTTCCTCATTTATCTCTACATCCCCAGTGCCTTACACAGCAACTGGAAAATGGTAACCAAGGGAAATATTGGCTGCACTGAAAACATATTATTAATTGTGATAATAATAATAACATTTAGAGTTTACATTGATTTCTTAGCTTTATAATTCCATTTCTCTAAGAAACTGAAAGCGCTCTATAAACTCTGCCAACTATGTGGTGCTATATTTGTTTCACATGTATTTGAATTGAAAAATTATCTCCATTCAGGATGAAAAAAAAGCGTTTATTAAATGCCACGATCCACAGGTGGGATGCCCAGTGTTACAGGAATTACAAAAAAAAAGACCCAGTTCCAACTCTCTGGTCCCACCTCCCTCTCTTAAGTACAGTTGGAGTTTCTGAAATACAATGTTTTTCGCTGTCTGGCCTATGGTATCCCTCTCATTCCCCATGCTATCTCCATGCATGCTCAGAATGACTCCCTAATCACATTGACAAGCTCTGTTCACACTGATTGTTGCAAAACTTATCAAGACTTTTCTTGATGCTGTTTTTTAGTACTGTTTTATTCTACTTTTTTTTTTTTTTACCCTGGATAACAGTAGCCTCTTAACAATACTTTCAATGTAATTTTAATTTGGAAGGCTGTTTACCTCAGTGGAAAAGATAAAAATAAATAGGGGCTACTCCATGTTACCTTTTCTTTAAACTGTGTAATATCATGCAACCTTCTCCAAACGGTAGGGCTATACATCCTTTGCCAACTTTTTTATTCCAGGCATATGTGCAAAAATATTATTTATCTATTTATTTGCTTGTGTTTAGCAGTTATATAAACATGAGTTTATTCTGAGCTTTCCCGGGTACCATCCTCAGGGCTACATGGCACTCATTAGGCTTCCTCTTTGGTTAAATACATCTTTTTTCTTTCCCTTTTTTGAAATCTGAGAAAACTTTTCCCAGAAGCTACATGCCCTAAGTGCTCTTTCTGCTTTCTTCTCACTAGGATGACATAAACATTTATTTTCCGAGGCTCTTCTCACTTGCTTCTCACCAGTCACTGAAGAATTGCATGGTGGATCCGATGGATCACAGACTCTGAAGCTAAAATTTTCATTCTAACTCCCTCATTAATAGTTACTGCCTATAAGATAGTTATTAATCTGAGTATTGACTCCTCATCTAAAAAATAGGTCTAAAAATTGTACTTCAGTTGGATTTTATGAAGACTCAATGAGATGAGGACTGCAGAATGCCTGAAAGAGTTTGGTGAGTGTTAGCTCTTCTATCCTATTTTGTTGTCTAGATCAAGGCCAAAGTAAACCATTTTCCTGGGGATTTTTCTAGCTTTTGAGTCATAAAAGATTCTTCTGGTTACATTAAGAATATATCAACTGTTCTGCATTAAGACACTACCAACAGAAGACTAATTTCAATTCAAAAAGCATTTTGCTAAAATCTAAAGGGAATTCAAAGATGAGAGAGGTAAGGTTTCTGACACTAATAGCCTGAATACTAGAGTTATAATCTATATTAAGAAAGTATCAGTTGTATCTTCTCTCTCTTTCTTTGAGCAGTCTGTGGTATCTCTCAGAAACACCATTTTTTTCTCTGCTTGCCAATATCCTTTTTAATACTGTTTAACAAATCAATCTACTTTTAATGCAAAATTCACTTTGTACATTAAATCTCTTTCCTTTAAGACAGATCTCATCTTTTCCAGTGTTGTCCTATATTTTTAAGACTCATCCTGCCAAGCCATAGTGATAGCCGTGATATGGATTTTACTTATATAAAATTGGCTATATTAACCAAATGCCCGTTGCCGAGTTGTTCATGTTACAACCCAAAAAGATAATTTAGATTCTGTAGGATATACAAGTGCCTATGATGAATACCACATAGTGATAAAGGCAGAAATGTATTCAAGAAAAGATGGAATCAGTAGCATGGAGCAAGATACTAAAATGAATGGGGAAGAATAGATAAAAAAATAAAGGATGCGTGTTTGAAGTTGAACATAAGACCAAGCAGCTAGGTCAGTCACGCTGAAGAGAAGAAGCGGGGTGGGGCGGCGGGGGGAGAAGGGTTATCACAAGCTGAGGAGACAGGAGAGCTATACGCTCAGAAGGAAATCAGGAATACAGGAATACAGCAGTCAAATTTGGTCAGAGAAATAAGGGGATCAAGATCTTTAGACAATTCAGGTACTTTCTGAGGCAGCCACCCTAATATTCCCCTCAGTTCTGCCTGGTTTTAAAGTACCCTTACTCCAGAATGATTGAGAATTTGTATGAATTCTGAAGAGCTTACCTGAAGTCACAGATACTCTTCAGGAACTATCTCTCTATGACACTTCTGTGAATTGTGCTATAATGCCCCATTCTGCATCTCAGGTTGTAATTCAACTTCCTCCACAAATTTCCAATTTAAGACCTGCTTGATCAGTTTGGGAAATCTCCTGCCACATATGTTTTTTTCCCTCAAGTTGATGTGAGCTAATAATATGGTACAGTTGCTAAGAAAGTGAACATAATAGCAGATATTTTAAATATTAATATAAATTTATGGTCCTGATAATAGAACTTCTGGAACTCAGAGTTTTCAAATCTCATCTAAAGTACTTTATACAATTTTGGACTATGCTTCTAAGGAGTCTTTCAGAAACTGAAAAAGATCAGAATGGTAAAAGTTCTAGAGATTATTTTGTAATGGAAATATATGATGGACCTGGTGCAATTTTTATTGAAGTATACTAAAAAGAGAGATGCTAGCTGATCTTGATTTTTTTAAATATTCGCTTATTCAGAGAATAGATTTGTTCTGTGGTATATCAGAAGGTGAACTGAAAAAAATGGAGTGATATTTTAATGGGGGAGATTAGAGATTTATTCATCAACAACACAGGTGTCAAATCTACCCAATACAGTCTGATCCCTTGAGATATTTAGCATGCATTTTCACTTTAGTGTTCAATTCAGCATCACTCCTTGAAAGCTGTTACACGTCTCCAAAAGATGCCAGGTGCTACACTAAAAAAAGACGGTCTGATTCCCAGTTACCTTTCCTTATTACCTTTGCTCTTCTCAACTCTCTAAGGTTCAGTCCTTGCCTTGCTCTTTATATTGATGTAGATTTTTTTTTCTTAGCTACAATTTTGACTCTTCTCGACAAGTTTGACCCATGAACCCTGTCACCACTCCCTTCCAAGCAATATTTGGTATTCAGGCAGAAAAAAGGAAACTACATATCAGAAAATATATGAAAGGAAGCTGCACTGTGTAGGAAATTCTACCCCCCGACATTTGTAATCCCTTTCAAAATTATGACATAACGTCTTATAAATTACATGATTTCCATTTCTAGAGAAACAAATGTCTTTATTATGGGAGAAAAATTAGAGAGAAAATCTTTACATTTTTAGTTGTTTTGACCCAAGTAGAGCTATATTATGTTACAAATTAATAATTATTGACGTAAAAGTTACAACAATATCTTATAGGAGTTTTATTGACGGCATGGTAATTTCACACAGGCTGACACGGTTAAGCAGGAATTTTCAGTCTTGTTTTGTATTCATTTTCAAGTAAAGAACAATTCATAAGTAATATTTAAGGTAACAATTGTGAATAAAATATATTATTGCCCCATTCTCCACTTATCAATCCTGGCTGTTTTCTTGAGTATGGATAATGCCAGTGAAGTTGGAAATACAGCACTTCTCTTGTCTATGGTGGTGGAAAAGAATCAAAGTCTATTCTTTGTCCTGATTTCACTAGCTGTGTCACCCTGAAACACCCCGTTACCCTCCCTGGCACTGTAAAAGCCAGGATTCTCAGTTGCAGCTGAATCTCAGGAGGATGGTGGAGTAATCTAGGACCCAAGAAAAAACTACAGAAACCATGGGAGGAGGCCAAGTAGAAGAATCAGGTGACACCACAGGGCAGAAAAAACCAATATCCATTTTGCATGATTCCTGGTCTCCATTTCTAAAGTATCCCTTGCAGACCAATGGGTTCCAAGTGCAGAGGAGGCCACGCCCACAGGAGCGAGGGTGGAGGGCGGATACCGGAGCCCTACCCTGTAGGCCCCGCAGGAGTGGCAGAGGGGCGGGGCCTAACGACACAAGAGGGGCTGGGCGATTGCGCAGGTGGGACCCGGGCCTCCTCCGCCTCAGGTGGCACCAGGGGGCCTGGAGCAGCCAGGGCTTCGCCCTGACTGTGAGGAGAGGCCTCGCACCACAGGCCAAGTGCATTGGCCTTGTGAAGAGGACTTCCCAGGGCCCAGACCGGGTTGGGGACCGTGGTGCGAACCATGCTGCTGCCGGGTCTCTGAGTCCCTGATGAAGGTGACTGCGGGGTGGAACGCTGAAGCGGGTCCTGATCGTGCTCTGGTCCGTGGGGCTGTGGAAGAATCATTTTCAGTATTTCTGGTCTCTTCTGGAAGACCTTCGCTAACAGCAGATTCTCATCTTGGACGATGTCCCGCGGCTCTTGTGGGACTGTGTCCCCCAAGCAATAGTGAGGAAAAAACGGGCCCAGTGGTGGTGAGACATCGGCCCTGGCCCCACCACTCAATGTGTATATTAACCCTCTTCGAGAACTCTTCAGTATTGTATCTTGAAAAGGGCCTGATACTGCTTGATCATAATTCATAATCTACATTAATGAGAATGAGAAGTATCAATAAAAAGGTGACAAAGAAATGAAAACGATGGAAAAGGAAAGGTTGTGCTTGGAGATTAAGGAGGCTGATAGGCAAAAATAAACAGGAGGACGGGAGTGCCAGTCCAAGAAACGAATTGCCCAAAGGAAAGTACTTCTCCCAATTTCCTCTGAAACTCTTCATTTACATCCCAAAGGAAATACAAGTCTTTCTGCAGGATATGTTCCCGGGATGTTTGTCTCTTCTTACAGCCTGTTTGTCTCTTTATATATATATAAATTTAGCCTTTAGTGTGTATTAAAGATAGAGAGTTAGGGACCAGCTAGAGTGGGAATTTCTTATACCCATTCTGCCTTCTCTGTGGTTTATTTGTTTTGTTTTGTTTGCTTATGTGTAGCCAAGAGGAGCATAAATGTGGGTGCATGTTTCTGAATGATTCATCTGCCAGAGTTGCTAGAACTACATCTTTTAATAGACCAATTATTGTGGTTAAGATTTGGCTTTAGTCAGGTGATGAGAAATTAGATAAATATTCCAGCCAAGCCTGTGTTTTGAAATCCTGCCCCTGGGATTAGAGAGAAAGCCCTGTTCGTATTGATACAAACCTTGAAAATGCATAGAGTTTTGTAATATACCTGCCTCCACCTGTTTATTCACTGTTCATGGTTCTTCCTCTTTCAGATGGGCTCTGAATAAGTGCTTCCTTTTGCTAGCTTGCTTGACCTCACCAAGCAACTTGTGAGCACAGAAGAAAACATTATAGTGAATTGGAAACTCATGACTGTTCAATAATATGTAATACTGCATGTGGTTCAGTTAAGACCCACTTGGGACAGAATTTCTAGTTTTGCCCTGTTCTTCATTTTATGTTTTCTCAGTATCATTCTTTATGTTATTTATGCCTCTTAACCCTCAAAGGTCTTAACTGTCTAAAAAATGAGTAATAGGTAGGGCAAGTAGAAATTCTCTGAAAATGTCTTGTTTTTCATAGACGAAAAATGTGACTATCTCTGGACATCTTCAGTAATTTAAAAATTACACCCCACTGGTTGAGAAAAAAATTATTTAAATTATGGCCCCAAGCATGTTCAGACATCATTGGAACATGAGGCAAGTTTTAGAATTGCAAAATAGCTCTTAAATTTTTATTTTTATTTTTACAAAAGGTTTTTTTTTTTCAATTAAATACTCCCTGTCCTGCACCCCATTCCACATCATTTTTAGAATGTTCTCTTGTAGTGACAGTTAGCAGTGCAGTTTCATATGGCCAAGGGGCTCACAAAATATTCCACTGGAGTTTTAGGAGCTTAATTTGTGGCATAAATCTCTGTTCTCAGGCCTCTGCTCTCAGACCCCACAAGGCTGTCAAACCATGCCTGGAAGGCAGTCGGACTTAGTTATAAGTTTTGGCTTTTGTAGCACTTCACGTGACTCTGAGACAATTGTTTTCCACTGGATTTCAGATGAAGCTGTTAGTTCTTCAGGAGTCCCCCATCTGGGTTTCCATTAATCTTGGTAATAGGCTCAAATCCTTTCACACTCGTGCTTTGTCTGAATGTGGAGCAGAGTGATGGTAAATGGAACAAATTACTAACTTACTGTTTTCTGGTATCCTTACTCACAATACAAAGTCTTCCACAAAAGATGGTACCTTGTGGGTGGGATTTGTAAACAGGCCATGGCAGGAATAGCTCAAAGAGAATAAACATAAACGTTCAGTTTTGTATTAAAGTACATTTTTCTAGAAAGACATTTGTGTTTGTGTGTTTATTGAGGTAAACTTACATGTGGAGAAATCCACTCCTTTAGGTGTACAGTTCTTTTTTTAAAAAAAAAAATGCATATCTTACATAAACCAAAATCTATCATTTTTATTTATAGCACGAGTACAAGTTTTTAGCAACATGAGCAGTCATATAGCTGCCACCAAGATCTGTCTATCACTTCAAAAAGTTTTCTGTGTCCCTGTGTAACCAGTTCCCTTTTCTCACCCAAACTCCCACCAAGCACTGATCTGATTTCTGTCCCCTAGTTGTGACTTTTCTAGAAAGTCATGTAAGTGATTTGTACAGTATTTAGCCCCTTTTGTGTCTGGCTTCTTTCATTTAACATGATGCTTTTGAGATTCCCCAGTGTTGGTACATGTGTCAGTAGTTTATTCCCTTTTTACTTTCAGGTATCATCCCATTGTATGGATGTGCCACAGTTGTTTGTTCACTCCTCAGCAGATAGTTTTTTTGGTTATTTCTAGTTTGGGGTTATAAAGAAAGCTACTATAAACATTCATATACGGGTTTTTGCACGGACAAGTGTTTTCATTTACCTTATGTAAAATGCCTAGGAGTAGAGTTTGTGGATTATATATTTATATGTTTAATATCATAGTAAACTGCCAAGCTTTTCCAGTGTGGCTGAGCCATCGTTGCATTCCCGCCTGCAAGGTATGAGCATTTCAGTTATTCCAAATCTTCACCAGCAGTTGGTATTAACAGGTTTTCTGTTTTTGTGTTTGTTTTGTTTTCTTTACCATTCTATGTGTGTAGTGGTATCTGATTGTGGCTTCAATTACAATTTGCCTAGCACCTAATGATGCCTTATGTATGTGTACACCTGTGTGCATATGCACGTATGTTTATTTTAGGGCAGGTGTTACAATGCACATAATGTCTTATACAATGAGGAAATGTGTCAGAACCCTACCTTGGGGGATTAAGTTAGGCTTAGTGGGAAAAGTGAGAGCTTTGGAATCAGGTAGATAAGGGTTTGAATTCTGACTATTCTTTCCTGATTTTTGAGCTGGCAATGATAATACCAGCTTCATACAGGTGATAGAAGGATTACATAAGGTAATGCATTTAAAGCAGCTAGCAGAATGCTGCATTCCCTTTTTACTCCATGGCAATACTGGCCTTAATATATGTGAATCTTCTGGAAAAATATCCCCCTTTACAGAGGTCTGATGTCTGAAATTTCAGGAGTCAAAACCTTCATCTCTTGAACGCATTAGGTGAAAGAGGAAGTCTTTGGGAGTGGGGAATGGTATAAAGGAAAACGTAGTGACCCTCCAAAGAGTCAGTTATTTCTTCCTCTAAGGTGTTCTGTGTGATTCAGCTCATATCTTTACCATTGTACTGCTCTTTAATTCGCTGGGGAAATAGCTGCCTTTGTTAGTAGACAATGTGCTTCACAGGGATTGGGACTATGTGTTATTTGCCTCTGTATCCCTCCTGGGTAAATACTACATCTGGCTGGGATCATCTGGTACCTTAGCATTTGCTGTTCTGCTGCCTGAGGACTGGTGGAAGAAAACAATGGTTTCTTATGGAACTGAGAGCAGCCAGTGTTTGGATGTTTAAATTTGTGTTTTGTCAGAGGGTTAAGGGTTAGTGTCAGGTTTACATTTCTCTAGCTGGTGTTTATGTACTGAGCTTGGCAAGCTTAGCTGTACAACTCCATGAGGCTGTGGGAGAATACGTATTTCTCCTCCTTATTACCCAAGCCAAGAGCACATATAGTTCTGCTGCTCCAGAACTGAAGTGACCCAGGTACTCCATGGAAACCTATCTTTTGAGATGCAGGATGAAACTGGCTCAAACCCTAAACCATGTGCAGACAGAGCTTTGATTTTGCCAATTCTATTTGATTTATAGGTTGTTATTGATATATCATGTAGACCTTTCTATGTCAAACCCAGACTGTTTTCAATATTGCCACAAAAACAAACAAACAAAATAAACAACCACAAACCTGAAATTTACCACATTAATATCACGGCAACAGAAACCACTTAAAAGTAAACATTAGACATACCCATGCTCATAAAAATCTCTGTTTCTTCAAATTCAGTCCAGCATTCTGCTGTGTTGCCCAGATGTCTTCCTTTTCCTCTCCAGAGTAAACTAAACCAGCGAATCTTTCTCTTATAAAAAACAAAAGATTATTTCCATTTTATTATAAATGACATTTCATTTCTCTTTGTTCTCAACTCTCCTGTGTATGGATCTTCATTTCTATGGTTCTGGTTCTAGACTTCATCACCTCTTTTCAGACTTTCCTATAGCCTCATATTTACATCCTTTGAACACCACAAGATGTCTTTTCTAAAGTATGCATGCAGTCAGACTTTGAGGGCAAGAGAATGCCTCATGTCCCTTGCTTATAAATTACAAGTTTCTTGCAGTTGATACCTAAGACCCTTCACAATCTAGAGACAAATTACCTTTTTTCCAATGAACTTTTCAACTTAAATATAAGAAAATGATTCGAAACTCTAAAGTATGTCCCTAAGCTACCTCATTTTGTGAGTTTAAGACCAACATTTCCAAATGCCTTAGAGCTGTTCCTCATGGATGTCTTACAAACTCTTCAAAATCAAAATGTCCCAAATAAAATTTGTTATTTTTGTTATTTTATCCTCCTAAAACAATCCTCTAAGGATTAGTAAATGATAGCCATGTTGATAAGAGGAGATTGATATAACTTAACAGTGACTTAAACAGAGTGAATTTGCTCTCTAATGGCTCAGGAATGAATGGCTGTGGGAATTGAAAAGAATTCTGAGATTAACTAGAATATTCTCCTGTTGAATTTTTCATATTTTGGGGTGGCAAGAGTTATCTGGTTAAGCAGATTTTAAATTTGTATAATTGGTTGATTGATCAATTGAAACTGACATATAATTGGCTAGTTAAATGCTCCATCTAAGATAGAAGCATCACTTGAATAACCTTTCTAAACTAAAAAAAAGAAAAATGACAGGCAAGTTGTTATGCATTGCTTTAGGGAAAGCTATAACACTGCAGATTTTATAGCTAGAGAAATAATGTCCTTCTTAATACCCCTTTTATACAACACTGGTTGCTGGGAAAAGGTTTGCATAGCAACAAAGGGACCTTAAGGAGCAAATGAATTGAGATCGCCACTACTATTTTGAGTTTCCACATTATTCGATATTTTATGATGGATTTAGAGGGATCCATATACAATTCATTGGCAGGAAAGGAAATGAGTGCTTTCTCATGTGCTTCATCCTCTCCCAACCTAAAAGAATGTCAAAAGAGGCTTTTGTGATGAAAGGGAAGGAGTATGGACTGAAGACTGGACCCAGAGCCAGAGCCTACCTTGTCTGTCGTGTGGAGAGTTGGCCTGAGTACAGCATGCAATTGACCCTGACACCTCCGGTGACCCAGCTGGGCTGGCATAGTGGGTGTTTGGCAACAGTGGCTTAGCCCCAGCTCCCACGTGAATGCAAATTAATAAGGTAACATACATTAGTAATTAAAGGCAGAGTCTGCAGCCAGATTGCTGGCTTCAAAACCTGTAAAAAGCAAGTTATTTCTCAGTGCTTCAGTTGACCTCCCTAGTACATCGGGGTACTACTATTGCATATTCCCTAGGATTGTTAATAGAATAAAATGAATTAATACTTGTAAAGGGCTTAATCTGTGGTGTACATAGTAATTGCTGTATGAGTGTGAAATAAAAGGAAGTCTCAGGAAGCCAACGGTGTAGAAGCCTTGATCAAGTATGTCATCAAGGTGGTCAGACTGCCCTCTCTCTAGGACCCAGAGTAGTTTTGCAGAGATTAAAATATCATACATTTCAGTTACCTAATAAATAATACTGTTCTCCTAAAATACAGTTTCATTCTATTTCCTTGTGTTTGCATGGATATTTTAAAAGTTAGAATCTACAGTAGCTCTGAACTATTATCTGGCAATACAAACATTTTTTTCCCAGCAATGGCTTTTAAACCAATTACACAAATTTAAATGCAGATGTTTTGGTAGTGTTACATAGTCTGTGTCTTTGGGCTTGTGTGTACAAGATGTGTGTAAGTCTAGCAAATTGAAATCCCTGTTTATAATGAACACCAAACTGGAAAAGTGGACTGTTCTCAGAGTCTTATCCCATTAGAAATGACATATAATATTCATTCCTCTGTCTTGTTTTGTGGTCTGAAACTGGGCATCATCCCATCTTGTTAACCTCAGAGATGCTATCAGACGTTTGGTCATCTTCTTTCACTAAAACTAAACATTACTTTTCCATTTTTAAAAATGTGTTGGTGACCCCTTCCAGTAACCATGATGAAATGACAACATCAGGGAAATAAACAGCATTAGCAAATTCAAACATAGTGTTTTCCTTCAATTGCTCCAGGCATCTGAAAGACTAAAAGAACTATTATATTCCTAGACAGGTTTGGCCTCTGTAGGAAAACAAGTCTTGTAAACTCATGAGATTTCTGTGTTTGGTAATCATTCTCAGCAGATCATTGTTATAAAACAAAACAGGGTATCTTTTACACCTGAAACATATTTTTGCAAAATAGGAATGCTTTATCTAAGCTATGGAAAAAACCTCACCATTTTATTACCTCACTTATCCAAGGATCACTTATTTCACAGCTCAGATCTCAGGAATATGAACACCGATCTGAAATTAACCCTGAAGTAGCCAATTACAACCCCAAAGTCCACGTGTTTTTTTCATGTCTCAACTTAGCACCTCTCTACTCCTACTTTAAATCCAATCCCAGGCTGGGCACAGTGGCTCATGCCTGTAATTGCTGCGTTTTGGGAGGCTGAAGCGTGAGGATCACTTAAGCCTAGGAGTTGGAGACGAGCCTCGGTCACAGAGCAAGACCTCATCTCTACAAAAAAGAAAAAAGAAAAAACATTCAATTTCACTAGTTGGAGAACCTGGTTTAGAATTCATGTATTTCAGGAGGGTAGGGCCAGAAGACATAAGTGTTGTCAGCTCATCACCTGATTGGGCTTGATCATGCAGGAAAAAGAAAGAATATATACAGCATCTCAAAAAAAATCATGGGGTCATTGAGTTTAAGGGTAAGTAACCATTATAACTCAATAACACCAAAGGATATTCTATAGACTACTGAGCACGTGTGCCTTCTGTGTCATTGAAAATATCACAATTACCCTGATTTGATCATTACACATTATATGCATGTAGCAAAATATCATATATATTCATAAATATGTACAACTATTATGTATCAATAAAAAAGGTTTAATTATGACTAGCATAATTTTAACACATTTTAAGAAGTTTCCATTAAAAATATTGGGGGCAGCACTGGTTTAAAGTGGCAAATCCACTGTAAGTGAAAGATTTGCTTACATTCAACAGTTCATTCTCTGTAACTATCTTGTGCCTATGGTTCTAACCTGGCCACCACGAAACATATTCATCCAAGTGTTTCCTAGTATGTTCTACCACTTTTTAAAGTCAGAAAGTGCAGGACTAAGAGCTGTATCATATAAAATATTTTAACAGGATAAGCTGAGTTTTAGTCTATGCGTTTGTGGATTTATTTTAGAAAGACTCCTCAGTTTATCTAGAATTTCACCTATTTTCAGTGTCCCAAAAGAGAAGACGGAAGATGACTCTCCTCCTCCTCTACTGCCTTCTTCATTTTGCAACTAATACATAGTCTAGAGGCTCTGTGTCGTGCTTTATTCTTTCTCTAAGTCCACCCTTGCTTCACAGAACAGAAAAAAAAATGGAAAACACACAGCATCAATGCAGAGACAGCTCAAAGAGTGGGCACCAAGGAAGGCTGTCCTTCCTGGAATATACTAGAAAGAAAGATGTGAAAGAAGTGGTGACAATGTGGGGTCACTTGCCAATTGAAATCAGAATTCAGAAATGATGGCTCAATCATGTACATGGGATCTAGGATGCCCAATTTTGTAAGACTCAGGAAAATTCTAGATATGTAATTGTTGGGCCTGTCATAAACTGATACGACTATTGATTATTTCCTCTAGTAATGTACAGTGTAGCAAATAGCACTCCAACAAGTTCAAGGGCAAGATCATGCACGTTAGTGATGCATTCAGATAGGCCATTTGTTTTGTAATTGATTTTGCTTCTCACAAGTGTCCTTACTACATCTTGGTAGCGTTTTCTTTCCTAGTGTCTTTAGAATATAGTTACGGCCTTTAGAATACAGACGAACATCAGTGGACAGAGTAACGTCACTTTGCTTTATACAACTTAAAATTGTCTTTCCTAGAAGATATGAAAATACCTTTACTAAGCACTTTAGATTTCTTACTGATTTTATTTATAGTTACTAATATCATCCCACATCCAAATTACTGCTGTACAAGAATCATCATACTGACCCTTTACCCTTACTTGTACCAGCATGATAATCACATGTCCTTTCTTCACAGTGATTTTTAATGGTCTTAGAGAACACCCAAGATTATTTGAATTGTGGGACATGTGGCATGTAGTGTCAGCATATCCACTTGCATTCTGAAAAATGATTTTTATTTCAGTTTCATTACTTTATGTTTCTTGTTGATGGGTCTTTTCATTGTTGTGGACCAAGCTTAAGGATGTTTGTAAGTATTTATAACTGATTTTTTGGTGATGGTCTGAATTGAATTGCAGGGAGTCAGAATAAAACCTTTGTCTTAGAATTTTTATAAATTTATATTTAATTATAATTTTAATATCTTTAGCCTTTCACAGCACAAGCTGCCGGCAGAAGAAGCATGTTTTCCATCATGGGGTCACCAAGTAGGTAGTGAAGGTTCATTAACGCAAGCCTTGGGTAAAACCGACTGTTCACCATTTTTTTTGCTTTCTCTGAGACAGGGTCCAGCTGGTATCCCTTCTGGCCTCGAACACCCCTGTGTGTTCTCCTCCTTCCTATCGACCCATACTCGCTGCCTTAGGAAATGTCTGATTTCAGTTTTCATCTCTTTGTATGAATTTAGTGCTAGGTGTTACTCATATTGTGGAGGCAAAATTGATTGACTGGTCTCCTACTTAAAGTATTTCAGGCATAACTGAAGGTGGGAGAGGGGGAAGAGGGCCTTCCCAGTGACCCAGGGGTGAGGCCAGCCTTGATAACAGGAGCTCAAGTAGTCCAAGGTGAGGGGAAAGAAAATCTGAACCAAACCCACCAAATATGAATGAGTTTGGTAGCATTAAATTTTTTCATAGAATTTTCTGTACTAAAATTGGCAGGCTGAAAGTCAGATTTACATTTATCTCTTTCCTGTTACAAACCATCCAGCACTTCTGTGTTTTCAAAGTGAACTTGATCATCTTTTATAGCTGCCCATCATTAGGCTGGACATTAAGGGCGTGGGTCAAGGAGTGATTTTACATCCCTGAATTGAATGTGGCTGCACGTGTACAAGCAACAAAGAGATAAGTGTGGGGCGGGGGGAAATTAATGACTAGAGGATAAAAGACAGTCTGCTCTTCACTGGGAAAATGTTTATCAAATAACTTGCTTTTTTATTGATATAACCAACTGCTGTGAACAATTAGATTGTGTCTCAGAACACATATTACATGAAAAGATTTTTTGATACATTCTTAAAAACGTGTCCATGATCCCATTATCTGATTGATCTGAACACTTCCTAAACTGAACCCAGCTTCTATTTTCAGCCTCATTTCTAGGTATGACTTAACCATACACATGTATTTGAGCTCCATGCTTCTCAAATGAGACAGAATGGCATGAACTCTGAGATAGTAGTTTGTAAAGTCACCAGTGCATACACAAAGCCCCTGGATGAACTTGGTACATCATCCTGGGGTTTCAGATATTCCTCAAGAAAAAGTAAATAATTCATATAGTAAGTAAATTGAAAAATATTGTTTTTAAACAAATACATGTATAGCTTGGAATAGAATGCCAGAAACCAATTTTTTTTAAAAAAAAAAAAAAAGGAAAAAACTTGAAATTCTGCTTTGGTAAGGTAATTTCCATCCTCACCGCAAATGTTACATAAAACCTTTCTACTCTACTCGTATGGGTATTTGAAGCCAGACACCCGAGAAGCACTTTACTAACTACGTCAGATAATTCACAGGTTCCAGAAAATTCTAGAAACTTGCTTATCTCTGCATCTTTGCTTGTAAGTTTCTTCCAACTGGAACCCTTGGCCCATCATATTTTCCTGGAAGATCCTTACTTAAACATTGGGTCTGGATCAAAAGATTCCTGCTTTAAAAAAAAGAAAAAAAAAAGTTCCTTGAACATATCTCATCCTAACTCCCAGAATAAATCCTTCCTTAGCTACGTCCCAGCCCCTTAGCATTTTTTATCAACAACCCTCACAATATTACTCCATATTATGATTACTTATTTACAACATTACTCCATATTATGATTACTTATTTAACTTCCTCTCCTGTAGACTGAGAGAATTTTAAGAGAAGGGACAACCATTATTTTGTTCTTTGTATCTTTTATACATTATATGCCTAAAGCGTGTATCAGGTGTTTCTTGAATGAGGAGTGGATTTCATTAATCAAATAACAATTACATAGCCATTGGTCCTCACAGGTGGATCCAGTCAAGTAGGTAGGCTGGTGCCTTCTGTGAGACTATGGTTAGTGTATTACAGATGGCAAATATTTTGAAATCAGATAGATCTGGGTTTGAGTCCCAGCTCTGCTAGTTCCTATTTGTGTAAATTTGATAAGTTATTTATCTGAGTCTTAGTTTTCTCCTGTTCAAAATGAGGATATAATAACTGCCTCATGGTGTGGTTGTAAGGATTCTGAAATGATCCCTGCAAAATACGTGGCACCTAGTAGGCAGTCAGTATTATTTTCTTCTCCATATCTATTGGCCCTTCTCTACTTGACATAATTCGAAGGGTAAAAAATGCCTAGCTGTGTAATCACTGCTTCCCAATGAATTGGGGTCCTAGGATCTGGGGTCAGGAGAAAAAGTTGGCTGGTTAACTGGATGACTGGGCAGCTGGGACCAAGGATAAAGTAAATGAAACATCCTGTCCACAATGGGAGGCAAAACAGTGACAAATCTGAAGCTAAAGATCTGCAACCAAATATCCTAACTAAAGATTCTAAACCAGACACAGTGGGCTGGCTAGAGAAACAGATCCCCCTGGAAGCATCAATAGGTCTGGGGAACAGAATTCTCTGGGAGCAGCTTTCACTAACCTCAGGAGAAACGAGGAGTCTGTTCATGTTTTTGAGCTATTAGAGACTCACCCCAGAATACAACCCCAAGCTCTGAATCTCCACAAATCCCCTTTCCTAACTCCACCTACCATCCTAAATTAATCTTTCACTCATCTCCATTAACACTGGTGGTTTTAATACAAAGTTCACTAACATTTGATACTTATTTATTTATTTAGGATAATTGTATTCTATATAATATTGTATAATTGTATAATGCTCTATATAATGTTGTATAATTCTGTATAATGTTGTATTTTCTTTCTCGGTGATTTCTAGAAATGACCACTTTCTGCCTGATTAGTAAAATCTGGCTTAAGAGCAACTTGACATTTGATCAGATTGTTTTCTCAAACTTAAAGGCATAATAACAACGTCTACTCTCAGTCAAGCAGAAAGTAGGAGCTTAATGGCATAAGGAGAACAGGTGAATTTTGAGAGAAAAGTTAGTTGGAGGGTAATTGGAAATGAGGCATTGCCTGAATTCTGATGGGATATTATCCTGTGATGATGGGTGGAAAAAGGTGAGCCCTGAACTACAATGAGTATCTGGAAGAATTACAAGAAAAGCAACTGCAGACAGATACTGGAAAAATAACATTTTGCCAAGGATCTTTTCAGTTTATACAACCCATTGCGAGATTAGGGGGCTCTGCTTGGACCCCAATTCACCATTCCTTATGTTGAAAAGAGGAATCGTTCATCCACCGCCTAGTAGGCATGGATTTAAGAAAGAGTTCAAAGGGGGTGTTTGAAGAATTCCTACATATCCCTGCCCTTTTTCTCTACAGTTTCACACATGAGTTCCAACTGCAGCCCATTTGGTGTAATTCTATGTCTGCACCACTCCTGTCTTTGCTTTCTTTTGCATTCTCTTTTCTCCCTCCATCTCCCTCCTGCTTCACAACATTATAGGTTGTGTCTATGTATCCACAGATGACACAGCCAGATGAAGCTCTGTTTCCTTCCAAATATCAGGGCACAAAATGGTAGAGGAACAACTCCCCTTTCCTAACTCCACCTACCATCCTAAATTAATCTTTCACTCATCTCCATCAACACTGGTGATTTTAATAGGAAGTTACTAACATTTGATACTTATTTATTTATTTAGAGACAGGGTCTCACTCTGTCACCCAGGCTGAAGTGCAGTGGCATGATCACAGCTCACTGCAACCTCAGCCACCCGGGCTCAGATGATCCTCCCACCTCAGTCTCCCTAGTAGCTGGAACTACAGGCCGGCACCACCACGCCCAGCTAATTTTTTCAATTTTTTTTTTTTTTTTAAGAGATGGGGTTTTGCCACATTGCCCAGGCTGATCTCAAATTCTTTGGCTCAAGCAATCTGCCGGCCGTAGCCTCCCAAAGTGCTGGTGATGACAGTGGCAGCCTGTCTGGAGCAGCTGCTTCAGGGATGCCAGCTGCAGCGGGGTTGGTGTGGTCAGGGCTGCACACTCTGTGGAGCCAACAGGAGCCCCACCCCCTTCCGAGTTGACAGGATGCCTGGTGGTCCCAGGCACAGCACAGCAGCCCAGCCGTGGCTGTGGATCCAGGCATCCCTGTGTTCTCAGGGCCGGGAAACCCCATCCCCACACAGGCTTGGAAGTGCCTATTCCCACTGCCTGGCCTCTTCTGCTCCTGGCACCAGCTCCAATTGGAGCAAGGTTGAAGCTAAGCTCAGGTGCTGCTGAAACCTGGCCAAGTGTGTGTGCGCTCAGAGCAGCACTGACACACCAGCACCCTCACCGCCTCTGCCCCCCTCTGAAGCTTTGGGCACCAATGAGTTCAGGAAAGCAGGCCATCAGGGAGCTGAGGACAGCTCGCTAAGGGCCTTCAGGCACCCATGTGCCCAAGCAGCCAGGGCATGGAGGACAGCATGATGATGGAAGACAGGCTCCTGGGTGGAAAGGGCAGGTCTCTGGTGAAGCCTCACCTTCAAGCCAGGGACAGCTGAAGCCTGGGGGCCAGGCGGTACGGTACGTTCTGGGTGGTGGAGTCCACAGCCAGGAGTGAGAACTTATGGTGCTTTTTCTGGGCCTGCCCACCATAGCCCATAGACCACTTAGCACACACTTCCTCCATCTGAGTCCATAAAAAGCCTGGACTCAGCCAGATTCACACAGACATTGGGACTGCCAGTTGTGGAAAGGAGCTTTCTTCTTTGAGTGTCCTCCAATCATTGGGATGACCTGCTTATGGGAAGGAGATACCCACCGCAGGTCTCCTCTCCCAAGAACTGTTCTGCTGCTCAGTGAAGCTCCTCTCTGCCTCGCTCACCCTCCAGTTGTTCAAGTATCTAATTCTTCCTGGACACAGGACAAGAACTCAGGACCTGCCGAATGGCAGGACAAAAAGAGCTGTAACGCCAACAGGGCTGAGACATGCTCCCCTCCCTGCTCTTTGCTACTTGCAAGCGACAAGGAGAAGGGGAGAAGAGCTTTAAGACCAACAGGGCAGAGACACAGCAACTTCCTCTCAACTTGCTACTTTACGGGTGACTAGGAGGAGAGAAGAACTGAGGCCTTTTGGGGAACCCAGACCTAGGGCATCCCTCAGCCAGGGTTGTCACTCCGTCTTTGAAGTTCTTGCTGTCTCCAACCTTTTGGGTGCCAATGCATTCCCCTCATCCAGACACGGGTGCCTGCAGCAGAAGCCGTGTGCAGTACATCTGGTCCAGTTGCAGCCTTGCATGGAGCCAGCACCCGTGCTGGGGCCTGGAGTTGCCTGCTCCACAACAGCAGTTGATGTGCCTGGCTGTGTGCAGTGGCTGGACCCTGTGCTCACTTGCCCACACACCCCTCACCACCCTGCACCTGGCTGACCCTTGGCAGATGTGGGATCTGGGTCAGTAACGCAAGCTGAGCACAGCCTACCTGGCTGGCCCTTGGCAGGTGTGGGATCTGGGTCAGTAACGCAAGCTGAGCACAGCCTACCTGGCGGAGTGGGCTGAACAAGTCCAGCAGGCATGAGCAATACTCAGGCAGAAGGCGCTGCCAGCCACAGAGGTTTCCGGCTGGCAAAGTGACACCCTAAGGATTCTGTGACACTGGGATTACACGCGTGAGCCACTGCAGCAGGCCAACATTTGATATTTAAATGCACCTTCTTGAAAATGCATAAACGTCAACTGATGAATAAAAATTAATTAATATAAAGCTTATGGGCACCATTTTGGGACTGGATAAAAACATTTTCCAACAGAAAAAGGATAAACATGCTCATTAACTACCAATTCTCTCAGGAAAAATGTTCCCACACAGTATCTCAGTAACTGATGTATTCCTTTGGTTTAAAGCAGAGGTGTTTTAAGGTAACATGTTGATCCTTGAAGGACTAGTTACTCATGAGAGCTAAGGAAAATATACTGTGTCTTTGTTACTGACAAACAGGCTAAAGTCATGGAACTCTTCAATACAACTAATTAACGCTGTTTTGATTCCACCTACAAATGTCACTGGCATAACATTTGTAGTCATCTTAAGAAAATGTAGAAAAACAAAATAAAGTACTTGTGAAATAAACAGCCAAGTAATTCAGTAAGATAAACTTTTCAAAAACACTTTTGCTGGGGGAAAAAAAAAAGAAAAAAAAAATCTCAAAATTGTACATAGGATGTGGTGATAACAATTTTAATTGATTACTAACTTAATAACATTAAAAAACTTTTACGGGGTCATCTAATCGAACTCCTCTTCAACCATAGAACTACCCAAGATAGATAATTTCCTGTCATTCTGCTAAATGTCTTTGAGACCAGAGATTTTGTAGTTTTCTTCAATAAATCAGCATGATGTCGCTGAGTCATGCCTTCACTTTACCGAGTAACAGTTGATCTGCACCACAGAGGTTGGAACTGGTCTACTCCCTCCCTGCTGCAGAAAATAGCAGGGAGGAGGAGAATGGGCTACAAGAATGAGAAGGAAAGGTGTGGCTGTTCCCTGCAGAAAAGGCTGACTTTTACTTGAGCCGGGGAAGTTTATTACTTGAGAGAGTTAAAAGCATGCTTGGCATTTGTCAGAGATAACTAGATCTGATTTAAATACATGAGCACTGCTACCCACAGCTACTACTACCCACTGTCATTGGGGGAAGTAGTTACACACCCATGCCTTGTATGTGTAACTTCATGAAATTACTGTTACTTGCAAAATTGCTATTTGGATCAGTGGAGCTTTACCGGTAGCTTGAATTGCTTCCTGCCAGGGATCTTGGTTCCATTTGTGTGACTGTGACCTTCAAATGTCCCATGACAGCACTGACACTCTACGGCAATGGTTCTTCATCTTTTGTGGAGTACAGTCTCCTTGAGAAAAAGAGAAGCACCATGGAAATATGTATATAATTCACATGAGGTTGTGCACACACTTACAGGAAGTGTGGAGTCCCCTTGATGCCTGTCAGTGAATGCCCGAGTCACCTCTGGCCACCGACATTAGAGAAAGTAGTAAGTACAGCAGGCCTAACGCAAGGCCTCAGATTTTCTTTTTCTTTTTCTATTTTTCTTTCTCTCTTTTCCTCATTTAAGAAACAGCACCACCAGGAGCAGGGACTTTCGCATATACAGTAAAAATGTACAGTATCTTCAATGCAAAGTTGGATGGGTGCCAACCCCCTCCCCCTCCCCACTCAGAAGCATCTTCATTTGAATTTAAAGGGGTGGATGAGTGACAGCAAGACTCTGTTCTCCTTCTGACAGGGCTTTGGCAGATCATTGGTTGTCATCAAACCTATTCCATTTCTTGCTCCCTGCCAGGAATTCCACCTACATGCCTGATGGCAATTAGTCCCTTGTAGGTGCTAATGAATAAAACGCAGCACGTAGACTTCACGAGGATGAAAAAGCCCACGATCCAGATCCAGAGAGTCACTCCAAGAATCAGTCCCCCACCCCGGCCCCCCCTCCAACATAGCTCTCACTCTGTCCAGCCAAATGCTAGAGCCAGCCAGCCGCCCCCCGCCCCCACCCGCTTCTTCTGTGCACTTGGCCATGGGAAATAGAAAGCAGCTATTTGATGAGGACACAACTAAGCAGAAATCAAGATTTTAGAGCATGAAGTATTACTTGTTTTTCAATTTCTGTCACAGGCTGGGATGATACCAGTTTAGGACAGTCTGTGTCAGAGCATTTGAGCTGAATCTCCAAACCCAAACATGCTTTGGAAGAAGCATTTAGAGACCTTGTTGGGAAGCATTCTGCACTGAGGTGGGTGGATTGTATTATCAGTGGTTCCCAAGACTTGCTGATAATCAGATGTTCCTAAGTGGCCTTTAAAAATTCAGATTCTTCGACCTTGTCTCTGGAGATTCTTGGTCAGAAGGCCCGGAATAGAACCTGAAAATCTAAATTTAAAAAAAGTCTGCCCAGATGTATCTGATGCTCACAGTAGATTCAGTAGTACTGAATTAGCTAAACTCTTGTGCCCCATTCATCTCCAGGACTAGGTGTTGATTGAAAAGTTCTCAAAGGTTGTGCTCACCATTCATTTGCACCTTGACTGGGCTCTGAGCACTGAAAAAAAAAAAAAAAAAAACCAAAAAATTCTCCTTTGTAATCTGACCACCTATCACAGGTGAATTAATATTCAAAGATTCTTTTGAAATTGAAGATGTAGGTGATTTTTTAGTTTTTCTTTTACTTTTATTATAATTTTCAAATTTTACACCTTTACTGAATAATAAGCAGGGGTTTTTTTAAATAATAAAAAGGCAGCAAATGTAATTTTTAAAGATCTTTTTGCATTTCGACAGAAACTGATTGGCTCACAGAGAAAACTGTATTTCAGTATAACTGAGTTTCTTTCAATCCTACATGTTTTTAGTACAGGCACTGAAAAAACATTACCTAGGAAAGGGGTTCCTGGAACTCACCAGACTTTCACGTTGACAGGCCAAAGAGTAAAAGGGATTAAGAACCCCTGGTATGCCAAAGATGAGCTTATTATTCCTATTTTGCATGTATACAAGTATTGTTTCCCTAGGATTTCAAAACAAATCGCAAAACAATTGCAGCTACAGCCTTGGAGTGACCTGTGCTTTTAGCATGGTCTCTTCTAATGGTAGCAAACCAAAGAAAGTGGTAAGAAAGAAATTTTTCTTCCAGTTTTCATGGGCCCCAAAGGTTAAGATAGCTTAAATAAGACTCCCCAGAGCATTCAAACTCCATCATTTTTATCAGAAAGAGAACTTAATCCAAAACCTTTGAGATTTGTCCTTCTCTAGTCAATATCTATTTCGGCAAAACAATCATGGTTCTAAAGTATAACAGTGAAGCAAGGAAGAAAGGAGAGATTTTTCATTCTGATAGTGAAATGGGCAGGTGCAGTTGAGACGGAAAGGCCATAATTAACACATTGTTCAGCCGAGGCACTGTAGACGTCCATGCAAGACTGCACAAATCCTCCCCCTGCCCCGCACGCCTGAGTTCAAGGTTTTGGCAGGAAAGGAAGCCAAAGGTGCCCTGCCATTCAAGAAACAGACTCCTAGAGTCTGAACTTCAGTACCCTTGAGGTACACACAGAGGAAATTCTATACTGCCAAACCAGTAAAATTGGATTGTGTAAAAACTTGTGCATTTTAAACCATATAAGAAAGGAAAGGAAAACACTTTTTAATCGGACATATAGTTACTTGGCAAGACTTATGCATGTATTGGAGTTTTAAAAATCTAATCAGATAAAATACTGTTATTTCTATGATATAGATGAGAAATTAAACCTGGAAAGTTATATAATTTATCCAATGTCAGACTCTCAATTATTTTATTTTTAACTGGCTGAATCCTAGGACGAACATTGACTACCTTTATCTATGATCATATTAAAGCATTGTAGACTAAGAAAGGTGGCTAGCACAGGGTTGGAAAATTCCTTGAACTTCCTCTCATCCCATACTTGTGACAGACCTCATAAATCTGAAGTCTGTGCTATTTCTTTCCCAGTCCAGAAAGCTGCTCAGTGGAACATTTCAGGAAATCACTACAAATCAGCTACAGCCAGCACATAGGTGGCACCTGGAGTCCAGGGCAGCCAGATTCAGGGCACAGGATGGGACTGGAGAGGGGGCAGGTAGAGGTGGTTGATAGGAGCTGCCCTCCTCCCCAGCTCCTTAGCCTCTTCCCCAGGCTCTATGGAAGGAAAATTCTATAGAAACTCTATATACCTCTTAAAATATCACCTAAATCACTGACAAAAATACTATTCTCTGTTAGTAGTTTATTGTGTTCACTACCCTATAGAAGCACTCACAGGCTCTGGATTGAAAAGAAATAGATTGCTTTAACACAAAGGATTTAATCTGTGGAAGAAATGACTTTCTCCTTGACTAGAGGTTAAGGCAGATTTCTTTCTTTCTTTTTATTTTTTATTTTTATTGTTTTAAAATTTGGTAGAGCTTTCCCACATCCCTTTGTGGGTAGCTGCCTCCTCTGCATATGCGTGAACCAGCTGTCCTTGGGAATGACACAGGCCCCCACAGTGTCATGGGGTAAGACAGGTGGGAGGTGACTGAGAACCTTGCACAGCTATGGTAGGTGGGGCTACTAGCAGTTGTGGGCCAGGCAGTGCTTTGCCAGGGTTCAAAGCCAGGAGGCCAAGGCCTTTGACCTGGACTGCCATCTTTCAGGATGCGGGCCAAGCACTGCGGAGGCCCAATATAGGCAGGGAGTCAATCAGGATAACTTAAGAGGGGAAAAAAAAAGACTCTGCCTTTGCTCGAGTTCTCCAGATTGGCTCTCCAGATGGCCCTCTTTTCTCTGGTAAATTATGCAACAAGCTGCTTCAGCCGAGTTTTGCAGACCTGGATGATCTTGAACTGATTTCAACAAACGCGCGGACTCGTGGGGTTGCAGGGCTTTCTCCTAGTCCTTTCATCCAAGGAAGAATATTGCGGAAAGAAAAACCAGATCATTCGTGGTACCAGTCATAGAAACAGAGCAATGCACATACAAAAGTGATCATTGCTTTATGCGTGTCTTTTTAAAAGAAATGGTTTTGGAGAAGCTAACAGGCTGTCATGTCAAGAAAGGTTAGAGTTCATCACTGTTCCTCCACAAAGAGGAATTCAACCTTGCATATCCTCACTAATTAAATGCCAGAATCACACTCTAGTTCATTCTGGGCTGCAATGGAAAAAGTAGAAGGGTTGCTTTTCCGCATAAAGAGGTATGAGGGTCTCACTCTCTGCTGCTATTAACATTTCCTGGAACCAAAATCAATAGTGCATGCAAATGAGTCCCTGATTATTTCTTTGATTTGCAGAATGTCTCCTCCCACTGCACCCTCGTGGCTGAGGCAGAATGGATTAGCTCATCGGGCCCTGGGAGTGCTTTCAGTGCTGAGGAACACAGGGTGAGGGTGGGCAGTGGGTGGCAGGGCCACTCTGTGCCTTCCCACCCCCGGCAGCAAGATCACAGTCCCGATACGGCTTCTTCCTGTCCCCATGGAAAGTAGAGGCTCTGGAGCCAGATTTGCCACTGAGGAGGAAGGAAGGCAAAGTGGGAACAGCAGGCAGAGTCAATAGGCCAGGGGGCAGGGGGAGCAGATGGGTAGGTGGTGGCTGAGCTCAAAGCTACAATATGAAGGGAACAACTCGTTATGAAGTGCAATTTGGGAACTAAGAGGAGGGAGGAAACAAATAGAAGTTTCTGAGGCAAAATTATTTCTTGAGCTGATGAAGGTGTGCAAAAACCAAATTGCAATGTACCCAACCATTGGTTCAACACAAGCTTGTTAAGTGCCTTTCAGATCCTGCACCATGTGTTGGAATGCAAATAGGAACAAGATATGGTCCCTGCTCGTAGTCTCAAGCAGTGAGACCTTTTAAAAACAATAAAATATAATGTGATAAACAGTGAAATAGAGAAACACTGGGTGCTAGGGGACACAGCAGGGGGACTGACACAGAGGGTGGAACTGAGGAGAAGCTCAGCATATGAGGAGGTGCTGTGTGGGATAAGGAGGCTGACTAGGGTTTCTTAGGTAGCAAGAAAGAGAAGGTATTGCTGGTAAAGGGAGCTTCAGTGACAGTGGCATGGAGTAGGGGTGGAAGAGCCCGCTCATGTGTGTCACAGTGGTACTTCTAAGACAGCCTTACTGACTGAAAACAGGCTATGGGGATGGAAGGTGGTCATTTACTCCTGGATATGGAAAGAGGCTGGCGTGGGATTACAGGAACGTTACATGTCATGCCAAGAACTTTGGGTTTTCCTTTGGAAAGTAGAGCACATTTGAAGGAGTTGATAAGAGGAAGTAATAAGATTAACAGAGAGAAAGAGAAAGAGGTTGGGAAAGGATCAGTGACTGTTTGAATCCCGATTCCCCAAACCAAAGATGCCTCAGCTTTCCTTCCAGCATAAAGCCCCTAACTATCTATTAGAGCAGGGCCTGGTCCATTTGGCAACTCCAGCTATGATTCACAACCATTTTGGTTATTGGTTATGCCTCTGAGAAGAGAACCACTGGAACCTAACGGTGAAGAAAATGTTAGTGTGATTAAGTAAAGTGTATTCATTCATTTATTCAAACATTATCTGGTGTCCTCTAGGAAGACACTCTATGAGTCAAACTGGCACTGGTTAAATTATAAGAAACACTACAATCTCATTCCCTGACCTCTTGAAGGTTTTGTTGAAAAAGGAAAAACGTAAACATACAAGTAAACACTTGAGTACAAATCATGGTGCGTCAAACAAAGGAGAAGACCAGAAAACCAAAATAGAAAATAACAGGGTAGAGGGAAGGAACCAAGTTTGTGTGATATGTGAGGAAGAGTTTCATGAAAAGGATAAGGTCTGTAGGAGGCAGGGGAGAAGGATGTGGCATAGAATGAGTGAGATGTTGTTGGAGAAACTGTCAGAGGCCAAAGTATACATGGTCTTGCAGGCAGGTTAAGAGGGGAGTCTGTTATTCTATATTGAACTGAAAGCCACTGAACAGCATGATTTTGTTTTTTGGTTGTTTTGTTTTGTTTTGTTTTTTTACGATCACTCTGGCAACTGTGTGAATGAATAAGAGGAAGGAAAGATGAGAGGTGGAGAAACCAGCTAGAGGGCAGCAGCGCAGGGAAGAGATGATAATACCTTAGAATACAGCCATTCATGAAGAGGAGAAGAGCAGGTGAATATGACCATTTCTGAGGAGCCAACAAAACAGCAACTAGAAAGCACTCTGTTTAAAATAGAAGAAAGTGGAGGAAATTGAATCTGTGAAGTTACTAGTTAGGTGATGGAATTTCTGAGAAGCCCACAGGGGAAAATTAGGTAACCTGGAGATTAAACAACACCTTCTCACCTGGCCCCACTGGCAGAGCATGATGAAGGCTGGAGGGACCTTCATCCATCCTCCAGGCTTCTTGGCTGGAGGGACCAGGTGAGAAGATGGCATTCCTGGAGTTTCTGTCCAAAAGTCTCCTGATCGAAAGCTGGAGTTAAGAAGACACCACCTAAAACGAGTGGAGAAAGAAGGGCCGTGTTATCTCCTTTCCTCCTGCTCCATTATCCTGTCAATGACTCCCATGGATGGAATGGAACACAATCAGAAACCAGCTGACATGGGCACCTGGGAGCGCACCTTCCAGGGCTAAACTCCCTGTATTATAGAACAGAGAAGAGAAAAGATGAAGAATGGATCTGAGTATCCAGGGCTGGTGTAATATACTATCTGTATTTTAAGGGAGATTTGACATGACTTAGTGATGAGTGAGATATGGGAAGATAAGCAAGGAAGAAATTTCAAGAATGATCACAAGGCTTCTGACTTGAGCACCTCTGTACAGAATGGGGTGGCATGGACAGGACAGGGAAGGCATGGGGCTGAAGGAGATTTGGCAAGAAGAAGGATAGAAATTCAGTTTGGGAGATGTTAAGCGTGAGATGTTCATTAGCTGTGAATTCAAGAAGCTATTTGAATCTGGCAATGAAATTGCAGATCTTGAGTTCAGAACAGAAGAAGTCAACCCTTTTTGTTTGGAAGTTGTCAAAATTAGGTTGTATTTATAATCATGAGAATTGGTGAGTAAATCAAGGAAGAGAATTTAGAATAAAAAGGCTTAAGACTTTTCCCTGATGAAGTCCAACACTTAGAGGGCAGACAAATGAGGTGGAATTAAGGAAATGTGGAAGCCCATCTTACCAACACAAATAAACACACAAAAAAAACCTACCAGTCTTTTTTTTTTTTTTTGAGACAGAGTCAGTCTTGCCCTGTTGCCCTGGCTGGAGTGCAATGGCGCAATCTTGGCTCACTGCAACCTCCGCCTCCTGGGTTCAAGCAATTCTCCTGCCTCAGCCTCCCAAGTAGCTGGGACTATAGGCATGTGCTACCACGCCCAGCTAATTTTTGTATTTTTAGGAGAGACGGGGTTTCATCATATTAGCCAGGATGGTCTCGATCTCCTGACCTCGTGATCCACCCTCCTTGGCCTCCCAAAGTGCTGGGATGATAGGAGGGAGCCACCGCGCCCAGCAAGACCTACCACTCTTGACTGACAACAGTGTACCTTCCAGCTACCACCTACATTTCTGCTTCCCCTTTTCAGCAAAACCTCTTGATTCAGTTGTTCTTATTCATGTTCCTCAATTCCTTGTACTCAAATTCTATCCTGAGCCCCTCTGCCTAGGCCCTCAACACAACTACTCATATCAAAGTCATGAATGACTTTCACATTTCTAAATATAATAGTTAATTCTCAATTGATCCTACTGGACCCATCAATTAGCTGACTGCTTCACTTATGAGAATGAAAGGAGGAGCTATTAATAATTATGCGGAGACAACAGATTGAAGCTTGTCCTGGGTAAACTAAGAACTGTAGTCTCTCTATCAGCATCAGGAGACACAAGTTTTTATCCCCTGCTCTTTAAAGAATTTATCTCATTTGACTTTCAAGGCACCATATCTAGTTTTCTTCCTTGTTCAATGTCAGTTGTTTGAAGTCTTCCGTGATGTTCTTCTCATCAGTCAGACAACTACACTTTGGAGTGCCCCAGGGCTCAGACATTTTCTTAGTTTCAAAACCCAATTTCTTGGTGATCTCATCCAGTATGATGACTTGCAAATCCATCCATATGCTGGTTTTTCTCAAATGTGTCTCTTGCTTTTTATTATTATTATTATTATTATTATTATTATACTTTAAGTTCTAGGGTACATGTGCACAATGTGTAGGTTTGTTACATGTGTATACATGTGCCATGTTAGTGTGCTGCACCCATTAACTCATCATTTACATTAGGTATATCTCTTAATGCTATCCCTCCCCCCTCCCCCCACCCCATGACAGGCCCTGGTGTGTGATGTTCCCCTTCCTGTATCCAAGTGTTCTCATTGTTCAATTCCCACCTATGAGTGAGAACATGCAGTTTTTGGTTTTCTGTCCTTGTGATAGTTTGCTGAGAATGATGGTTTCCAGCGTCATCCATGTCCCTACAAAGGACATGAACTCATCCTTTTTTATGGCTGTATAGTATTCCATGGTGTATATGTGCCACATTTTCTTAATCCAGTCTATCATTGATGGACATTTGTGTTGGTTCCAAATCTTTGCTATTGTGAATAGTGCCACAATAAGCATACATGTGCATGTGTCTTTATAGCAGCATGATTTATAATCCTTTGGGTATACACCCAGTAATGGGATGGTTGGGTCAAATGGTATTTCTAGTTCTAGATCCTTGAGGAATCATCACACTGTCTTCCACAATGGTTGAACTAGTTTACAATCCCACCAACAGTGTAAAATTGTTCCTATTTCTCCACATCCCCTCCAGCACCTGTTGTTTCCTGACTTTTTAATGATCACCATTCTAACTGGTGTGAGATGGTATCTCATTATGGTTTTGATTTGCATTTCTCTGATAGCCAGTAATGATGAGCATTTCTTCATGTGTCTGTTGGCTGCATAAATGTCTTCTTTTGAGAAGTGTGTCTCTCTTTATTGAAACTCTACCCAAACTCAAATATTTCATTACACAAGTATATCATCTCTACAACCAAAACTGATCAGCCTTCCCAAACCTGTTTTGTCATCTTTCCCATTTAAATTAATACAGCTCCATTCTTTTTTAAAAAAATTCATGTCAGAAAGCTTAGAGTCATTCTTTACTTCTTTTTCTCTTCTTTTTTTCACACCCACATCTAACCCATCAACAAATACCATCATCTGTACCTCCATGTATCTCCAGAATTCATTTTGTTTTTATTTTACCACATACATCACAAGTACCCTGGTTCAATGACCAGACAACCATAGCCACCTCCCTGTTTCTATCCTTGTCCCCAGGCAATCTCTTCCCAATTCAAAAGCCAACGTGATTCTGTGAGATGTGTTGGATCTTGTCACTTACCAGCTTAAAATTGTTCATATGATTCCTATCTCACTTGGAATACACAGTCAAAGTCCTAATAAACCCTAGTAGGCCCCCAGTTTCCCTTCTCACTGCCCAGACCTCATCCACTGGCCTTGCTCTTCATACCTCACAGTTTTATTTTTCTCCTTAACGTTTCTCATTATCTCACATACCATCCATTTTAGGTATTTATTTTACTGTTTGTCTCCCCATACGGAAATGCCAGTTCTATGGGGTTGGAGATTTTGTCAGTGTGGTTTACTACCATATCCCAGCTCTTGGAACTGTACCCAACACAGTGTGTGAATTCAATGAATGTTTGCTGAGTCAATGGTGAATAAGATGGGTAGGTCATAAAAGAAGAAAGAAACCCAAGAGAGGATTGTGTTACAAAAGCCAAGAGAAGGGAATGTTTCAACAAGAGAAGAATGATAAACATTGGTGCCCAGTGCTGTTGAGAGAGCTCCTGAGATGGGATTTGGCATCATGGAGTTTTCTGACTATCTTGAGAAAGAAAAGGCTCAGTGAAGAGGTGGAGGAAGAATACAGAATGGAGAGAGACATAGACCAGAAGGAGTGAAGACTGAATGGGAGGACGTTAAGGGGTCACTACAGCATGGGTAGCCGAGAAGCTTGACAATGACAGACAGAGGAGCGAGAGAGGACTGAAGTAGAAATGAGTCAGTGTCATCATCAATACTCAGCCAAGCTTCAAAACAAAGACGTTTCTTTGATTCTTCATCACTCAACCTTACCATCCAATCATAAAATTCTCACAATTGAATCTCACAATTGAAAGACTTCTCAATCCCACTCCTTATTTCTATTGTCACAGTTCAGTCTTTTAATTTATTACTAGTACAGTCCTGTGTTGCTTAATGAGATGTGGATATATTCTGAGAAATGCATCATTAGACAATTTCATTATGCGAACATCACAGAATGTACTTACCACAAACCTGACTGTATAGCCTACTACACACTTAGGCTGTATAGTATAGCCTACTGTTCGTAGGCTGCAAACCTGTACAGCATGTTCCTATATGAATTCTGTAGGCAATTGCAACACAATGGAAAGTATTTTTGTATCTAAATATTACAAAGAACAGTAAAACTATGGTATAAAACATTTTTAAAAATAGTACACTGTATAGGGCACTTACCATGACTGGAGCATGCAGGACTGGAAGCTGCTCTGGGGAGTCAGTGACTGAGTGGAGAGTAAATGTGAAGGTCTAGAGCATTATTGTACATTACTGCAGACTATAAACACTGCATTTAAGCTACACTAAATATATTGAAAACTGTCTTCAATAATAAGCTAACCTTAGGTACTGCAACTTTTTAACTTTATGAACTTTTAATTTTTTATTTTTGACTCTTTTATAGTAGTTTCAAACACAAGCACGTTGTACAGCTGTACAAAATATTTTCTTTCTGCATACCCTTTTTCTATAAGCTTTTTTCTATTTTTAAATTTTTTATTTTATATTTCTTAACTTTTTTGTTAAAAACTAAGACACAAGCACACACAGTAGCTTAGATCCACACAGGTCAGGATCACCAATATCACTGTCTTTCACCTTCACATCTTGCCCCACTGGGAGGTCTTCAGGGTTGCTAACACACATGGAGCTGTCATCTCCTGTAACAAAAAATGCCCTAACCCTAACTCTAACCCACCCAAAGGATCTGCCTGAGACTGTTTTATAGTTAACTTTTTTTAATAAGTAGGAGTACACTCCAAAATAATGGTCAAAAGTATAGTAAACACATAAACCAGTAACACTGTCATTTATTATTGTCCTCAAGTATTATGTGCTGTACATAATTGAATGTGCTAGATTTTTATACAATTGACAGTGCAGTGGGTTTGTTTATATCAGCATCATCACATGAATAACGTGTTGTGCTACAGTGTTACAATGGGTTATGACATCATGAGGTGATAGAAATTTTTCAACTCCATTATAATCTTATGGGACTACCATTGTATATGTGGTCCATTGACCAAAACTTCATTATATGGGACACGACTATATACCAACAGCTTCCTTATCATCAGTAAACAGGCTGACCTCTGGTTCACTACATTTTTGGAGTTCCCTGCAGGAGAAGGACATAGGCTATGATCACAAGATTAAGAGAGGTAAGGGCAGAAAAGAAGCTGATAAAAATAGCAGGGGTACTCTTCCAGCCCTAGCAAGTCCAAAGAGGTATACCAAACTTAGGACACCCTTAGCAAAATCAATAATCTGTGGATAATGGACATAGGAAAAGTTGGGTGTGGCAACCAGATTTCCAGGCAGCAGCTATTCTCAGCACTTGGTGATTCTGTAAACCAGGGAAGGCGATTCAAGTTAAGATGTGAGATTACTGGTTCAAGGTCTATGCCCACCTCAAAGGAAACTGACAGGAGTGAAGAAGAGAGCTGTGGTTCTTAGTCAATGGGCTGAAGCAATGACATGGGTACCTAGGACTGGAATGAAGAGATTGAATGGATGGACACCTAGAACCTGAGCAGAGACTCCTGGAAAAAATGGGTCATGTGGGATGAAGGTAAGCAGAGCAACTGGACTTTTAGGTTCCCAGCAGTCCAGGACTCCGGATCAGGAGGCCAAGATTTTTTTTTCTTTCAGACCTTGTTTTCTGGAGGCAAAGAGGCTATTCCTGTATAACCTGGTCTGTTTTTTATTTGGCTCTGAGAGTTGGCTCTGAGATGGGGAAAACAAACAAACAAACAGGCTGTAAATGACTCGAACAGGTCTTCATGCCTTCATTCTCTCCATTAGTTCCACTTCCTCCTCAGGGTCACTAGAGTTATCTTCCTAGAGTACATTCTGATCACACCACTTTTGTGACTTAAATTACTTAGTCATTTTCCATTGTCTGCAAGATAAAGCCACACCCATAGCACAGTAAACCGGGCATTTCACAACCTGAGTCTAACTTAGCTTGCAAACCATGATGTTCCTCCTATTCTCTCCAGTCTCAATCCATGCAAACAAGGGCTGCTGCTCCTTTCAAACTCCTCAAGCTTATCTAATGCCATTGTTGCTACAATCCTCCTGCAACAACGCTTCTTCTACTTTCTCTGTTGGAAGAATTCCTATTCATATGTGAAGGTCCTTTTTGTCATCAGCATCTTCCCCAGCCACAGAATACCATTAATCATTTGGCTTTGTTCTTTTTCACTTTAGTTGTTTGTTACTATTTAAAAAGTGTATTTACAATCTACCATGTTTCAAAACAGGTTTGAACCTCATAAACAGTTATAAAACAGCACAGTAATATAAATATTAGGATTTTGAGGAAGAAAAGAAAGAAAAACAGCCCCAGGGACAGAAAATGGAACCAAGAATGTGTCTGATCCAATCAAGCATACCAAGGAGTCCTGTACAGTTGCTAAAAGGTGGGCCACAAATTGAGCATTAGGCTTTCCCACAGCCAAGATAAGGAGAGAAATGTGGGCAGTCTCACAACTCCTTTTGCCCATAATATAAACACCAAATAATTGGTCAGTGGATGCATAGCTATTCTTCACACTTACACTAAAAGAGAATTTTTTCCCCAAGGTTTACTCATAAAGAATAAACTGTATAATGCAACAGAAAACACTCTCCACAAACATCTCTATAGGAGAAACAGCTGTTAGTATCATAAGGAGTGCCTTCAGGATTTATGGCATATCAACAAAGCACAATCAGTCAAACCAATTCCACAGAGGAGGCTGCTACAGATTATATAATTCTCAGTTCCCGTAACTTGGTTTAAAAGGGCAATATTTTTGGACTAAGATGTCTGAAAATCTCTCCAGCTTCCTTACCTCCCTAAATTTAACATACATTTTTACATAATTTTTAATTTTGGGGGGTTCATAACCCTTTTAAAACCCTTGGGCCTCACAGTTTAAGGATCTCTAGGGAAATAGACTAAGTATCCTTAGGAAATCCTTTCTATATATTGCTTTGCTAATACATTGATAGTTTGTGTTTCCAGTGGAATCAGAAGCAAATCTCTTAATACGCCATCCTGTAGCTAGTTATGGAGGAGATGGCTGAGAATGACACCTCCCAAAGAAAAACTGAGTCACCTATCAATGACACATAACTAAATAAAAGATCATCATACCCTAACTGGAAAGTAAGACAAAGAGAACTTATAGGCAGAATAAAAATTATTCTTATAAAATAATTTTTGAAAGCTCTCTAAAACATAAAAATGAGCCATTGAGGTCCAATTTTCTTCAATTTCTATGATCAAAATAATTTGTCTTACAAATTTTACAGGTGAGGGAAAGGCTTTCCCAGCTTAACCATAAAACAGCCTCATTAAAGCCCATATGATGCCTAGCTTTGATCAGGGGATAATTCTTGTGTGTGCTGGAGAATTATGCCAAGCTAAATAAATGAAGTAGCTTGCTGAATGAGATGCCAATGATGTGTCAGGTAAACATTAAGGAACTTTCATTTTAAGTAATATTATCTGGCAATAATTAGATACAGCCAGTGCCCATGATTCCCTGCTCTTAAACATTGATCTAGGAATGGTCCAGATGTTGATTTGCAAGTAGGCATAGTGGTGCAGCCAATAACCTCTTGACATTCCTTCCAGTGCTAAGATGCTCGCTTCTCTCAACAAGCCTGAGTATTAATGAAGAACAACATCAAAAGCCACAAATTAGAAGCAAATTTCTTAACACTTAAGATAATTGCTCAATGTTTGGCTCTAGCATTTTAAAGCTTTCAAAATGTGATGACCCGTGTAAATATTTCAGTAAAAACAACAGTTCAATATCATTTTGAACTCAGGTGTTTATAAATATAACACATTATGATGCCCTGGTTCCATTTTTTTAAAAAACCCATTTTTAAAAAACCTTTAAAACCCATTAACAGTATCTTTGTATGAGAAGAGAAATGGGCATGGTGGTTCACACCTGTAATCCCAGCACTTTGGGAGGCCGAGGCAGGCAGATCACTTGAAGGTCAAGAGTTCGAGACCAGCCTGGCCAACATGGTGAAACTCCATCTCTACAAAACAATACAAACAATTAGCTGGGCATGGTGACATGTGGCTGTAATCCTGGCTACTCGGGAGGCTGAGGCAGGAGAATTGCTGGAACCCAGGATGCAAAGGTTGCAGTGGGCCGAGATCGCACCACTACACTCCAGACTCCATCTCAAAAGAAAAAAAAATGTAACTGGCTAGCCACATGTAGGAGAATGAAACTGGGTCCTCATCTCTTTCCTTATACAAACTTCAACTCAAGGCAGATTAAGGACTTAAACCTAAGACGTGAAACTATAAAAATTCTAGAAATTAACATTGGAAAAATCCTTTTAGACATTGGCTTAGTCAAGGATTTCATGACCAGGAACCCAAAAGCAAATGCAATAAAAACAAGGATAAATAGTTGGGACCTAATTAAACTAAAGAGCTTTTGCATGGCAAAAGGAACAGTCAGCAGAGTAAACAGACAACCCACAGAGTGGGAGAAAATCTTCACAATCTATATGTCTGACAAAGTACTAATATCCAGAATCTACGATGAACTCAAACAAATCAGTAAAAAAAAAAAAAAAAAAAAAATCCCATCCAAAAGTGGGCTAAGGACATGAATAGACAATTCTCAAAAGAAGATATGCAAATGGACGACAAGCATATGAAAAAATGCTCAACATTGCTAATGATCAGGGAAACACAAATCAAAACCACAATGCAATACCACCTTACTCCTGCAAGATTGGCCATAATCAAAATATCAAAAGAAAAAAAGTAGATGTTGGTGTGGATGTGGGGAACAGGGAACACTTCTACACTGCTGGTGGGAATGTAAACTAGTACAGCCACTATGGAAAACAGTGTGGAGACTCCTTAAAGAACTAAAAGTAGAACTACCATTTGGTCCAACAATCCCACCACTGGGTATCTACCCAGAGGAAAAGAAGTTATTATTCAAAAAAGATACTTGTACATGCATGTTTACCACAATTCACAATTGCAAAATCGTGGAACCAACCAAAATACCCATCAATCAACAAGTGAATAAAGAAACTTTAGTATACATATACAATGGAATACTACTACACAGCCACGAAAAGGAACACATTAACAGCGTTTTTAGTGACCTGGATGAGATTAGAGACTAATATTCTAACTGAAGTAATTCAGGAATGGAAAACCAAACATTGTATATTCTCACTGACATATGGGAGCTGCGCTATGAGGACACAAAGGCACAAGAATGACGCAGTGGACTTTGGGGACTTCGGGGGAAGAGTGGGAGGGGATGAGAGATAAAAGACTACAAATATGGTGTAGTGTATACTGCTCGGGTGATGGGTGCACCAAAATCTCACAAATCACCTCTAAAGAACTTATGCATGTAACCAAATACCACTTGTACTCCAATAACTTATGGACAAATAAAAAAAATTTTAAAATTAAAAATAAATAAATAAATAATTGTGAACGTAGGCAATACACTAAGATGCATATAAAATATCATAAAACATAGTGATATGGTTTGGCTGTGTCCCCACCCAAATCTCACCTTGAATTGTAGTTCCCGTAATTCCTACATGTCATGGGAGGGACCCGGTGGGAGGTCATTGAATCACAGGGGTGGTTACCTCCATGTTGTTCTCGTGATAGTGAGTGAGTTCTCACGAGATCTGATGATTTTATAAGGTGCTTTTCCCCCATTTGCTCATTCTTCTCCTTTCTGCCACCATGTGAAGAAGGATGTTTGCTTCACCTTTTGCCATAATTGTAAGTTTCCTGGGGCCTCCCCAGCCATGCTGAACAGTGAGTCGATTAAACCTTTTCCTTCTATAAACAAAAACAAACAAACAAACATAAAAGAGGTGGGTTGTTTTAAAACAATAGTTCTCAACTGGGACACGATTTTACCTTACCATCCAGGGGACATTTACCAATCCCATATCTGGAAACTTTCTTTTTGGAGAGATAGGGGTCTGGCTACGTTGCCCAGGGTAGGCTTAAACTTCTGGTCCCAGCCTCCCACATCGCTAGGATTACAGGCATGAGCTACTGCGCTCAGCCAAGGAGACATTTTTTATTGCTGCCACTAGAGAAGGGAGTGCTGCTGGCATGTACTGAGTGGAGGGCAGGGATGCTGCTAGTATAAAGTTACCATGGTTTAATTTATTTTAAAGAGAGCCTCAAAAGAAACGCTGAATGAACACAGTATGAAGGCAGAGCTGCTTTCTGATGCAGAGATGGGGGCAAGGTGGAGTCAGATGTACAAGTCCAGCTGACTGGAGCTGGTAGTGGCCCCTGAGGTGTCTCTGCTAAAAACTGCACTCCACAGAGCTCAGTGGGGAAAACCTGATGTAGTGCAAATAAAATGTGGCTTTAAATCCTTTAGATCTACATTATAGTCCTGCATTGACTGCCTACTAATTTCATCCATTTGGGTAAGCGATTTACTCTCACCAAGCCTTGATTTCCTCCTCTGAAAAGAGGGAATGATCATGCTCACTTCACAGGGTCATTGTGATGCTAAATAAAATGTAAAACTCCAAAAGCAGCACCTAAGACCACCTAAGACACGGTGCTTAGTATATGTTAATTAATTTATTTATCATTTGTTTATTTTTTTGAGTTGGAGTCACATTGTCTCCTGGGCTGGAGTGTAATGGTGGGATCTTGGCTCACTGCAACCTCTGCCTCTGGGGTTATCCTGCCTCAGCCTCCGGAGTAGCTGGGATTACAGGTGCACACCACCACACCCAGCTAATTTTTTGTATTTTTGGTAGAGATGGGGTTTCACTATGTTGGCCAGACTGGTCTCGAACTCCTGACCTCGTGATCCACCCGCCTCGGCCTTCCAAAGTGTGTTAATTTATTTTAAAATAAATTCTTTTCATCCTATGAATGTCAGAGTTGGCCCCAGTAATACTGACTGAAAGATCTTTAGTGTTTGAGGCTTATGACTATATATTGATTCATTAACACATTTAAACTATTATGAAAGATTTTATAGCAACATTATAAAAAGAAAAGGAAGACATTTCAAATCCAGTATTTGTAGGACTAGTCACTTAACAAAACAACCCATGCATTTAATTAATAATGATCTATAGCTTGTTTCTACAAAACATAGATGTGATTTATTATTGTACTGTAGACATGCAGAGTATGAATGCAAAGTTTATAGCAAGAGTAAGATATTAGACATCTATTGTTTTGCTTGCCTAGACTAGCATACAAGCTTCTGCTGGGAAATCCTTCCTCTATTTTAACTCTGGGGTTTACGTGGGAGCTTCTCTTGGTTTATAAATCCTTCCCCCTTGACTACTATTTATGGTCAATGGGAAAACATACCTATTCCAAACTGGAAAGGCATTGATGTCACCCTATAGCCTTTCCCTACAACCGATCATCAGTGATTGGAACAGGTATGAACTCCCGATCCAAAAGGTACCAGCAGATCCCTTTCCTGGGATTTTTGAACTTGGGATCAGAGGGAGAAAAAACAAGTCTTTGGTCTCTCTGATGGTGAAATTGGAACTTATAACCCAGCAGATGGGTTTCCTGCAATCTGAAAAAATGAAACAGGAAGGAGAGGTGTGGGCATGTGTAATGGAGGCTGAGGGTGGTAAAGAGAGACTCCTCTGTCCCAGGCACAGGGCTAGGGCCTGGCCATACTTTCAGCAGAATCCCCCTCCTACCCTTTCCTTTCGCAACGTATAGTTATGTGAGTCAAGAAATTCTTCCTTTGTGCTAATCTAGCTCTGTTTGGATTTCTACCACCTAAAACCATAAAAGTCTTGACTAATTCAAGTGGGTTGCAATAGTTGGAAAAAAAAAATATGCTCTGTCTCTGCAGGTGTCTAGCTGGAGGCTAATTATAGTGAGGGCTAAAAGAGTAAGACATTAGTCAGAAGAGCTGCAGTTCAAATCTAGACCACCAGCATTACAAGTTACTTGTGGGAACTTAAAAAAGTTAATTAACTAAATAATCTATTTAAGTTTTAGGTTCTTCATCTGTGATTCAGTCAGGGTCTGGTTAGGAAACTGAAACCACTCAGGTTATTTTAATGGAGAGAATTCCATATAAAGAACTGTTAATTACATGTAGAAGAACTGAAAGAGTGAAAGAAGGATTCTAAAGTATCATGGAGGGCACAACCGCAAGAAAGAGCCACCACCCATAGGGCTGGGGAACTAAGGGAAGAAGCTGGAACTTTCAACCCTTAGAAGCTTGGAGAGGTAGCTCTGTGGTGTGGGAATCCAGGCCTACAAGAAGGCCCAGTGTATTGCTGGTGTCTCTGAGAAGAATTTCATAAGCCTGATTCTGAGCTGGAAAAATTGCTAGCTAGATTCAGCTGCTGCTCCAGGAAGGCAACCTCACTGCTAGAGTGAAGAAGCACTGAAGCAAGAATCAGACAGGAATGAGCAAGTCCTTCTCCCTGCTCCAGCTCTGCAGTCTCCCCCAGTCTCTGCACTGGCAGAGTCTAATATGGCACCCTCCGACCAGGCAGAAAAGTGGTTTTCAGAATCCCAGGTTCACTTTCCCAAAGCTGATAGTAGAAGGGTGAGTTTGAAGCTGAAAGACAACAGCTTGATAATTGGCACAATGTTTAAGGATGATGAAACATGCTTCACCGGGATTTGGGGAATGTAATTGACATAAGTCTGAAACCATTACTTGAAAAGAAGCAATTGTGAACATAATGTCTTCTCTTCCGGTAAAATAAATAAATAAATAAATAAATAAATAAATAAATAAATATTGGTCTCATAAGGTTGCTGGAGACAATAGTAAGAGTGTCTAGGTGTTGCTCCTCACTGAGGAAGTAGAGATGAAACAAAATCAACTTCCTGAGCACTAGTATTCACTTCCTGGTTCTTCCCAGCGTGTCAGATTTCTCTTCTCTTTCATCATTTGCTTTCTTAGAATGTCTTTATCATCAGCTTTTATTTATCCTTCAAAACCCAACACATATTATTTGCCCTCTGGGAGCGTTTTTCTGAATGTTCCAGCCCAAAATGATGCCTCTGTCTTCTTAGTTCTTCGTATATTTACTATACTTTTCTTTCTTTTTTCCAAATAGTGGTGAAATGTTATGTAATATGCCTAGGGTTCATAGATGAGCCCAGGTCTCTTAGGATTAGGGAAATTTTCAGATCCCTAATTCAGTTATGTGAAGGTATCAGTAAGGAAAAAATGATGGCTGAGCAGAAGGGCCAGCCATACAGTCTGCATCTCAGTGGGATTAGGAAGTAAAGCTGAAGTAGCACACTCTCATGGGTACCCAGCCCCCTGTCCACCTCCAAGCTCTTGGAGCTCACGGATAGGACAGTAATAAACTATCTTCCATTTCTAACTGTTTGTGAAGAACCTAAGAATATCCTGCTAATCTAAATTTGTATTAGTTCTAAAATTGAGCCTGTTTATGTCTGAATGAGGCTGTGCTTGGCTATCATTATGGGCTGCCGGGGATTGGCTAAATGTGACATTGCTTAGATTAAACAATGCTTTGTATCCTCATGGGTCTTTACCTAGTTCTTTGATGAGTGAGTGTGAAGAAGAATTATATTCATTCTTCCGTGTGAAGATGTGCCTTCCCTACAGACTGAGAAGGGCACTTTTCCAATCTTTTACCAGCTCTGTCCCAGGACTGCTCTTAGAGTTTTCTCTGGATCCAAATCTGAGACATTATCTCATTGTATAGAATTTCCACAATTAACAGGGGCCATCATCAGTGAAGACCATTCTATCCATGGTGGAATCCAGAAACTATATGGATGAGCAAAACGTTCTACAGATGAACACTGAATTCTTCCTGGAATAAACCCTTCTCATGTAAAGATTTCCTGTGACAGGTGATAACAATCTTCTCCAATTACTTGTAAAAGTAAGTTGACAGTACAAAATTTCTTTTGAAGGCACTCTATTAAGTACATTTCAAACAATGTTTACTGTCAAGCCAGGAATTCATGCCAGACAGGTAAAATCACTTTCCTTTATAAACCTATTATTAGCATCAGATAGACAATCGGGTCTGCAGAAAGAGTTTTCATTAACATTCACACAGTACCAAGGGTCAAATATTTCATCTTTTGGTCCTTTCATATGTTATCCTAATGAAAAATATAGCTATTATTTGTTACTCTGTATACAAAGTCCCATGCTAATGGGTTTATACATGTATTTGACACTGAGATAAAATACTTACCTTGGGTGGAATCCACGGCCTTTGATAATTTTTAGGCCACGTTCTTTATGCAAGTGTGCTCACTTTATTAGTGTTGCTAGAAATGCTTACTGAATGTGATGATTTCCTCTTGGTTCCTTGCTTTCTCCTTTCTAGGCAAGCAATAAGTAGTGAAATGAGGAAAGATGGTTTCAAAACATACAAAACCTGTTCCTTGTGTAGATACAGCTTAAAGAATATAAACAGATGGATTTCTCCCACAGGACAGGTCATCATACCATCGGGGGAAAATGAGTTGGCTGCTGCTGAGTTAAGAAGCAATGAAGTCATTGCTATGCACATAATTAAAATGTGATATTTCAAGAGGAGTGAATCCAAGGAGGAGAAAAGAAAAATTACAGATAATACATACTGTGGTTGTGGCTTTGAATTAATATGTGCCTGGGTGCAGAAGAAGTAATGCAAACAAATGTCAGCCATCAGAAATAGGCAAAATGACAATACATTTAACTCGTAACTTTATCCCCCCTGCCCCCACCACACATGCTTAAGGGTAATAGTATTCATTTTTGCTAAGCTCATTTGAACTACGTAAGTGTTGTTAGCAGACTGGATTTAGAATATGTAGAACAGCTTGATGCATCCATTCCAATGCCTAACAGAAGTCCTGGTCAGTGTTTAACAGGTCAATTCAAAAGACCTGGGCCTGGGTCATGCCCCTGGCAATGATGCAGTGATGCTTTTGTATCTACATCTGAATGACTAATTGAACCAATTCAGGAGAGAAGCTCTTCTTGTTGTGGCTGTTAATCAGCTTAGGGAGGTATGCTCCTTTCTAGGCAGACTTAGGCCTAGATAAAGATGGAAACACTGCAGGATTTTGAACAATGGCCCTTGTCCCTTCCTTTTCAGGAAGCTGCCTAGTAAGGAAAAAACAGCATATACACAAGCAACTGTTCTCTTGGGTAAAAGAGATTCTTTTTTCTTGGGACCATATCAGTTTTGTGTTTACAGATCTTCTAAGGCTATATCTATATGATGACAGGCTTTCTGGTGAAAGCTGAGAAATTCAGTTGCAAATATGAATGCTACAAAATGTGTGGTTATTTGGCAACGGGAAGATCAAACATCTGGATCTTTGACTCAGTTTTTCCATTTTCACCCAATATTTTCATATCGTGAAAAACACCAATTAAAAAAAGCAGCCAATCTGGTGTTTTGGCTTTCTTACCAGCCAATTTGTAACTCAGAATGGTTGGTCCAATTGATTGTGCTGCTTTAGATGGCCAAAATGAACAGATCAAGATAAAAATAGTTGTTTAGGTGGCTGTTCTGATCTGGTTCAACCAATATGGTGGAATTTTAAACTCTAACTGGTACATGCTTTACAAACGCAAATAATTTCTAACATCTCAGAATTCAGCAGTCTATGATTGGAAGTGGGTAACTGTCATGTCTCCCCGTTTCTCCAGATAAAGAAATGGACACATATAAGGTGATCTGCTATGGGAAACACAACAAGTTGGTGTTTGTTCTCTACTAGAACTTGAGGGTTTCTTCCTCAGTGGGGATTTGAGCTAGCAAAGTGAGACCAAACTACATGAGTATGCCCAGAAACAGAGTGGCTCAGCTTACTTTTGAGGGTCTATGGAAAAGGAATACTGCAAGACTACAGAGAAAACAAAAAGTAAGAGAAATCTTACTGAAATTTTGTTTTATTGGGTCCTACATTAAGACTTCCAAATATTCTAGTTTTGGAGAATAGCCTACACTTGGGCAGGGCCGGGGCTATGAACCACTGTTAGTAAACTAAATGCATTTCATTTCAGAAAATGAAAGGGCGTGTGTATTAGGATTGAAAATATTGAGGTTATGATACAATTTTTGTACAATCACACTTGAGTAGTAGATCTAATATTAAGTGGTAGAAGTTCTATACAGGGAATAGATGGATTTTTGGTAATATTTAAGTAATCTGGAACTGTTTTTTTTAAGTGCAGTTATATATCTAAGTACATCACCTTCGCGTAAGATATGCCACTTTTTCCAATAAAGATTACCTAGATCTTTGAATACAAGTATAAACATTTTTGTAGGCCTGTATCTAGAATTCCATATGATGATGATTCTATAGCTGCCTTCAAGGATGGCATTTTTTTCCTCTGGCAAGGAATCTGATGCTATGGAAAGATTAAAAAAGAAAAAAAAATACTAAGTCAAAGAATAAAATTGAAATAATATTTAAGGAAAATTATTTTCTTTCCATGTATTTTTAAATTTTGCAGCTTTCAAAATAACCCAGCATACAGTACCCCTCAGATTGACTGACTCATCCCCATGTCCACACACTTTCTTTAAAAACAGAAAAATCATTTTTGAAAATGATCAAAACATAACATTTTGCTGGAACAGATGCCTTGCCTGCGCTCTGTGCCACATTTTTGTAGTATTTAAAATGAACGTTTCAGTTTTAAACATGGAGTGACTAATCGCCAATGGGGAGGAAAGAAGGTCCTGTGGGAGTCAAAGCCAGGGTCTTCCTCTACCCCATTCGTCAGAAACACTGGAGCTTAGAATTCTTGCACACCAAATACTTCTCTTGGGACTGCCCTTCTCAAGATCATTTTTCAACAATAAGTGTTTTTGAGTATTTGACTATCGAGTTCAGGGAAGGGAGTAATTTTAAATATCTGGGAATGATAAGCACTTTTTAGTGATCTATTTGTCATTTAATTTTTGCATCTTTTATTATATCCCTTGCTTTCTTTTAAGCACCGTCTGCATTTTAACTTTTCAGGATACATTCTAAACCCTAATTTAGTACTGTATAGTATAATTTAGTATCCCAGATTTATATCTGTTGTTCCAGCATTAAGTATTAGCTGTGGTCCCTTTCTCTCTTAAAACTGGATCTTATAAAAGGAAAAAGTAGAACCGAAGATACTATAGGCTGTGAAATAGAGGGGGAAGGAGGTCATAGGAAAAGATTTGTTGAAGAATAGAAAATTATAGCTAGATAGGAGGAATGAGTTCTAGCATTCTATGACACTGTAAGATGAATAACTAACAACAGTATATTATGTCATTTCAAAGAGTTAGAAGGAAGATAGTGAATGTTCCCAAAACAAAAAAATAATAAATGTTTGAGATGATAATCTGATCTATACATTATATGTATCAAAACATCACTGTGTACCCCATAAGTACACACAATTATGATGTGCGATTTTTTTTTAATTGGCCTGATTTGGAAGGTAAATTATGTAGAAACCCTTAGTGTAACAATCCTCTGTCCAGGAAAAAATACACAGGATTTAATTTTTCTCGTGTTACATTTTTTACATCAATGGATCTAATGATGAAAGAGTTAAAATCAGCTGACATTTTAAGTCACATAGACGTCTCCAAATTTCTACAAGTCTGAAAGAATGGCTGTGATGTGTACTTTTCAGTAGGGTATGCTATCACTGTGCCTTTGCACTCTAATAGTAACTCTGCCAATCATCACTATACAGATCGGTAACTCGCCCAGGAGATGACCTCTGCCCCTCACTTCCAGCTCTGTGTCCATGCCTCTGAAACCTGGACGATCATCTGGGGAAAACATTTTCCACAATAAAGATCTTATAGGTCACTGCAGCATACTAAGATCATGTAAACATCCTAATAATAAGTATTAGTCAGTGTCAAGCCATATACAGTAGGACCAAAGTGCTGAATTTGTTCATAAATGTTTTGCTCATTTCTAGCATTAGCACACCTGCAGGTGTTGGTGTTCCATGGGCTCCAGAGCTTCTTTTGTCCAAGTGAAGTTCCTCAAATTCTATACCTTCCGCTCTTCAATAGGAAATGTGGTATTCATGGAAATAAATTATCAGACCAGTGTAATGCAAGTTTGAAATGTTTTTAAATGGTAAGGCAATTGGGCAGAACCTAGGGTTTGCCATTATGATGATATGCCAGTCTACCAGAATTTTGTAATAAAAATTAAAGCCATTTTGCTACCAAGGTAACAATGAAATGTAGACAGAGTAGGGGTCAGAAATATCATTTAATGATCCTCAGTGTTGCAGTTTATGGTAAAGCACTCATACTTCATCTTCCTCACATTATTGGTCTAATACTACATCTACAGTGTTTCTCAGGGGCTTAACCACACATTACGTAATGCTGAGTTTTCCAGAGAGGAGTCATGGCTCACACCCTCAGAGCAATATGGTGAATATATAGAAGGGCTATGGCCAGGTGTGGAAACAGACAGGGATTGGGGCCATGCATTCTTACTTCTTTAGGTCATCCTGATTTATCATTTTTTTTCGGAAAGTACCATGTTAGTGGATTCCTGAATTACACAAGACACTCTTTGTCTCTCCCAAATGAATGGCACCTAGACATGAAGGAACGGTTTGATTGTAGAATAGAATGGAGGAATTGAAAAATTGACAAAACATTAACCTAAGCAGAAACTGCCTAGCTTTCTTGTTTCCACTGAAACTCTGACATATAAAATAATCAATACATTTTCATAAAGTAGTTAAAATTTGTTTTTTTACTCTTCCTCATACTAGAAAAGATTTGAGAAGACTTCACATGTGCCACGTGCAAGAAGAAGTCAGAAAAACTGAAAGACGTGACTCTTTGGCATCGAATAACTTAAAATGCTGTTGAGAGTCAGGAACATGAAGTAATTGTCCTATATTATGGGAGTAAATAATTCTTGGCTAAATTATGTTACATGAGAAAATGTGATACATATCTGAGACCATGTCAGATATTCCAGAGGATATCATATATTCCAGAATTAAAATGATTTCTTATATTTTATGTAATTTTTCAATAGGTTCCCTTTCTTCAGACTGAAATATAGCCTGGAAATCTTAAAGACATCTAAAGAACAATTACACTGATGAATATGTGCATATTTAATCAAGCTATAAGAAAAGATAACGAATAAATTGGGTCTTAAGTAATTATACATTGGTCGAAAGAAGAAAGTGGAATATCTCAGGCAACTGGCACATGACAAGGAGTTCCCAGGAAATTTCAAGACACTAAGAACACTAGTTTGGAAATGTCATGGTTTAGGAGAGTAGAAGAAAATAAGTTTGCATGCATGGGGATTCTTGGAAATCTTTAAAATGGGGCAATGCAGGAGAGTCTCATCCCAGGGACCGCCAAGGCTCTGATTAAGGAAAGTGACAAGGTATCATTTAATTTAGAAAGGTTAGTCCAGTGTTAACATAGCATAAGGCAGGGAAAGGGCAGAGATTGGGAATCCAGACCAAAAGTTGGTATAATTATCCAGTTATGAAGTGAGAAAGACCCCAAAGCTTATTTTTTTTCAGTCATACAGACATATTTTGCTGTTGGCTTGTATGGCTTGGCTTAATCAGTCACTTGTCTAATTTCAATAGACATACATTTGAGTAAAGGCAGTTTCTAAAAATCACCTCAGAGAACAAAGTTTGACCACCATTTACTACATTCTAAAGAGCCTCACATAGTATTTTAAAGCAATGGCAAAACATGAATGGCAAAAATATTTTCAGCATTGGCATCATCAAAGAAGAGAACATTTTGGTCTGCCCTGCAAAAAGTGTCATATTACAGTATTACAGCATTCCTCAAAATGCATTGTAGAGCATTGATTCTTTGGGGACATTGGTAGGTATTAGGGCAGGGAGATGATTGTATACTCAAATATATTTGAAATGTGAGAGTCAATAAACAAGATCCTTATTGTAAGATTTCTCAGAATATTTATATCCCAACGGGGATGTCCCCTTTATCCAGTGGCCTTTGTGCATACATGTTGGAGCCCTAGCATGTAGCATTTCCAATTAGATTTGACCATGACACTCTATTTTCATGTCCCATCTCCTAGTACTAGTGTGTCACTGAATGCACAGTAAGAAATGCGTGTATATGCACATAGAAGATTGTATTATAGTCTTTTGTGCCATGTAGATATATAGATAAAACATATTATAAAGATATATGCAATGTACAATTTCATTAGGATGAAGTGATTTCATAACTGCAAAGAATTCAAGTTATTCATCTTTGCTAATTGCCTTTGGCTTTAAGGCTTGTCAGAATTCTTCTGCTCATTAAATTCATAATCTCTCCTTCTGAGGGAGCGTTGAGGACGACTTCACTGGAGTGGCTCACCCACACACAGCCCCCAAATCAGGCTGTTCATCATCTGAGTGTTTTTCTTCAGGCACACAAAGAAACTATTTTCTTCTGGGTAGGGGCTTCCCCTGACCTCCCACCCACCCTGGTTAGGTAGAGAGTCATCCCCAAAGAGATGTGTCATTCTTGGAACAGAACATCCCTTGGCAAAGACTCACTGAGTAATCATTCAACTAGAAGCATAAATCTACCCCGAGGGTCGGAAAAACCCATAGTGAAAGAGAATAATGGGCAAAGGGAATTGCATTCCAGGCTATTAAAATAGACACGGGCATTGAAGTGAATGTGCTGAAATGAAACAAAGGGAATTCTCCAAAATTCAAACATGGAACTCTGGGTGATAAACTCTTGACCTGGTCCTGATTAACTCTTAAGTCACTCAGAAGAGATCTTCATTCCCTTTTACTCGGGACAGTATAGTGGTTGATTCACACTGGGCCATTTCCTGTTGACTTCAACACAGGGCTGATGGTAAAAACAACCTTTCTTCTTTTTCCCCTATCCTTTCTTCTCCACGCCCCTTCCATATGTGGCTATCATGTTGACCCTGCAAAAGACATTAGACAAAAAATGAGTCAGAGCTCAGGATTCTCCGGTGAGTCAGAGCAGCCTACCTGCAGTCAGACAGGCCTGGGGCAGAGAGTGGCATTGGCACCGGCTCTGCTCTGTAGGTTGGAACGGGAGCTGAGAGAGCTGTCCTTGCTGCAGAGGCTGGCGGGGAAGTTTCTGCTGGGTGGGCTAGGCACAGGTCCAACAGGGATCAACATGTTCTCGTCACGATTCAGACAGACGCCTGGCACCAGGGGGGATCCAAGCTGGAGCTGCCCAACAGGTGGGCAGAGCATTGCTCAGAAATTCAGACTGGCCAGGGGCTTGATTTTCAAAGAGGCAGGATATGGAAGGGGTTGGAACATGGGCTTCTGGTCTCATTTCCATCCCTTGTAACAGTGATTGTGGACAAGTTTCTCAACCTTCCTGAACCTTGGTTTCAGGTAATGTTACCAAGTCTCTTTCAAAGGATACAAGGAAATAAAATACCCAACATTTATTCAGCACCTACTATATGTTAGGGACTGTGCAAAAAGTCTGCTAGGCATGATTACATTTAATCCTCACAACAATCCTATGGAAGAGGCCTTACTTATTATTATCTCCATTTCCGAAGTGAGGAAGCTGATATTCAGGTCACCACCTGGGAAGTGATAAATCCAGATCTGGCTTCAAGGGCCAAAGTTTTAGCCAAATGCTCTCACCAAATCCAACTCTTCTCTGATAGTAGGATACTCCTACTGCTGGTAAGGGTAGGAATGACATTCTCAGCCCAAGTTCTTGATGGATAGCACCAAAACTTGGAGTAGGGGAGAGGGCAAGGTGACAGCAAGGCTGTGGTCTTCCTAGTCCAAAGTCAGAGCTGAGAAACTCCTCAGTTTGTTAGAAAGGATGCCAAAATCACACAGAAGGGACTCGAGAACAGAAAGGCATCCATAGAACTCTGGCTTCAAAGTGAGGCACCATGCAAGTGGGCAAAAAACAACGAAGAAGTGAAGGGATCAGCGCAAGGACATGACCCTGGATTAGCATCCAGCACAATCCAGAAAATCAGCAAAGAGTATGGCAGTCTGCTACATGGAAGGTGACTGTGTCCCAAAGACCACTGCAGGACTGCAACAGGGTTAGGATAGGATGCGTGGAACAAAGACAGTCAGTGTTAGCTCAAGAAATGGAGCTATGGCTGGGTGCAGTGGTTCACGCCCGTAATCCCAGCACTTTGGGAGGCCAAGGCAGGTAGATCACTTGAGGTTAGGAGTTTATGACCAGCCTGGCCAACAGGGTGAAACCCCATCTCTACTAAAAATACAAAAATTAGCTGGGTGTGGTGGTGTGTGCCTGTAATCTCAGCTACTCAGGAGGCTGAGGCAGGAGAATCGCTTGAACCTGGGAGGCAGATGTTGCAGTGAACCAAGATTGTGCCACTGCACTCCAGCCTGGGTGACAGAGCAAGACTCCATCTCAAAAAAAAAAAAAAAAAAAAAAAAAAAAAATGGGACTACAAGTTAACACACAGACAGAAAGCCAAATGCTGCATGTTCTCACCTATTAATGGGAGTTAAACATTGGGTACACATGGACATAAAGAGGGCAACAATAGACACTGGAGAAGGGGTGGTGGGAGAGAGGGTTGAAAAACTAACTATTGGGTACAATGTTCACTACCTTGGTGACAGAATCAATCATACCCCAAGCCTCAGTATCATGCAATATACCAATGTAACAAACCTACACGTGTACCCCCTGAATCTAAAATAAAAGCTGAATCTTTTTTTTTAAGTCTTATACACTGTCTTTGGGAATGTAAAAAAGCCACTGTGGAAAGCAGTTTGGAGATTTCTCAAAGAACTTAAGACAGAGCTATCATTTGACCCAGCAATCCCATTACTGGGCATACATCCAAAGGAAAATAGATCATTCTATCAAAAAGACATATGCACTTGTACATGTATTGTCATACTATTCGCAATAGCAAAGACATGGAATCAACCTAAATGCCCATCCATGGACATTTGGATAAATAAAATGTGGTACATACACACTATGGAATACTGCATAGCCATAAAAAAGAATGAAATCGTGACCTTTGTGACAACACAGATGGAGCTGGAGGCCATAATCCTGAGTGAATTAACAGAGGAACAGGAAACCAAATACTGCATGTTCTCACTTATAAGTGGGAGCTAAACACTGAGCTCATATGGAGATAAACATGGGAACAATAGACACTGGGGACTACTAGAGGTGGAAGCGAGGCATCAGACATAAACTACGTACTGGGTACTCTGCTCACTACCTGGGTGCGATATACCCATCTAACAAACCTACACGTGTACCCACTATATCTACAATAAAAGTTGATTTTAATAAAACAGTAAATTGTTTCTAGCTAAGTTTTGGGATAGTTTGTTACACATTGGCAGATAACCTTGACCCTGATGCCCACTTCCAATTTGAACCTTCAATTCCCTTTATTTAATAAATCCTTTAAAATCTTTAAAAAAAAGAAGTAGGGCTAGACTAAATTTGCACGTAGGGATATTAGAGGACTTCTGTGGATTGCTTCCAGAAGGTTAAAGATTAACAGTCATTCCAGGTTATTTCCTCAGTAATGTAGTATTGCCTAGTGTAGTTTAGTGTGGAGTGGTATGGTGTAGTGTAGTATACTGTAGCATAGCATAGCACAGTGCAAAGTAGTGTGGTACAGAGATGTACAGTGGCGTGGTGAGGTGCCATAGTTTGTTGCTTTGTCGTATATAGAGAGTGATATGGTATAATGCAGTGTGAGGTATACAAGGTTGTACAGTGTAGTATAGTGTAGTTTAGTTTGCTGCAGTATCATTATATTACTAGCGTAATGCAGTAAAGAAGGAGCCATTGAGCTGAAGTCAGGAAATCTGAATTTTCATCCTTTCCGTGCCATTAGTAAGCTGTACGGCCTTGGATAAATCACTGAGTCCTTTTTTGGCTGCATTTTTCTGTAACATGTAAAATGAGGGGGTTGGAAAAGATGATCTAGAAGGTCAATCCTGAGACATCCCACAGCTTGGTCTTACTCATGAGATCTCTAACAATTTACACTTTCTGCCAAGATTTAGAGGTTCCTTATACAGACTTTCCCCCAGTTTAGAATGCCAGATAATGTTCCTGGAAGAAAGTAGAAAAGGAAAAAGGCCATAAATAGATTTTAGTACCAATTCAACATTACGAACTAAATTAAATGAAAGGTTAACGTATTGCAATCCAATCCTGGCCATAATTCTTTGTTAAATGAAGGGTATTCTTAGCCAAAAGACTGGGAGGTCTGGGTAGCTGCGCTCCAGCTCCAGAAAGCTTCCTATGTTATATTCTTTCTGCTGGCACAACTGCAGTACCTGGAGAGTAAGCAATCCATTTGGTCAAAATTGCTGGACCAGATGATCACACTAACCCAGGCCTCCATGATTACTGGTATCAAGAGTCAATGTTAAATAGTTTCTTTGTTCAAAGAAGTGTGAATTGCTGTTATATTTTCAAGTCCACAATAATGTATAAGGCATAAGGGTAAATTCTGCTAAGAGACTTGTTAAAAATATAGAATATAGAATATAGAAGTTTCTCGCCCTATTCCTCTTCATTTTCTATGGTCCTCCTCAAGTCAACTACTTTTGACTCAGCAATTACTTCAGGTATTTATACATCTTTATATTTCTTAAACAATATGATACTTCTGTCTTTTGATTCATCAACTTTAGACATCATCTGCTGATTTCCTGTATTGATAGATTAGGATTTGGCTCTCTAATACCACCATTCCTTCTGTGCATTCTCTCCCATACTCATAATAATACTGTATTTTGAGGTTGAGCCAATAGTCAGTGTTAGCATTATTATACATATGAAAATATTCTTTACAACAGAGCATCACGGTGTACTATGATTCTGCTTCCTTTTTCACTTTTGCTTTTCCCGAAGTTAATACATGCCTTGTCTTTTTGTTGACTTAGTTTTCTTTATATGTATTGTTAATTATTTCAACATCTTTCCAAAGTTTGTCAGGTTAATTTTTCATGAGATAAATTACATCAGTAATCCTTCAACAACTTATTAGCTTAATTTTGTTTTGTTTTGAAACATCTCTAGGCTTTTTCATAGCTGTCATCCTAGGACTTCTCTTTGTCCATCATTCTTGGAATTCCCTTGCTTTTCTCCTTGTTTGGGTTCTCTAGCTCCTGCATGTCATGACTTCTTCTTTAATGACATACTTCTTTGTTTTGAAGAAGCAATTCCTTTAGCTATTCTGTCAGATTAAAAATATAGTATTAGAATAGAAATCATGGAGATAACAGCCCTCAACATGCCTGCCTTCTGAGTCATGATGTTCTAATATGGACTGATTTTCCTCAGCCCCTTGGGCACTATTGTCATTCTGGAATCTCCCTTCCTCATTGTTGTCTCTAGTTTGACTTGACTCTCTTGCTTTCTGCATTCTGTCTCTTCCTCTTTCTAGATTACTACCTCCTCTGCTGGAAAACATTTGTTAATGCCTTTTTGAAAAGGAGTAGAAGGAAGGCAAAGTATTTGAGACATTGCATGTTTGAAAATGTCTTCATTTTTACCCTTATAATTGATTAATAGCTTGGCTAGGTATAGAATTATAGCAGGGAATTCTTTTTCCCTTCAAAGTTTTAAAGGCATTGTTCTATCTCTTTTTTTGCTTCTAGTATAATCCAGAAAAGTCAGATTCCATTCTGATTCTTGATCCTCTGTATGGGCTTTCTTTTTTCTCTCTGGAGGATTTTTGTTTCATTGTCTCCAGCATTCTGAAACTTTACAATGATGATCATTGGTGTGGATCTATTTTCATCAGGTATTGGACACCCTGTAAGACTTTGAATCTGGAAATTTACCTCATTAAAAAAAAAAAATCTTTAATGATGATCGTTTTCAATCTATTTGTGTACTATCTTTTTCTGGAGAGACAAGTTATTCAGATGTTCAGCCTTCTGGGTCTTGTCCTTTACTTTTATAAACCTGGTTTCCATCTTTTTTCATTTTCCTGGAATAGTTCCTTAACTTTATTTTCTAACCCACTGTTGAGTTCTCAATCTCTGCTATCTATAAGATTTTATTTTATATCTTTTTTTCTATTGTTTGAGACAGACTCTCTGTCATTCAGGCTGCAGTGCAGTGGTGCAATGCTGGCTCACTGCAACCTCCACCTCCTGGATTCAAGTGATTCTCCTGCCTCAGCCTCCCGAGTAGCTGGGATTACAGGTGTGTGCCACCACACCTGGCTAATTTTTGTATTTTTAGTAAAGACAGTGTTTCACCATGTTGGCCAGGCTGGTCTCAAACTCCTGACCTCAGGTGATCTACCTGCCTTGGCCTCCCCAAGTTCTGGGATTACAGGCATGAGTCACTGTGCCCAGCCTGCTATCTATAAGATTTTAATTTCTAAGGGCTATTTGTTTTCTGTATATTCATATACATAGCCATGTGCTGCATAACAATATTTCAGTCAACAGGGGTCCGTAAGATTATAATGGAGCTGAAAAATTGCTATCTCCTTGTGATGTTATAATTATCAAAAAGTCATAGCACAATGCATCACTCACATGTTTGGTGTGGTGCTGGTGCACACAAACCTACTACACTGCTAATCATAAAAAGTATAGCATTTATAATAATGTACAGTATATAATACTTGATAATGATAACAAATAACTGCATTACTGTTTTATGCATTTACTATACTGTACTTCTCTTGCTTTCCTTCCTCTACCCAATTCCAGGCCCTTTCCTCTGGTTTCTTAATGTATATTCTATTGGTGACCCAAAGCAATGGCTTCAGTTCTCACCTTTACACCTGGACTCTCAGATTTACCTTTTCTTTTGATTTCTGGGATTTAATTTTCATTTATTTACTTCCTTTCATTTACCATATCCAAAACTACATTTCTTTCCCTAAAGTAGCCAAGATTCTGTAATTGCCCACTCATATTAATCACTCTATCAACACTTAGGTTAGCTGGGTCAGAAATATTCGCATCCGTTTTCATTCATTCTGCCCCTCACCATTTCTAAAGCAACCAATCACGACATCTTGCCATTTTAACTTCATAATGTCCTGCTTTTTTGTCTCTTTATTTTAATAACTTCTGACCTGTTGATCATTGTTGCTTTTAAGATAGCCCCTGGCACTACTAGGAAGTCAAGTGTTTTGTTCTTTTCAGTAGCCAGATGCCAGCAAGTTACCATCTCTTCAAATTAAGCTAGGTCATCCTGCTCCCGTCTCCTTTCACAGTTTCTGAAGTTGGCTTCTATACTCAGTTCTAATTCTGATATCACACTAGTCAGTGCTGACCATCATTCATCCTGATACTATGTAAGTGACCTTTCTTTTGTCTTTGTGTTTTGCTAATGTCTCCTGTACTGTATTGCCAAACAAAATGTAGTTCTGTAAATGCAGTCTGTGCCCTCCTTGCTGCCTTGATGCATGCCAGGTCTCGCTTGCCTAAATATGTCAGGAGCTTGAAAGTGGCATCAAGAGACTTCCAGAATTTCCATGCTGCTTACCCATATATGAAAATCCAGGAGATTCCTTTCTTATCATCTTTCCATTGAATCATAGAGCAAGAGAAATACTGATGACATAAAAAGCCTAACAGAGAAGTATAGTCCTATCTCAAAAGAGTTCCAGAGGTACGTGGAGATCCTTCTTGGTAGGAAATTGCCAACTAAGGGAGCTCCTCAAGTCAAATAATAATCCTCAAGCCAAAAGGGTGTTGTTATGTTTAACCTCTTTTTCTAGTACCTGAAGCAGAAAATGACCTATCAGTAGGGTCAGATGGGTCTCTCCCCAAGTGAAATAGCCTCAACTATGAAACTCTATAGCACATCAGGTGGGAAGGGAGTCACAGAACTTCATAAGATTTATTACCTGCAAAGTTGGTACCCAGGATGAGCCCCACTCATCCTCCCCAGAAGGAGAAACTATATAACACTCATACTGAGATTCTCCCCATTAGACTATGAGTTTCATTTCCAAGTATACATACAGCAAAACCCTGCGTGCCCTGCGCAGCAAAAACCATGCGCAGCAAAAACCATGCGCAGCAAATAGAGAAGTGGCTTTTGATATAACTTTTTTTAAAAAAAAAATCTTATTTGAAATCTAAATATAGAAAACGGGTAAGATTAGAAATATTTTGCTTGGAGCTGGCTAGGGGCCTCTATGAAACTTCCTTGTAACCTGTGGAGAACACTAGTGTTCTGGGAAATATAGTTTGAAATAAATCATCATAGTAAATATTATGTGTGTCCACATTTCAGAGAGCATGTTACAAATGCTACTGTTCTCTAAAATTAACTTTGTCCCCTTTCTCCAGATATATTAGCGACAAACTTATGATGATTTCAGCTTAATGTCCTTAAGCTGGTTGGATTGCTGATGAATGGCACCATTCAAACCTCCCAAATCTAAGTTGATGGGTCTCCATTGACATCAACATAAATATCAAACCTCAGGGTCTATGTGATGAACAAGAAAATCTTGATTCCAGTTTTCTTTCAAATTAGTCCCATGTGCTTACAACTGAATAAGTTATTTTTAAAGTAAGAATGTTACCAAAATGCCGGAGATTGGGTCCAGGTCTTCTTGCTCACCATGCAGAAAGCTAATCACTGAGACAAAGAGTATTACCAGGGCAGAAGATTTTATATTTGGGTAATGTCAACTGGGAGAACAGGAGATAAGTCTCAAATCCGTCTCTCCAGCAAACTAACATTAGGGGTTTATATAGTGTGGAAGGTGGGGAAACAGGAATTAAGGAGGGGCAAGGAAGCAATCATGATGAATGAAGAGTTTGACATCTCATCCTCTGGATGTGGGGATCTAGTGGGTTTCAGTCCTCAACAAGGAACTCAGATGGGACAAACGTAAGTTTCAAGTTTTAAGACAAGGAAGGCCCATTTCTATGGTTATTCAAAAACCTAAGAACAGAACATCTCATTATTTGTGGAGATTGAGATTTGCTTTATTCCCCAGTGATAAAAGAGAAAACACCTTGTTTCAGCACAGAATACTTTTTTACCAAAGAAATAGTCAAGCTTTCAATGTCCTTAGAATTTATGTAAGGCAATAAGACACTAGTGTACTTGTTTTCCAGTTTTAGACTCATAGAAATGTACTTGTAACTTGCTTTTTAAGTAAGGAAGAAAATTCTGCATCTTATTCCAGAAATTGTGTTTTGTCCCCTTCTGCAATCCTACCATGCCATGCCAATATATGAAATCTCTTTGAAAACTATAGAAGCATAGGAATTTTATCTTTAGAAAGTTGCCTACAGCTTCTAAAAGCACAGTAGTGTAGCTTATCAATTCAATTAAATTACCCCTGTTATATCTGTGAATTCTGGATATGACTCAACAAGTTATTCTATAGACTCGAATAACCGACCAAACGAAATGTAATTTCAAAGCCCTTTTCAATTCAGTTGCCACGAAGATTTATCTTTCAAATCTTAGAGCCAATAATCCCATGAAGACAATTAGCAGTTTCTTTAAATTAAATTCTACTTTAATGTCAACAAGTCAGCAGCCTTTTCTTACTAATGTAGCTCATTCTAGAATAAAATATAAACATCCTTTGTAGAAAAAGATGCTAAAACTAAAACTTCGACTTAAGTGCCAAAACACAATTTTAAATTTCAAAATGAAGGGCTGCATCAAAATGCAGAATTCACAGAGAAAATGGTGAAGAACCAACCCCACAAAGCCTTCTTCAAATCAAGGCCATAAATGGAAGATCGGAGTATGCAGGGAAGGAGTTGTGAGGTTTCAAGAGAATTTCTATTCTCTGCTATGTGGGTGAGTCACTTTCAACTTAAGGGGATCTGTTGGGGGGTGCGTCTGGGAGTGGGAGTGGGCTGTTGCTAGCTACTCTGCCTCAAGCATAGAGCAGATGGAGCGCTTGAAGCATGCTCCTGGAAATGTGGGCCCATCTTGAATTGGAGGCTTATTCTTGCCCGAGAAGGTTTAAAGTGGTCTATGGCAGGGCAGAGAGAACAGATGATTGTATTTGGAAAGTAATTAATCTCTAATTCATGGCAGGGCAAGGAGTATGTGAATTTTTCCCATGATTCACAAAGAAAAGAAGGTCTAGAGCCATTTATGTCTAAATTCGAGAGGATGTTTGGAAGGAAGGGGATTCTCAGAAGCCACTGGGCATGGCAAGGATCATCTGAGAGCCAGCATCGGGGTGCGGAGGAGCCAGAGTGCTGCAGTAGCAGTCACTGGCCAAATAAAAATGTGAAGAGCCGAGAGAAAGAGCTAAACACACCCCTTTACAGATGGTGAGTGGCTGCTCAGTATAGGCCCTAACAGGAGGAAGGGCTGAGGGAGTATAACCCTAGAATAAAGATTGAAGTGATGTTATCTTAATCTGAATGTGCTGGTTTCACAAGGCACTGGTTTGTAATTTCAAGTGATTTTAGGGCTGTTTGTGGCCTAAGTTTGATTGAAAAGGTTCTGGCGGTGGGAAAACAATCCCTTATCCCTGCACACGCTTTAAAGGAATAAGGAGAGACAAAGCAAGCTTGCATTTTGGTTTCATTTTGGCTGTGTTTTAGTCGTGGCTTTTCACATTCTGAATTATATTTAGATTGTTGAACTGAATTCAATGAGTACACAATCCTTACTACGAGGACAATTAGTACAATTTAATAAAAAGAGTGTGTGGTTTGGGATCAGAAAACCTGGATTTGGATGTCAGTTCTTTGCTTAACTCATAATATTACCCTGAGGAACTTAACCTCTCTGAGCCCCGGTATCTTTGTCTATTGATTGAGAAACACAAGTTGAGATTCTTTTGAATATTAAGTGAGATAATGAACAGAACAGAAACTCTGGTAACTGGCACTTGGAAAGTATAATAAATGGTTACTCTGTGGGGCACAATCATACAGATGCATTTTTTTTTTTTAAAGTGAGCTTAAAAAAAGGAATGCTGGTGTGTGTATTAGGAGATCATTTCTTTATAATTACGAACAAGTTTTCTCTTGTCTTTGGAGGAATCACTTTTAAAATGCATTAATTAGGCAGCCTGTGGACTCTTTTCCACAGTCATATAAGGACACCCATACACAGAATAACAGTAATCATCAGTCATGCTAATGCTGGTTAGCCACAATGACACACACCTCTGAAGTGCATATTCAAAAAGGAACGTTAGAAAATGTTTTTAAACACATGTCTCATAATAATGACTACATCTTGAGTAGTGACTAAAATAGACTGACCTTGTGCTTTTTTAGTGCCCAAAAAATGTATATTCAGCACAGCCAAAACCTCAAATGGCTTCTTCCAGGCGGTTGAAAAACTTCGCCGGGGAAAAGCCACTCGTATTTTGGCGGAGGGTGAACCTGCAAATTCTGCTGATTTTCTCCGACACGAAAGATTCTAAACCGTTACCACATGGACGTTAACACGACGGAGGCAGACTCTCCGGTCTTGAAGGAACTTAGCCATGGAATTGAGCAACAATAGCATGGATGAACACAGGAACAAAGACGACGTTTTACCTGTCAAACTCCCAGGTGTAGTGGGGTGATAGGGAGGAAGGTAAAAAGTGCCACAGAAGTTCTAAAAGGGTCAGGTCATCATTATCCAAACCAACCACCCTTGCCCTCCACTCAGGCTTTATAATTATATGGTCCTTTGCCCCTCTCCTTGCCTAGAAATTTCCAGAAGACCACAGGAAAGATCCACTGTGGATGATGTAATTTGTCTTGCTCACTCCACTTACAGGCCACCCTGATCCAACCCCATCAGGAGAACGCTGTACTTTCCATGACCTGACCAAATACTTCACAGACCCCCTTCATCATCCCTCGCTTTCCCCTACACACTTTTTATCATAGTGTGACAAGAAACGCTAACCACAATTTATATGTAGCCTCATTAATCCGTTTTAGGGGCGTGCGGTCATTTCCTTCCACTTAGATTCATTCAGACTCTTTCTGATTCCCACTCTTTTCTTTACACTGTTCACTCTCAATCTGTGCCAGAGACTTGGGAATTTATTTTTCCCAGTCCCACAGAACTCTCTCCCTCCTCATGCTGCTAGGCTTTATATAGTTCCTTTTGCTGGAACTTTGACCCTCTCTTCATTATTTGATATTTCTTCACATGGAATTTCATCAGCCAGTTATCAGGATATGTTTCCATTTCTCTTTTCACATCATCCTGAATTTTGTCACTGATCTTCTTGTCTGTGGGGATCTAATTCTTTCCTTTCATCACTTTACTACAAATAATCTTTATTGGGCAAAAATATTCAGAGAAAAAAACCATTTTAAAATGCCCTTATTCCTCCTAGCAATCACCTTTCTCTCTATATTTAGAACAAGTCGACAGAAAATTAACCTTCTCCAAAGGCAACAGCATGCCCTATATATTCATTTGCAAATGCAAAGATCCCTCCTTAAATGTACCTACTAACTCCAGGCATCATTCTTCCAGAGAACAAAATTCAAAAGAGTGTCTATGTAGGATGCCATTTTTAGAAGGTTCATCAAAATCCGTATGTCTCCTTCCCTTGCATATTTTATTATGACCATTTTTTCAGTAATTTATTCATGCTTCACAGGTGGCCCTAATTTGCATCAAAGTAACATCTCTTTTTTTGATTTAGTAAAGTTCTGACACTTTCTGTCTTCGTCCTTCTCTAACCTCTTAGCAGCGTTGCGCACAGTGGAACACTGGTCCTGGCTTCTTCAGCACCACACTTAACCTAGTTGCCCTCCCACCTCCCCACAACTTTGTTTATCTCTTGCGGGTTCCTTCCTCTCTACCTGATTTGAGTGAGGGAGTCCTTAGGGCTTGGGCCTGGCGCCTGTTATCTATCCACATTTTCTCCCTTGATGGTTTCATCTTATCTCATAACTTTAAGTACCATCTATATGCTGATGTCTCTCACATTGATATCTGAATGTGTATGTTTAATTATTTGTCTTCTTCACTTGTATGACTAATAAGTATTTCAAACTTCATATGTGTAAATAGACCCCTTTATGTCCCTCTATCCTCTCCCCAGCCTGCTTCAGGCTGAATTTTTAATCTTTTATTAAATGTACTATCGAACACCCAGTAGGTCTAGCCAAAATTTGAGGAGACTTCACTGGTTCTTCTGTTTTCTCTGCCTCTACATTCAATCCATCAGGACATCACATAAGTTCTACCTTCAAAACATATCACAAAACTATCCAAATTTTCTCTACTTCTATTGCCACCCGAGTACAAACCCCTATAACTTCTCACCTATATTTCTGCAATAGCCTCTTAATTCACCCTTTGACTTCTCTTCTTACCTTCAAAGATTCATTCTCCACAAAGCAACTGAGCAACTATTTTTTTAATTGAAATCAGATCACATCATCACTCTGTTGTGATACTTCCATAGCTGTTCATTATCCTCAGAATGAAATCTAAATTCTCTATCATGACTCATAAGGGCCAACCTGGATTTGGCTTTCTGCTCTCATTTTCTACCACTGTCCCTCACAGTCATTTCAAGCTATTGACCTTTTTTCCATCCTTGCAACACAATGAGCTTTTTAATACTTTGGGGCCTTTAAACTTCTGATCCTGCCTTGCCTGAAAAACTCTTTCCATAGTTCTTCCTATGAATGGGGTATTTTCATATTTCAGGTCTTAACAAAAATATTACCTCCTCAGAGAATGTTCTATGATTGCCCTCTTAGCACTTATTAAATTTGTAATTCATTTATTTATTTTAGTATCTACCTCACAAACTAGAATCTAAACACCTCAGCTGTCTAGTTTACTCCTGTGTCCACAGCATCAGATGTTCTACCTGGCACATAGACAGGTACCCAATAAATATTTGTTGCAAGAATATATAAATACCTAAATGAATGAATGAATCAATACATGTATTTCTATTTCACTCTTTAGAATAAATACCACAAAGTTTTAGAAGATCTATATATTAGTCTCGTAAATTTTTACACTGATAATTTAAAATCATTATCATATCATTTTCCTTATATGAACTATTCTTTGAGGTCATAAAAATAATTTTACTTTAAAAGTAAAGTGAATCTATCTGTCCAAGATAGAGTAACATTGTTTCCCACCAGAAACATACTCAAAAAAAAAAAAAACAAAAAAAAACAAGCTAGCTGTATAGACAATTATTTTTATATATTAGATATATAACATCACAGGACAATGGTCCCTAACAGAAAGGATACAAATGACATATATGATAGCCATAGCTTGCTACTTGTGGAGGGTTTCCAGGCCATAGCTCAAGAAGAGGGGACCCAGGAGGTAACTAGACATATTTTTATGTCTGTATATAATGTTACATATAAGTATATTAAAAAAATCTGTAAGATATAAAACTATAGGTAAATAATAATAGTGATGGTTAAATCAATATACACAACTAAACGAGTTTAAGTAAAAGCATAGCAAAACATGCCACAAAGCATATTCCGTGACGCTAAAGAAGACCAGAGTCTTCTTTGCACACATTCATACTTTTTGCATTTGTGTCTACATTTTTGGTCTTATTACTAGTTAGAAGTTGTTTGTTTAACAGTGTTAAATACCTGGTTTTATATGCACAAGTGATAGACATTTCTGCTAATTTTATAGAATTACAGTGCCTTAGTCAGGGTCCTTGTAGGAAACAAGAGTTAACTGTGGGGATCTTAATGAAGAGAATTTTTAGATGTGAGGAGGATATGGAATGTTGAGGTCCCCATGACCATCATCAAAGGGAAGCCGGTAGCATTCCTAAGATGAGGGGGCAAATGGAAGAAATACTGAGAGCTGGAGCTCTGGACTTGGGGCCACTCATTCGAAGCCACAGACCACTATAGAATTGAAGCATCAAAGCAGAGAGAAAGTCGGGAAGGGCTAGGCCACACTGATTCTCCTTTCATCTTCCGTTTCCCAGCTGGAATCTTCCATTGACCAAACCCAACAGGAGGCCAAAGGAGTGATGAAGAGCACAATGGGATCCCCAGGAATAAGGAAGGGCAGAGAAGGGTGAAAAATTAATCTTGAAAGGAGCAGAGGGAATAAATGGAGAATAATCAGCATTACTAGTCTGGAAGCCTAATTTATAAACTGATTAGTTTAATTTCTAGATCTTATAATTATTGCAATCAAATTTGTTTTTGCCGTTGGAGTTTAAAGCCGATGTCTGCCCTTTCTGGGATTTAATTTTTAAGGTTATATTTTTTCGTTTTTAAAAACATTGACAAATAACATTGTATGTTTTTATCATATACAATATGATGTTTTGAAGTACATATACATTGTGGAATGGTTAAATCTAGCTAATTAACAAATGAATTACCTCACATAGATATCATTTGTAGTGAGAGCACTTAACATTCACTCTCTACATTTTTCAAGAGTATATAATCCTTAAGTATCATCAACTTGTTGTACAGAGATCCTTGATCTCTGGAAATGTATTTCCCCTATCCAACCGTAATTATGTACCCTTTGACTAGCATCTCCTCATTCCCTCCTCCCTCCTCATCTGAGTTTTAGTTTCAAAAATTATGTGTGAGGCTTCCGGTTTCTAGTCCAGCATGTGAAGAGCTTAGAAGTTGACATTTTATTCTAACTGCAAGTAACAGCTGAACAAACTGAACAATCAACAGTTCTTAGATACATCAGAGAAGTGAGGTCACAGTGCAAAAGTGCTGCCTCCAAAATTGTATAGACAGACAGAGGATAAATACTAAGAATCACAACTTACCAGGGAATAAACCTATGAGCAGAAACTTCCGTAAGAACCAGTGCTGGGCAGGAAAACCTGAACTAAAGATAACTGATTACTTGCTGGAGGCTCAGTGGAGAAAAATCTGAGCAATAAAAACACCAGGGCGACAAGTCATGGGAGACCCCCACACTTCTGTGAGTTTTACCTCCAGAAGCTCTACCAGGTTTGCACAGTGAAGAGCAGAGAAAAATCCCCATGGCCATTAGGCATGGGGAGGGGATAAATAATCATTTTAAAATGTGCCAGAGTATTTTGTTCTTCTTGGCAAGGCCTGCCATCAAGAGAAACCACATTATCAGAGTCTAACCTATTGGGGATATAGAGCCCAACTGACCTTGGGGAGGGAAATACCTTAGTCCAACTCCCTCTAACCTTCCACATTGGGAAAGGGAAATACCCAAATCCAGCCCACTCTAGCTTTCCTGTTCCAACTGCGGGGTGGGAAGGGAAAACTCAGAATGACTTGTGAAGTTCTTAGACTGGGTCACAAACTCACTAAAAGACTGAGACATAATCATAGAACTATAGAGTGCTTCTTCTTCCCCTACAGCTTACCACTGCATTGCAAAAGGCCTATTTATCACAGCTTCTTTTACACAGTTTCTTTTAGCACATTATGTCTGGGTAGCAAGAAAAAATTACAAGGCACACTGAAAGAAAGAAACACAATTCAAAGAGACTAAGCAAACATCAGAAACAGACTGATCTGGCAGGAATGTTAGAATAATCAGAAAGAAAATCTTAAAAATTATGATTAAGATGCTAAGGGATATAATGAAAAAAGTAGACAACATGCAAAAATAGGTAGATAACGCAATCAGAGTAATGGAAATTCTAAGAAAGAATAAAAAAGAAATACTAAAGATCAAAAACAATAATAGAAATGAAGACTGCCTTTGATGAGTTCATTAGTAGATTGGATATAGTTAAGGAAAAAGATCCCTGAGCTTGAGGCTATGTCAATAGAAACTTCCAAATGAAAAATTAAAGAGAAAAAAAGACTTTAAAAATAAAACGGATTATCCAAGATCTGTGAGACAACTACAACTATGGGACAAAAGATGTAACATGAATGTAATGTGAATATTAGTAGGAGAGAAAGACACAAAAAATATATGAAGCAATAATGACTGTGAATTTACTCCAAATTAATGTCAGACACAAAATCACACATCTAAGAAGCTGAGAGAACATCAAGCAGGATAAATGCCTAAAAATGACATGTACCTATAACATAACTAAACCATAATAAATTAAAGATTAAAAAAATACCAAAAGAAGCCAGAGGAACAAAACACTTTACATATAGAGGAGCAAAGATAAGAACTACATATAACTTCTCCTCAAAAACCATGCAAGCAAAAAGTGAGTGGAAAAAACTATTTAAAGTTTGAGAAGAAAAAGAAATCCTATAATTTTGTACCCTGTAAAATTATTCTTCAAAAGTGAAGGAGAAGTAAAGACTTTCCTGAACAAAAATTGAGGGAATTTGTTGCCAGCAAACTGTTAGGCAAGAAATGTTACAAGAAATTTTTCAGAAAGAAAAATAACAGAAATGTCAGAGAGTCACATCTACATAAAGAAATGGAGAGCATTAAAGAAGAGACAAGTGAAAGCCAGAAAAAAATCTTTTATTTATTTTATCTTGGATTGATCTAACAGATAACAGTTTGCCCAAAATACTAACAGCAACAAAGTATTCAATTGTGCATGTTTATGAATATACATATGCTTATGTATGATTATGTATAAACGAAATGAAGGACAGCAATGTGTCAAGGGATAGAAGGAAAGAATTAGGAATATTTTATTACTGTAAGGTACTTGCACTACCTGTGGAACTGTATAGAGTTATTTGAAAGTGGACTCGGATTTGTTGTAAATGTGTTTTGCAAATTCTAGGGAAATAGGATTAAAAGAGTGAAAAAAGAAGTATAATCAATATGCTAAGAAAGGAGAGAAAATGTAATCATAGAAATCGTATAAAATGTAAGTCATATAAAATGCTTAATTAAAACAACAAAAGGAAGAAAAGAGTCAAAGACAACAATAGAAAGAACAAGCACAAGTAGAAAACAGTAACATATTAATCCAAGTATATCAATGATCACTTTAAATGCCAATGGTCTAAATATACAAATTGAAAGACAAAGATTGTCACAGTGTATTAAAAAATAAGACCTAAGTACAGGTTATCTACAAGAAACTCACTTTAAATATAAAAATACATACAATTTAAAATTAAAGGAATGGAGAAAGGTGCTACTACTTATCAGTAGAAAGTGTAAGTAACTATATTAATTTCAGGCAGAGCAGTCTTCAGAGCAAGGAAAGTTATCATGGATTAAAGAGTGGCATTACATAATAATAAAGCAGCTAGTTTTCTGAGGAGACCTAAATCCTTGATGTGCATGTGTCTAACAACAGAGCTTCAAAATACGTGAGACAAAACTTGATAGAACTCCAAGAAGAAACAGATTAGTCCACTATTGTAATCTAAAGTCTCAACACGCCTCTATTGTAATCTAAGTCTTAACGCCAAGCCATGAGGGATCCACTGCCATGATCCAAACACCTCCCATCAGGCCCCACCTCCAACACTGGAGATTACAATTCAATTTTAGATTTGGGCAGGACATCCAAACCATATTAAAATGGACAATTTCTTAAAAGACCAATCTGCCGAAACTAACATAAAAAAGTAGACAATATGAATAGATCTATGCCTATTTAAAAAATTGAATTAAGAATTAATTACCTTCTAAAATAGAAAACAGCAGGCCAAGATGGGTTCACTGGTGAATTCTACCAAACATTTAATGAATAAATTAGACCAAATCTCTACAATCTCTTCCAGAAGATAGATGTAGGGGGACTATTTCCTCATTGTATGAGGCCTATACTGCCCTACAACCAAAGCCAGAAAAAGATATTGCAAGAAAAGACACCTACAGACCCATATCTCTCATAAACATATAAGCAAAAATTCTTAGCAAAATATTAGCAAATCAAATGCAGCCATACATAAAAAGAATTATACCATAAAACTTAGTGGAATTTATCCTATGTATAAATGTTAGAATAATCTTTTATTATTCTAGCCTGGTTCAACATTTGAAAATGTTCAACATTTGAAAGCCTGGTTCAACATTTGAAAATCAATTAATGCAATTCATCACATCAACAGGCTAAAGAAAAACCCTATGATCATATCAATAGATACAGAAAAAGCATTTGACAAAATCTAACACCCATTCATAAGAGAAACTCTTGGCAAAGTAGAAATAAAGGAAATGCCCTACTTGATGGTGAGAAACTAGAAGATTTCCTTCTAATATCAAGAACAAAGCAAGCATGCTCTGTCTTACCCCTTTTCAAATTTGTACTGGAAGTCATAGCTAATGCAATAAAACAGGAAAAGGGAATAAAAAAAGAAAAGACAATAAAAGGGTATACAGATTGGGAAGGAAGAAATAAAACTCTTTGTTCTCAGATGACGTGTTTGTTTATGTGAAAATTCAAAAGAATGGATAAAAAGCTCCTGGGACTAATCAGCAATTATAGTAAGGTTTCAGGACGCAAGGTTAATATAGAAAAGTCAAATACTTTTCTATATACAAGCAAAGAACTACTGGAATTTGAAGTAAAAAACATCATTTCCATTAGCACTCTCAAAACCAAAGTACTTAGGTATAAATCTAACAAAATATGTACTTGATCTATATAAGGAAAACTATAAAACTCTTATGAAAGAAACTAAATTTTAAAAAGATATGGAACATATTTATGGATAGGAAATTTCAATATTGTCAAAATATCAGTTCTTGACTGGGTGTGGTGGCTCACACCTGTAATCCCAATACTTTGGGAGGCTGAGGCAGGCAGATCACTTGAAGTCAGGAATTCAAGACCAGCCTGGCCAACATGGTGAAACCCCATCTCTACTAAAATACAAAAATTAGCCAGGCATTGCGGCACGCGCCTGTAATCCCAGCTACTTGGGAGGCTGAGGAATGAGAATCACTTGAACCTGGGAAGCAGAGGTTACAGTGAGCCGAGATTGTGCCACTGTGCTCCAGTCTGGGCTACAGAGTGAAACTGTCTCAAAAAAAAAGAAAAGAAATCAGTTCTTGCCAACTTGATCTGTAGATTCAATGCAACCCTAATCAAAATCTCAAGTTATTTTTGTAGATGTAGACAAATTTATTCTAAAATTTATTATGGAAAGGCCAAAACCCACAATTAGCAACATGATATGAATGAAAAAAAGTTATAGGGCAGATATTACCTGATTTCAAGACTTACTATAAAGCTATAGTAATTGAAAGAGTGTAGTATGGGCAAATAATAGAAAAAAACTAATCAATGGAATAGAATAGGGACTCCAAAAATAGACTAACATAAATATAGTCAACTAATCTTTGACAAAGCAGCTAAGGCAATGCAATGGGAAAATAATATCATTTTCATCAAATTGTTCTGAACAGCTAAACATCCACATGTAAAAAACAAATGAATCTAGACACAGACTTTAAACCTTTCACAAAATTAACTCAAAATGTATCATAGACCTAAATGTAAAATGCAAAAATGTAAAACTTTTGGAAGATAACATAGGAGAAAATGTATATGACCTCATCAGAGGCATGATCACCAAAAATCCCCCAAGATTTATAAGCTAGACTTCATTAAAATTAAAAACCTACTTTGCGAAATACACTGTCAAGAGAATGAGAAGGTAAGCCACAGACTGGAAGAAAATATTTGCAAAATACATATCTAGTAAATCAATTAATAAATCTATTAATCAAAATATACGAAGAAGTCTTAAAACTCAACAATATAAAAATAAACAACCCAATTAAAGTGGGTAAAATATCTGAAAAGACATCTCACCAAAGCAGATATACAAATGGCAAATAAGCATATGAAAAACAACATATGTCAATAGAGAACTGCAAATTTAACAAAGATACCACAAGACACCCATTAGATGGCCAAAATTCAAAACTCTGATGACATCAAAAGCTGGCAAAGCTGTAGAGCAACAGGAAATCTCACTCACACTGGTGGGAATGCACAATGTTACAGCCACTTTGGAAGAAAGTTGGGCAAATTTCCCACAATATTAAACATACTCTTAGCATAAGATTCAGCAACTGCTGTCCTTGGTATTTATTCAAATAAGTTGTAAACTTACGTCCATGCAAAAACCTACACACATATATGCACTGCAGCTTTATTCATAATTGCCAAAACTTAGAAGCAACCAAGATGTCCTTCACAGGTGAACACATAGACAAACTGTAATAACTCTAGACACCAGAATATCATTCAACACTAAAAATAACTGAACTATCAATCCAGGAAAATACATAGAGGAACCTTAAATTCATACTGCTAAATGGAAGAAGCCAATCTGAAAAGACTACACATGCTTTGTAATTCCAACTATGTGACATTCTGGAAAAGGAAAACAATGAGTGCAGTAAAAGGATCAGTAGTTGCCATGGATTAAAGAGGAGGAAGCGATGACTAGGAAGAGCACAGAGGACACTTAGTGCAGTAGAACTGATTTACAGGACACTATAATGGTGGATACATGTCATTATACATATGTTAAAAGCCATAAGACTGTACAACCCCAAGAGTCAACCCTAATGTAAAGCATGGACTTTGGATGATAATGGTGCATTGACATGGTTCATAGATTGTCACAAGTGTACCACTCTGGATTGGGAATTTGTTAGTGGGGGATAGTGGGGAAGGCTATGTCTATGTGAAGACAGGAGGTATATAGGAAATCTGCTCAATTTTTCTGCAAACTTAAAACTTCTAAAAAATAAAATTTATTGTAACAAAATAGTTTTGTATTATTTAACTTGTCAGGATACATGGGACTTACTTCTTGCAGCCTGCGCAGTGCCCATGTGCCCTGTTGTGAGGTTTGGAATGTAGCTCACTGGAGAAAGGAGATATGGAAAAAACAATAACTAATAGCAGTGATCAGGTTGTGACTGGACCTTGTACAACTGTAAATGACATAGAGAGGCAAATGGTACGATTTATTGAAGTCAGTAGTCTGATTCATAAACCCTTAATTAAAATAAGAGTTATAGTCAATTGTTTTAGAATACAACTTATAAATAGCGTTTTCCAGTTAGTAAGTAGTATGATGCAAACTGTTGTTGGTAATAGCAATAATAATAATCCTGACATCTCTCTAGAAATGACTATTCGGAATCTCAATAGTTTGGTCTCTCATTTTTAAAAGCCTTCAAATATGTTACAACATTATATATATTTCAGTGTATTACTAAGCAAACTTTCTGAGGAAAGGAAAACATTTAATTCATTTAAACACAATTTACTTTTAAAACAACTCTGTAGTAACTATTATCATTCAACTGAATCCAACCATTAATCAAGTCAAAGAATGGAAAAAGTCTATGAAGAAACATTGTCATGTCACTTCTTCCAGATTGTAAGTTTAAAATATTAATTCATCAATTTTTTCACAAGAAAATCAAAATTCTTGACAAATCTTTGACCTATGCTAGGCCCAGTGTGAAGTCTTGTGTGGTCTGAATTTGTGTGGCCATTCATCAATATGATGATTCATCCGTGGTTTTAACTTCCAACACACCAGAAGATTTTAACTTGGGCATTGCTGGGAATTATTCAGAAAATTGGCTTCTCTACTGTGTTGAGGAAAGGAAACTGAGAATAAAACCATTATTTTGTTATGCAGCTATAAATTTTCACATAAACTGGTGGATTTAACCTTTTCATTGAAAACAATAACTAGTCCTTTATATCTACTGTACCTCAGTTAGGGTTCATTTTATGTAGGAAGCCTATGAAAGAGCTGAGTCTTTCAGAAATTCAGAAAGTCTTGGAGGTAGTAGTGAGGAACACTGACATGAGCTGGTGAAACAAACTTCTCACCCTAAACATCCTGATACTGTTTCCCCCCACATATTTTAATTATATATTAATAAATCAGTCAAGGGTTTTAAAAAACTTTTTTCTTCCCTCTGAATAAATTATTGCATTATAAGTTTGAAAACAACTAATCAAATTAATAAATGTATAAACAGTTGCTTTTTTTTCTGTCTCCACATCCAGGATGTATTTGTTTGTTTGATTTTTAATATAATTGAATAAAATTCACCCACTCATAGTTAGTTTTAAGTTTACAGATCATGGACAAAAGATGGAAAATTTAGATCTTCTATTAGTGCTTCAGGTTTAAACAATTTAAATGCCTTTTTTTTAATGATCAGTAAGCAATCCATTTATAGTTTGTTTTAATCTGTTTGACAAAAGAGAAGGACACAATAGAGGTCCTCACTTTCCTTCTGTCTGGCAAGTCCCCTTAAAATACAAGTAGCCATACACACAGACAGGCAAACATATGACTATACAAACCACTATTTGTAGAAACTAACGTTGTAATTTCCAGTAAGCAGAGACCCATTTTCTCCGTTGCATCTGTAAGGTGTTAGGAATGTGTGTCAGTCTGACCTCTTTCTCTAGCCCCTACATAGTTGAACTTGGAACAAACTCCCATCTGTGTTGTGGCTGCAGTACTCCTGATGGTTCAGCTTATTAAGAACCTTTTCTAAGGGGACTGCAGGCCTCTTTTAGACAGAATATTAGCGTATCAGAAGAATCCCAGGGTATCTCACACTTCACTCTTGTGCCCCACCAAGGCCCAGCTCCTTTAATAGATGTACGGCTCCAGGCTCTTGTGGATGGCCAGGGGAGGTTGCTCAGGGCTGGGGAAGGGAGACCTCAGGGATCTGATGCACTAGGGCATCATTGATCACATGTGCCTTAGTAGGTGGATGCACAAAACAGTGAATGAAGAAAAGCTCAGAAAATAGCAATTTGGACCTGTAACGTATGAATTTTAAAAAATAATTGATGCATCAGCTTATCCAAACTGCTTTTACAAATGGGGTGGAAAAAAGCATCCGTCGACATCCTGGTGTGTGGGAGTGGTGTGCATGTGCACGCGTGTGTGTGTATTTCAGAGTGATTAATATATATTATTGAGACTATGTTGTCCTCCTGGATAAACTGGTCACCCAGGAGGAGATATTGAATAACTAGTTGATTGACATGATTGCCTGCAGGTTAGAATCAAAGATAGCTCTAGAATTGTAGATTGGAGTTCTATTCGCATCAAAGTAGTGAATAAAGTCATGGGAGTAGATTAACTCAACCAAAGAAGGAATACAGTCCACCTTAGAGGAAGGTACCTAAGGGAGGCCAGAGAGCTTCGTGTAGGAGGTGACACCTGACTGAGCCTGCAGGCAGAGTTGTCAAAAAGGACACTGCCAGCAAAATTTTCAAATGTGTGAATATTTACTTAGTGTTCAAAAAATAAAAAACCCTGCTATTTGGGAAGCACATAGACTATACAGGGCTGTATTGAAACAGATGGGCATAAAGGCAGATTGAGGGCATACCCTATTGAGATAGATAACTAGCTCTTTTAAATAGTTATCTCATGCTATGATCCATCAATAGAGAAAATAAAGAAGATAAGGTGAAGAGAGAACAAAAGAGGAAAAAAGAAGGATAATAACATGGAAAAAGCTGGATAGTAATAGAAAAAGAGATACACTAGCGGGAAAAAGGAACTAGACCATGAGAAAGATGAGACTGAAATAAAGGAGAGGCTTCAGGAATCCCAGCACTTTGGGAGGCCGAGACGGGTGGATCACGAAGTCAAGAGATCGAGACCATCCTGGCTAACATGGTGAAACCCCGTCTCCACTAAAAAAATGAAGGTCATGTCTGGCTTCCCAGCCACAGGTTCCTCATCCAATACTAAACAGACAAAAGAGTGAGCAATGCGACCTAAATGGTAGCCTGTCTTTTCTTCATGGGAAAGAAATCTCAGCTAACTTCCCAGAAAAGAAAGATAAAATGAAATGAAAATATGCATCCCTACTCTAACTACTGAAGAATAAATATTGCCTATAGTTTAATCTATAGCACACAAAGAGAAGAATCTACTAACAAATCATATACATATATTTTCCTTTGTCATCAGTAGCATCTCTAATTCTGGCCTCCTAAAGAGCTGGAAATTGTACACTGTCATTCCCAGGCACTTTGCGGAGCCATGGGAGACACTGCAGGCAGAGGAGATTGTGGGGTCTGCACCCTGCCATAGAGGGCCTCATGGCCCTGGTAATTCCATCTTTCTGGATTTGGTATAACTGGAGCCAGAGTTTTTATCCATGAACTTGTGTAATCCAGAGATGTTATTCACCTGATTCATTCGTGTTCTTGTATTTTCTAAACTTTACAGGTTATAAGACCCATACAGGCAGATTTTTGCTGAACTGAATATGCTGAATCATTTCAACAGCTATTATAATTAAGGAAATGCTGATATGAACATGATACCATTAATTTTTCTCTTTGTATGTCATAGATTAATTAAAACTATCGGTAACACATTATTTTTGACTACACAGCATGTAAAGCAAGAGATAGTCTATGTGCTGCACAAAAACATTTCTTTGGCTCAAGTCTTTTATCTTCATGGTTTAAGCTAACAGATCTCTGTTGCACAACGTGGAAAATTGAAGTAAACCTTGAACTGGAATGTTCAGGTAAGTGCATAATTAATAACTCAAAAACAAGAGACTGGTTTAAGTTATTTAAATAAGCATAATGAATTCTTATTTATCTCGACAGTGATTAACAGTTCACCATAGTTTTAAAACCATAAAATACTACATGGTTCTCAAAGTAAAAATTATTCTTATTCACCAAATACCAAACATATCTTTTTTTTTTTTTTTTTTTTTTTGAGACGAAGTCTCACTGTCTCCCAGGTTGGAGTGCAGTGATGCGATCTCAGCTCACTGCAACCTCCGCCTCCCAAGTTCAAGCGATTCTCATGCCTCAGCCTGCCGAGTAGCTAGGATTACAGGTGCCCACCACCACGCCAGGCTAATTTTTGTATTTTTAGTAGAGACGGGGTTTCACCATGTTGACCAGGCTGGTCTCAAACTCCTGACCTCAGGTGATCCACGTGCCTCAGCTTCCCCAAGTGCTAGGATTACAGACGTGAGCCACCGCACCCAGGTCAAACATATCTTTGTCAATATTTATTAGTGTAAGCACTGAGGCACAGCAACTAAAGATCCTAGTCCTAATTCCACCAGCTGGTTCTCTGGACAATAGAAAATCAGGTGAGCTCCCCACGCCTCTGAAAAGTCAGTGTTCCTGGAAAGAATGCTTTCTGCATTTGGAGTGAGATAAGGCCTCTAAGCGTCCTAGGCTATGCGGCAAGATGGTTTGTGTCCCTGGCCCTCTGGGGTGCACAGGTGGTGCCAGAGTGGCAGCCCTCCTTCATGGTTATCACAACTACAAAACAGTTCCCACACAGTTCCAAACTGCCTGGGGCCAGGACCCCTGTGGTTGAAAAACAACCTAGATCATTTTTAAAGTCCCTTCCTATACTGACATCAAATAATTGTGTGTGTGTTTCTTTTTTTAGCATTGCTTGGCACACACATTGTAAATCATTATCTTAAAGTCTACACTTGGAATAAAACAGAAAAAAATAACAAATTTAGTCTGGTTTACTTTCACACAATTAACCTTACATTTCACACCAATTACAAATGCTTATTTACAATTCCAGCATTCCTCCCATCCTTCAACTACATGACAGTTTCATATTTCTCCTGACAAGTTATTTCTTTAGCAACACCTTTCATTTGAAACCCAAAGGCAGTATCTTCTCTAACTTCTAAGCCAAATTTCACATATCAAGGAATTAATTGTTATGCCACCTCTTTGTGTTAAGGCATTTTCCATGGGAGGCAGAATCTTTGGAATAAAATAGAAAGTTTAGAGGCCTTTAGAACCGTGAATTTCTCTATTTGTTTTTTTATTTTTTATTTTTTTACTTTTTGAACTAGGTGGGAATGGGTGGGGGAAGGAGTGGATTTCCTGAGTACTATATTTCCTAAGGACCAGGCCATGAGCCAGGCCCTCTTCATATTCTATTTTATTGATCGGAAGTTTTTATGGTGCTAACCCAGTATTTTGAATCTAGAAGCTACGGCAAGGCTGGAGTTGGGCAAGCCCACACAACTGCGAAGCCTATACCCTGGATTTTATGTGTGTGCATGTGTGTGTCCTTATTATTTGGGATTATTATGCTGCAAACCCACTGCTCTCTTCATATATAGTAGTCTCTCTAGTTACTAGGGGAAAGAAGTTACGTTCATAAATAATTCAATATTTCAGAAAGTTTATTTGGGTGCATCTGGCATTCTTCAGGATTCGTAACCTTGTAAGAAATTATTATTACTGAACTTAACTGTATTAACTTTCTTACTGCTTAGTCCCATTTCCAACTATCTGTGTGGTGCATATATTCCCTGAAGGTCAGATTTTGAACATTAACATGGCAGCTCTCCCACATAGACCCTTCCAAAAATCAAACAGAGCAACAAATAAATCTTATGCTTTATTGCACTAACTTCTCAGAGTGGACTTTTCCATTTATTTTTCTCATCATCTTCCCACAAATCCTTGAGAGATAAAAACAAACAAACAAACAAAAATCAGTCCTTAACCTGTCAACCCCTTAACCTGTGCCTGAATTACAACTGGGGTGCCACTTATGCAAAATAACCTTGGCACCATGCTCCAAATACACAAATTATTTTTAGAAAAAAAAAAGCCACTAGATTTTTAATTTCTAAAAGCTCAAAACTCACAGCTATTGAATTCACCAGAAGTCCCCAAATTGCCCAGACATTAACCGTGGGCTTGGGCATGAGGCTAGCTAGTTATCACTGTTGTTAGCCAAAGGTGTGTTTTACTTGCATACTTTCCCCAAAACAACAACCTCACATGGCTTGATTTGCAAAATCACAATTGACCTTCTCAAATCCAGAGCTCTCATCTTCTAGTGAGTAGCTTTTTAGTAGTGGAAATAATAATGCTGGTAACAATTGATTCAATCTAATAACCCCAGTGATTTTCCCATACGTCGCCTCAATTACTTAATTGTCTGCTTATTAATGACAATGGTGGTTCTCAAAGTGTGGCCTGGGGATTCTGATGAGTCCCTGAAACTCTTTTACAGGGTCTTTGCAGTCAAAGCTATTGTCATAAAAAAATAGTAAGACATTGTTTGTCTTTTTTCCTCTCATTCTCTTGAGAGAATCTTCCCAGAGGCTATAACAACACAGTAGATTGAAAACAGAAGCATATGTAAGAATCCAGCTATCTTCCCTAAAGGTACATGTTAAAGAGACTGGAAGAAACATAAAACAATGGCACTATTAATTTTATTATTATTTTAGAAAATACAGTTATATTCACTAAAATATATTCTTTATGTTAAGATGTGATGGGTTTTAACAAATATTAAGAATTTTAAAATAATTCTAAACTCTAATGTAAAGCATAGTAAATATAGACAGATATAATTCCTATGAACAAAAGTTCTTTGGCTTTAGTCATGAACAACTTTTTTTTTTTTTTTTTTTTTTTTTGAGACGAAGTCTCCCTCTGTCTCCCAGGCTACAGTGCAGTGGCACAATCTCGGCTCACTGCAAGCTCTGCCTCCCGGGTTCACACCATTCTCCTGCCTCAGCCTCTGGGACTACAGGCACCCGCCACCACGCCCGGCTAGTTTTTTGTTTTTTTTTTTTTTTGTATTTTTAATAGAGACGGAGTTTCACCGTGTTTGCCAGGATGGTCTCGATCTCCTGAGCTCGTGATCCGCCCGCCTCGGCCTCCCAAAGTGCTGGGATTACAGGCTGAACAAGTTTTAAGAGTGCAAAGTAATCCTGAGACCAAAAAGTTTGAGAACCACTGATCTACACCCATGTCAATAATCTCTTGTGAAAGAAGAAGCCAAAAATCTACTATGAGTCTGATAAACTTTGAGTTTTAAAAGAAATATAATTCATGAAGCAGCCAGAATAAATATACTATATGGATATGTTGCTCTTATTTTTTTTTCTGAAACACTTCTTCATGAGTCCATGTAACCTGGCTTCGCCTTTTCTTTCCTACCCCAATCGTGTAAATAAGTACTTTTCCTCTCTGATACCTGACTGTCGGAAGGTAGTATGGTAATTTCTTTGCATTAGCACACGCATGCGCACACACACCCCCTTCTCAACATTATTGGGTATTTCCCACTTGCAACTTTCCCATCCACTGAACTCTGTGAGTCAAGCCTCAATGTTAGGACTTGATTTGTACCCACTCTTTGTATCATCTGCAAAAATGAAGGCATGATTCAGGGAATCTACTACCCAACAATGCATGAGGGAATACAGATTTGAAGCTCCACGAAGTTCTTATTTTTCCCTTTGCACCAAGTACTTTATCAGTTCACACTGACATTGGATTTTCAGAGGGGCTGATTTTATTTCTCTGGGGCCCAACAATATTGGCCAGGTTCCTCTCTTACCCTCTCTTTCAGAACCTGGAAAAGAACAATGTAGCGTTCTGGAGGTTTCAGGTGGCAGCCAGTACCTTGCCAGCATGCTTGACACCTGAGTCTCCTAGTGAAGAACACAGTTAACTCCTTTGGAGGCGGCAAGCTAGCCAGTGCCTTTTGACATATGGTGACTTCTTCCCTGACAGAGAAACCAAGGCCCTCTGCCAGGAACTTGGCCAACCAGGACCAGCTCTCAGGCCTCCCTTCCCAGGGGATGATAAGTGAGCATCCCCAGCTTTGTTGTTTGTCCTGAGTCTAGCGGCAGTCCGAGTTCCTGGGTATCATGGTGTCAGGCACACAGAAAAGGAGAGAACCTGATCGATCGATAGGAGAGACATGATAAAGAGGACAGCATCCTTCTCTGATCTCTTTGCTGATAGGAAATGCAACACAGTGGCGCCCAGGTTCTGCTCCAGCAAGTCAGTTCCATACACCAGCTCAGGAAAGGGAGCGCAGAGGCAAAGAGCCCACTGCTCTCAGGTTCAGCAAAGTCCAGTTTCATCTCTCTGTGCCATGGAGAGGTGTTGATGCCAGCTGGAGTCATTTTTCCCTGGAGCTCCTAAGGACGCTTGACATCCCTTCCTATTTTTCCCCCTTTCTCTCTCTCTTTTTTAAAAGTTTTAATAATAAAAAAAAAGTAAAAACCTATATATGATTTTTTAAGAAAATTAAGCACAGAGAGTTAGCTATTAAATAACTATAAGTGCCCCATATTCCAGAACCCAACTTTTATTCTTCAACTGCAGGTAACGAAAACCAATCATTTTTTTTGTGTCCAGAAAATAATCAAGTGTGTGTAGTGTTCAGCGTGCATACCTACAGCATAGTAATGGTTAACAGTGCAGGATGTGGAGTCAGACTGCTTGGTTTTGAATCCTTGCTACACCACTTACTAGGATTCTGGGCAAATTACTCTGACTTTCTGGGTCACAGAGCCTGTTCATAATACCTATCTCTTAGAATTGTTAAGAGTCAATGCATGTAAAGTGTTTAAAATAGTACCTGGCACATAGTAACAATTAAGTAAATGCTGAGTATTATTATTTTATGATTCATATAATTATTTATGTATAACTGCATTTTACAACTTATACAAACACAAATTAAACATGCTGTTTTTAACTTACACTTTTTCCCATCAAATAAAACTGCTATGAGATTTTTCTCATGTAAACACAGATCTGCCTCGTTCTTTTTTAAATAGCTTTATGTATTTAAAATTATTGTATATATGTATGTTTTAAAAATTCAGCTAGAGTCCAGCCGCGGTGGCTCATGCCTGTAATCTCAACACGTTGGGAGGCCGAGACGGGCGGATCACGAGGTCAGGAGATGGAGACCATCCTGGCTAACACGGTGAAACCTTGTCTCTACTAAAAAAAAAAAAAAAAGTTAGCCAGGCGCGGTGGCGGGTGCCTATAGTCCCAGCTACTCGGAAGGCTGAGGCAGGAGAACGGCATGAACCCGGGAGGCGGAGCTTGTAGTGAGCTGAGCGACACTCCAGCCTGGGCGACAGAGTGAGATTCTGTCTCAAAAAAGAAAAAAAAAAACAAAAAAAACATTCAGGTAGATTGCTATTGGCTGACATTTGGACATTTCCTGTTTTTTTTTATCATAGAAAATGCTTGAAAATTTTTTCTTAATGTATCTCAGTGATAAATTTCTGGCAGTGCGATTGCATGGTCAAATAATATGTTTTTTGAATTACTTTTTTATTTTTAGCATTTAAAATTTTAATCTATTTCGAATTATTTTTGATACACCGTAAGGTGGAGATCCCAGCCTTGTTTTCTTGTAGATTGATGGCCAATTAGGCAAATATTATTTATTAAATAAAGCATTTTTCCTCTCTGAATTGATGTTTTAAATCTTTATTCTGTTTCAATTATATATATTGTTATTATTGTACACTATTTCCATCAAATCTATCAAATTCACCAAATGGTGAACATATTTCAATTTTTATAGTTTTACAGAAACGTGTATTACAGAAATGCAGCATCAATATACAACTCTCATTTCCCCATACTCTCCTCTCAGCTCTGAATATCATTAATGATTTTAAATAATTTTTGCAAATCTACTAGATGGAAAGTCATGTCTTTATTTTTTCATTTGAATATTTTAATTTAAAGTAGATTTGAAGAAGTTTTTGCATATTCTTTTGCTATTTGTTTCACAATTTCTATCAGGTTGTATTTTTTCATATATATGTTTTAAATGTTCCTTCTGTTTCAAGTAAATTAACCTCTAGTCAACAATAAGTGCTTTAATATTTTTCAAGATTTTGTCTTTTAACTTTATTTTTCATATTTTTACTATATGTTAATTTTAATTTTATTGTTCAATCATTTCCTTGATAGGGTTGTGATTTGGATAGCTGCTTAAAAAGATTTTTTGCACTCCTATACACACACATATTGTCACAAATATTTCCTTGTCTTACAGGTCTTTTGTAAATTTATTTTTAGGTGTACATAGTTTTAAAGAACAGAAATTTATGATGGGGTAAGACCTCACAGGTATTCACAAATTTCATTTATGTTTCAAATGTCTAATCGGTTGACGTTATTTATTGACCATTTTATCTTTTCAATACTGATTTAAAATACCAGGATTAAGTATTAAAATGCACATTTTTACATAATCGAGTATCAAAATGTATGATTATGATAACTTCATGATATGGTCAATGTCTGATTTGACGGACACTACCTTGTTGCTCTTATTCTGCATAATTTTGAGCACTGGATTTTTCCAGATGAAGTTTACTATTACTTTCTTAATTTTCCTAGCAGAAAAAAGCCATGTTAAACTGTGAGCAATTTAGATAAATAAAATTGTATATTTGGGGTGTTAAGGTTATTAAAATGAGTAGTCCTGCCCTGCCTGCTTTTTCTAAACTCTTCTGTCCTCTCCCACTTTATGGATTTTGCATCTTCTGTTTCCTCTGCCTGGAATGCTTTTCCCCCTGGCATCCACCTGGCTTGCATCCTTACTTCCTTTGGTCAGAACTTTAAATATCACCTGTCACTGAGGTCTTCCCTTACCAGCCCCTGGCAATGCTGTTTAAAAAATAAAACAAAACAAAACAACAAAACACTTTTATCCAAATCTTCAGCCCTATCAATCTGTCTTCTTGCTTTACATCTCCCCATAGCACTAAACACCATAACATATGATATATTTTTTAGTTTGTAGACTGTCCGTCTCCCCTCAGTAGGTCCCCCTCCATGAGGCCGGGGACTTTTGTCTATTTTGTTTGCTACTCCCCAAGACCCAGAATGGTGTTTGTTATGTAACAGGCCCTCAATAAATATTTTCTGAGTGACTGAATGAACAAATGAAGGAATCTTCAAAATCAAGCAATCCTATCCAAGATATAATCTGGTTTAACATTTGAGTTTTCTTTCACGTCCTTTATATTAATATATAAGTAGTTTTCATTTAAAAGTGTGTCATTCCTATTTTTCTATTGTAGAAGAAACATGTTTTCCTGGTCTATTTTTTAACTGGATATTGTTTATACATAGAAAGGTTTTTTTTTTTATTTTAATTTTGTAACTAGCTGCTGATTACAGATCATTCTTTCTAATAACTTTTTAGTTAGTTCTATTTAGTTTTCTAGGTTTTCAAAAATAGGTTATGCAAATAATGATAACTTTTTGCATATGCATTTCAGTTATTATACCTTATTTAGAGGTGTTCCTTAATTACATTGCCTAGTATTTGCAGAACAATGTTAACTATAGTAGTTATAAAAGGCATCTTTTGCTTAATCTTTAGCAAAAATGTTTCTGTGTGTTTCATCACTGTAATAACATTTTATTTCCTGTTTTGCACATATACAAATATACACATATATACACACATGCACACAAAATGCCACAGAAATATCTATTGAATTCTATGTCAGTTTTTTTAAAAAAACAAATTAGCAACGGTTGTTGAACTTTATTAATTTATGTTTTGATATATTTGAAATGAATATGTTTTTAATTGTTTAACCTATTTATATGATGAATTATATGATTTGTTAATAACAAATCATCTTTGGGTTTCTGAGGAAAATCTATTAGATTATTTTGTATTTTTCTTTTAAGATGCTGCTGAATTTTATTTGACATTGTTTTTAAGATCTTTAAATTGATATTTATAAAGAAAATTGATCCATAGAGTGTATTTTCTTTGCCATTTGGTGGGTTTTCAAATCAGATGTATCAGTTATCTTTATATGAGATAATCATTTATTTCTAAAATTCTTTTAATCTATTTTTTTCTGCATTCTTTCATTGACATAAAGCCTTTTTTATGGCTGTTGATTTCTGATGTTGTCAATTTGGTTTTTAATATTTCTAATTTAGTTATTCTTTTCTTCTTCTTTTTTATTTATTTTTTATTTTTTTTTTGTAGAGATGGGGTTTTGCTGTGTTTCCCAGGTTGGTCTCCAGCTCCTGTCCTCAAGCAATCCTCCTGCCTTGGCCTATCAAAGTGCTAGGATTATAAGCATGAGCCACTGTGCCCAGCCTAATTTAGTTATTCTGTAATTATTTTATTTTGATCCAGAATTTATTTCCTTAGCTTTGAAATTCATTCTTTTTTGTTTTAAAGTTTTGTTCTTGATGCCCTTCTTTAAAAAAAAATAAATAAATCTGTTTAAGTTATAGAAAGAAAAACGCCCACTGCAGGGGATTTCCTGGCTTATATTGCCTTATGAAATTTAAGCATGATCTGTCTTAGGCATGCTCTTCTCTTCTCCATCATAATCACAGTGGAATTTTTGTGAGTTACCATGAGTTGGTGTGCTGGAGCCGGTTCATAGAGTCAAATGTTTGCACCTCTTTGTAACTTCCTAATTGGTTATGGTGGGGCTATTTACACCACGGAAATTAGCAAATGCTACAAATGCTTTTTTTGTTTTCCCTCCAATGGCTTTTTATTAAATACTTACCTGCACATTACTTCTTATCATAACGTAGATATAGACATTATGCAACTAGTTACCGTAATATTTTTTAACAAAATCTAAAGAGTCTATTAGATCTTTGTTCTAATGAATTCTCCTGGACACTTGTGTCACCTTTTCTTGTCTTCCTCCCTAGAACTTCAGTATGGAGTTGGAATAATGTGTGTTTTCTTTTATTTTTCTAATTTTCTTTAAGAGCTTGGAGAGAGTGAGAGCAGGGAGCACTTTTGTACCTCAATACGCAGTTGTGCTTGGAGGGCCTGATCTTGGCTCTGCCTCCAACAACTTGGTTAAGGGGGTGTGTGCTGGAGTTTACTTCTCCTGGGCACCTTTTCATCTGGTTTGGGTTACCTTCAGAGACAGAAGTTCCTTCCACCCATGACCATCCAGGAAGGATCCTCAGAACCTCATCATTAGCTCCCAATTATTCCCTTGCCTGCTTCACCCTCAGCTCTCAAGCATCTGTCCTAGTCCCCTCCTAGCAAGTGTAGGGCAAAGATCCGTAAATCCCATAGCCATGGGCCCCAGCTTCTCATTTAGAAGAAGCCGATGCAACTCTTTGTTTAACTGGGCTGCTCTGTGTCTCTTCTACGAGGGCCTCAGAACACACTCCCGAGTTTTGGTTTATTTTCTCCTGTCTTCCATTCAGCTAAGTGCCTGCGTTTATTGGTGGAGATTACCTATTTATTGGTGGAGAAACTAAGGTGGCTCCAATTTTCCGGGTGGAAGTCTTGCCCAGTTTTTCATTTGTTTGACCTCAGGTGAGGCTTTGCAGTATTGAAGAGGGGCTTCCAATTTTCAGAGATTTTCTTTTCCTCCCCATCTCCTACCCAAGAACCTATACATGCTTCCTCTGTCTAAGTGTCCCTCAGTTAGGGGGTATTAATGGAGTTTTATTCTAGATTTTTCCACTTTTTTCCCAACATTGATTCTGAAGGTCAGATTGAAGAGTCACACCAATTCTCAAAATTAATTCTCTTTCTTTCCCTTCCCTCATTCATTACTTTTTAGCTTATGACCTTAAAGTTGTGCCTTTCTTTCTGCAAGATTTTTGTGTGTGCATCTTTGATGATGTATACTTACTTTGAGTTTGTTTGATTTTAGGAAATACATACTATGTAATACTTTTTCTCTCTACCACATTTCCTGAAATCTCCTGCAGCCCGACCCCCCCTCTTTTTGGATGATACAGGTCAAAGAAAAATGAAGATATGATATTTATAATGTTACTGGGTGTGTAATATAGAATTGGGTGACTGTTTTTCTTACCATTCTTCATTAACTCCAAATAGGGTTGATTTAAGTTGAAGAAGGAAACAGACTTCAGGTTAAATGCATTCTGACTACTTTAAGTTCACAAAAGCCTTTCAAGGGACTGTGAACTTCAGTTTGAATTGGAATTATTCTGTGGGGAAAACAATAGCTCCTTGACTGTATATTATTTTAGGGATTGCATTTTAGACATTAGGAAAAGCTACCAATTGGTACCAACTACTCTATCTTGAAGTACACATATTTAGGTCAAACATATTTGTCTGTTAAGAGTACAATTATGTATTTACAAGATATATTTAAACATTTGCAGCAAATTCTTCCCATTCCTGTTCTCTTTAGCAAGTTTTTGAGTTCTGTGAAGAGCTGAAAACCTAGAGATGTTAGTTCCTGGCTCTATCAAAGCAGACAAGACCTACAAACATGGCCCTAAATAATCCTGGGTACCTGGTGAAATTGAGAGATCAAACACATTCTGTGACAACAGCATTTTGTATCTTTCCCTGAGCTCTGTACCTCATATTGGTAGAAACATTTGAAATTAGTCCATCAATGCTGAGAAATTTAATCAACATATATTGGGGCCTCCTTTGGGTCAATCTCTTTATACATCTTGTCTCATTTGATCATCATGACAACTTTGAAAGGAGGTATCCTGATCCCCATTTGAGAAGTATGGAAACAGAGGCTTAGAGAAGTAGTAGAACTTACTGCAGATCACAGTGTAACTGTCCAGTGGGTTTTTTTCTTGATCACTGCTCGGATAGAGCCGATTTTTCAATATAGAAAAATTGCAGTTGAGAAGAGTTTAAGAGCTGGCTACACAGGAGACTGGAGTTTTATTATTACTCAAATCAGCCTCCCTGAAAATTCATAGGCTAGGGTTTTTTGAGGATAGTTTGGCTGGCAGGGGGCTAAAGAATGAGTGCTGCCAGTAGGCTGGGGGATGCAGTCATAGGGGTGTAGAAAATGGTCCTTGGGTGCTGAGTCCATTTCTGGGTTGGGGGGCCACAGAGGAGTAGCTGGTCCCGGTGTGGCCATCCAGTCATCAGAAATGCAAAGGCCTAAAAGGACATCTCAAAAGGCCAATCTTAGGTTATTTACTGGAGTAATTGGGGAAGTTACAAATCTTGTCACCTCTGGAATAGTGGCTGGTAATCATTTAACTATTCCTATCATCTTAGCTGAATTGAGGCCCCCTCATCCTCCTAACCTGATGGCCTGCCATTAGTTTTACAAAGGTGATTTAGTTTGGGGAAGGGAAGGGCCATTATCATTTAAACTATGAACTAAATTTCTCCCAAAGTTAGTCTGGCCTACCCTTAAGACTTGGAATGACCAACGCAGTTTGGAGATTAAAGGCAAGATAGAGTTGGTTAGGTCAGATCTCTTTCACTGTCATAATTTTCTCACTGTTATAATTTTTGCAAAGGCAGTTTTAACAAAGCTAGTAAGGCATACAGGCAGACTTTTAAGCCACATCTCTCTGAACTCTTCTTATTATTCTATAATGCTTCCCAGAAGAATCAAGAACCCTCCATCCTTGTTTACTGCAATTACTCTCAATAATGAATTACTTAGTACTTGTCTATGTGGCCACGGTAATTCAGACTTAAGGCCACTGTATTTGATTGGATTTGTTCATTAGGTTTTGTGTGAAGGATATGAGAGACTAAAAACAGCTCAACAGTAGTTAACTTTAATGGCACAGAACTTGGGCAATTGACTTTATCCGTCTGTTTTAAGAAACTCGCTGAATCTTTACAAAGACAGGAATCTTCTGTCAATGTTTGAACCGTGCATACTTGTTCTGCTATGTGTTTGATGTCATGAAAGTCCACACGTGAATCACATATGGCTATTTGGGTCATAGTACAGTCTTAAGAAGAAGGTGTAAAAATTGAAAGAAACAAAATAAAAAACCCTTTAGTCTGTTGTGTTACTACATATTACTGCTCTTCATTTTGATAGAGTTGATTTTGTTCATGAAATTTATTGCTTTAAACAAAATGAATAATTCAAAATGTGATCAAAATAAGGACGTTTTGTAGTATCAGTGTGAAAAAAAAATAATATATGTATGCATGCTATGCACCTGGAACAAAGGCAGAATGTATAAATGCAGCCTTCACTGGTCTTCAGAATCACTTTTACATGTACAAAAGAACAGGAAAGTAGTCCTTTTGTTGTTTTAAGAAAATTGACTTTTTGTAATCCCAGCACTTTGGGAGGCCAAGGCAGGAGGATCACCTAAGGTCAGGAGTTCGAGCCAGCCTGACCAACATGGCGAAACCCCATTTCTACTAAAAATACAAAAATTAGCTGGGCATGGTGGCAGGTGCCTGTAATCCCAGCTACATAGGAGGCTGAGGCAGGAGAATAGCTTGAACCCGGGAGGCAAATGTTACAGTGAGCCAATATGGCACCACCACACTCCAGCCTGAGTAACAAAGAGCAAAACTCTGTCTAAAAATAATAATAATAATGATAATTGACTTTTATCTTGCCTCCTCTTTCTAAAAGAATAAGACTCAGTGTGTGACAAGGAGAAACAGTGAAATATCAGTTCTCTCTCTGAGAATAGGTTGCCACTAAAAGTTGGCTTCGAATCACCAAATTCAAAAAGCATGGAAGAAAAGCCAGATGTCGAACCTTTAATACTTAATGGAGATTCCCACTACTCCTTCCAGTTGGAAAGCCAGATTTAAAGCCTGTGGGAGAGCCGGGGGGTCAAGGCACAGGGAGGTCTGGCCCAGAGAGTCCAGAGGATGATGACAGGATGGAGGAAATATCTGCACAGAGCAGATACACCCTAAAACAGTCATCAGACATTTCACGTCTCTATTTGGGACGACCTCTTCTTATTAAAACACTCAGTCTCTCTGGGGAAGTTCATAGACTCAGGAGAGGTATTGCTTTGTTCTAAACCAAAGTTTGAACTGTTATTTGAGGGTCATTGAGAATACATCACAAGGGCGTCATCTGTTCCAATGTTTTCATAATTTTTCCCCTATGCAAGGTTGGCCAGGATAAAATCTAGACGGAAAGGTAATGATTACATAAAAAAGGGAACAGTGAGCTATTACCTTGCTCATTTGTTGGATACAAATGATATCAGATAGTTCTGGCCACAAAACATGCTGTTAGATCTAAATTTTCTAAATTTATTTTCTCTACAATGTCAGTTTATTAAAAATTCACTTCTCCAAACTCATGTATGTAGATCCACAAAGATTTTGAGGGTCAAGATTAGAGTTAATATTTTGAAAAACAGTAAAACAGTGACAACTTTATAGTGTCTAAAAACTGGAACTTTCTTGGTACAGGTTTATTTTGGTGAGGACATTTCTTTGTGATGAGTACAAATAATAAAGGAATAAAATGTAATGTCTTTTGTAATGGATTTAAAAATGTCACTAAGTGCAAGCATTTTCATCTCATTTCCCTAGGGAAGTGAGAGAAATCCATTTTCCTTCAGGTCTGTTAAAATTATAGTCACTTTCCTCTGGCCAGTTGCAATCCAATGGGCAAAGAATTAACAAGAGAGAGCATTTTTGGTGCCCAAGAAAAGTTTTTATTAATAGTTGTACTTGAATCCAAAGACACCTCTGCAACCTGAAATTATGACAAATGTGCACGTGGTCAAATTTTGAGAACATTGAATTCTGAAGTCCCACTGGCCTCAATAAAGAAGGCATTAATCTAAGGAAAATTAGACTCTTTCCAGTGAAAATATAATCAATCTCTTTGTTTGGTCATCTATAGAGCAAATTACTGATATCAATTTCTACATTCAACTCATTTGTAGACAGATCTGAACTTCACTGGAATATTCTGGTAGAGGCAAAAGACCAGAGGAAAAATTATTGCAATCTTGTAAGGGAAAAAAGATAAACTAGTCGAATTAGTGTAATTATAAGAAAATATACAAGAAGAATTTGTTGTCAAGCCTAGGCAGTCCAATAGATTATGTGGAAAAGTTGTGGCAATTAAAAAAGCAACCATAATCATATTAATAATGGTTTGAGATCAAACCATTGGATGAAATACACCTTGTATGTATAAAGCAGAGAGAGAGAGGATAAAATTTTATTAGATATTTAAGGCACCTTTATTTGAAGTTATAACTATTACAATTCAGGATGGCAAATGCAAAAAAAAAAAAGTCAAAGTTCAGTATTGTATAATTATTTGGGAAGTTACAATAATTTAGTTTATCTGTAAATGAAGGAACTGCAATGACTGGATAGCTTTTGTTTTGTTTTATTTATTCCCCCCACCTTTTTTTTTTTAGAGTACTGAGCTACGTTCACTGTGACTTTGGCTTGTGGGAGAAAGAGTCCATGTCAGTCTTGTTGCGCCTCTAAATGCTTTTTGGAGGGCTTCCTGGCTTCTTTTATTCCTGTACATTTGCGATTAATTGTGTTTAAGGTTTGGATGAGGCAGGGACCCAGAAGAGACATTAAGCTGCATCACTCAATAAAACATTGCCTTTTCAGCCAGAGGCATGACCCTCTGGACTTCAGTGGGGTCACTGTTGGGATATCAAGGTCTGTGTGCCCTGGAATAGCAGTTGCCATGAAAGAGCCAGGGTGGAGATCTTCAAGTACTGGACAGCATGAGCAAACCTGAGGCTCTTTTGAGTGGGAGAAAAGAGCTCAAACTTTAAAACTGGCCTGAGGAGCAGCAAGCAGGTCCCCAGTGCATTCTTCACAGCGCTTTCCACCTTTAATTTAGATATTTCAAGGGAAATTTAATCCATATGTTTTGGATTCATTTGGACTCAACTCATAAATATGCTTCATCAAGAACTGCCAAGCTCTGTGTTCCTGTTCACTAGAATCAAGTAGTTTCATGGGACAGCAGTACAGACAGAGGAAATTTGATATCCAAGGGTCCATCACCCAAACAAGAAAAAGAAACCATCAGGTTCAAACCACTGTGTATAAATAATGCTAGAACAGTAGTTTGCCCTGCAACACTGTCATGGTAAAATAAGCCACTTACACCTGTAGGGAACACATACTGATACACAAGCAGTAGGTACATGTCCTTTCCCAGAGACATATCTCAACATATGGACTTTCTCATTGTCACTTCCAGAAAGGTTAACAACTCAAAGAAGAAAACAGAAATTTCTACCTTTTTAGCATCTTTTAAAGTCCGTAAGACTTTTCTCTCCCTGTCTCTCACTTTGTCTTCCTGGCTCAGTTCATCTCTCATATAAACATCCCCTTCACTGGGACCCTACCAGGCCACAGGCTGAGAATCCCTGTACATTCTGGATACCACTACTAGGTGAGATAACTTTGACCAATTTTACTTTCTTAAATTTGTGTTGCTCAAATGATACTTTTCCAATATAAAATGATATTGTATTACTGAATATGTTTTTATCCAAACCACATCTTTGAGATTATTTTATGATTTCCTAGGGGACCACCCCTTACAGGTAAAGAATCTCTGCTGTGTTCACTTCTTGAAATGAGGCAAGGGCAGGGTTATCAATGAGAATGATATTTGGCTCCTGCCCCTTACTGACTGATTGATTGATTTCCTAAATGTTATAGATTCAAGATGATCAACTTCAATGTCCTTTTAATCAAACACTGCCATTCAGGGCAGGAGATGATTTTAATACTCTGTATCATAACATCTGTGTTTAGGAATTTTCATAAGTAAAGAACAGGAAATCCATGGCCCATTTCCATATCAGTTCAAATTTCTTGTGCCAATGGCACGGAATACCTCAAAGCATCTGAGGGCATCTAGTAGCCAAATACATTTCAGGTATTAGAGAAGCCTTGGAATGGTTGTTATCTTGATATTTTCATATTATAGAAAGTGAGATGGGACAGAGTAGAACAGGGTATTATGTCAGATGGGATCCAGGGATCCACACACACTGAAATCACAATTTTTAGTGACGATAGACAGAGGAATGATGATGGACAAAAGCCCAACAGTTGCAGAGTTAAGATGGCTTGGGCTAACATCATCTTTAGGCCATATTCCCTTAGCATTCCTTACCTCAGAGAGTATGATAATACTTATGATGTCTATTGGTTTGAAAGTGTGATTAAAAACATAAATAATAATCGGATTGGGCAACTGGGTAATAAAATTAGCTCTAACTATCTTTTAAAGTGCTTAACGTCCTAGGCCAAATGTCCAAAGATTTTTGACTTATGGAAAAGAATGACATTGCATTTTCCCATCAACAGCAGAGAAATGTACATACTCTAGTTGCAAGACACAGCAAGACAAGCAAGTTCACAACAGTGTGGCATCAACTCAGGTTGTTCTTTTCTGCAGGTGGAGCTTGGTATCAGGTGATGCTCATTTTCCACCACGGTGCCTTTTACAATAGAAGACACCAGTAATGAACCTTCGCGGGACCCAATCTGGTAGCTGTGTTTTGCCTACAACCCTAAATTCATCCTGGTGGGTGTGGTGATTTGTTGAGGTATAACAAGCCTTCAGGAAAAAGAAAGCAGAGACAAAAGATGAAAGAAAGAGGAGAAACCAAGTAAGTAAAGAATGTTTATACTAGTTTCCTAGCTGGTGAGAGCCACCAAATCCCTCTTCTGGTTTCAGTGCAAGACAAACAAGGAAGGAATCGTGCTGCTTAGCGTTGGTTTGAAAGCACCGGATTGAGGCAGTCTCAGCCTGAGCAGGCAAACCCTGCTGGGAACCTTGGCAAATTTACCTGGGTTGCTCCACCAACCCTTTCCTCCCACCTTCCCCACCCACAGCCTGAAGGCATTAAACTGCTTCTGAGCAGCTGGCCTGGACTCTCCCTAAAGCCACACAAAGCAGCATTCTCCTTACTGCCATTACACTGGTGAACCCTTCACGGGTCAACATAGCTGTCAATTACAATCCCATTTCTTTCAAAGGGCAGTTTTAACTGTTAATATGCTCCTAGGTGTGTCAGACATTATCTATCTATCTATCTATCTATCTATCTATCTATCTATCTATCTATTATCTCTCTATCAAAAAAGGCTATTAGGTTTATAAATCTTAATTTCTAAATTTTGCAACACTTCTATGAGGTAGGAAGATGCAACATATTTACATCTAATTGACGTTTTCATGTCTTACAGGTGGTCGAAAGTGGTTTCCATTCAGCCTTGGGTAGGTCTCCCTTTTTATCCTCTGAAATACCCTAAACAGGTAATGATTGAGTGAGGCAGAGGCCTTTTGAGGTGAATGTCCTTGGAGAGAGGCTCTTACTAATGTAAAAGCGCTTAGCATTTTGAGCTGTGAGACATTTTTTTCAGTTCTAGTTCCCTTTGGGGGATTACCAAAGGGAGAGATGAAACTTACTATCTCAACAAGAAAGTCAGGATCATGAATCAGGACCCACAGTGGAAAAGATTTCATAAAGCTTGGGAAGCAGGGTAACTTCTTTCTTTTCCCAGGCCCATTGTGCCTGTATTGAGATCAGTAATTGGATCCTCATCCTGAGGAAAACATAGGTTCTTGTCCATGGAAGCAACACACAGTGAGGAAGACAGAGAGACCATGCCGTGCTACACAGCCTGTGTGGTGAACAACAGAACACCAAGGATCTCATGATTCAGTCGCAGTGGAGGTCTTCTGGGAGAGAAATGCCAAGCCAGCACTGAACCAGGGAAGCAACTCAGGCTAAAAACAGAATGAGCTGATGGATTTTAGGAACCTTCATTTCACAGTAATGGTGGAGAATTACTACCACAGTAGAAGGGGGTGAAAGCCCAAGATCAGAGAGTGTGAAGAAGCAACATGGTAATAAGAAAGCCAATTACTTTAGCTCTTCAATCCTGGGAGGTTTTGAGCTATTAAGGGTGTGTGGTGGATGCCTAATTTGTCTGTCTATCCGGAATCCATCCTTGCTCTTTTGGTAAAACCACCTGAATTTTTCCTGTGGAAATGCCCTTCTCCATCCTCAGTGTAGTCTTCTCTCAGGCTCAGTGTGGACAAGTATCCTCGTTGTCAGTCATTGTCAGTCAATCAGCTTGCCTGGCTGCTGGCCACAGTGATTGGTACAAGATTAAGCAGACGATCAATTCTTTGTCAAAGACTTATGTCAGAGCTATCGGCAAAAAATAAAAAAGAGGGGGAAAAGGTTGGTTCCCCCTGGACATGCATCTGTGAGGATGAAAGTGTGAAGTGTCAGGAACTACACAGGGCAAAACTGAGTCCTGATGGCATCCTTTTGGTTCCTGGATCTGCCCTATGGCTGGGCTTTTCAGTTAAGTAATCACTGACCTTTCCTTGTCTGTTTAAGCTCGTTGCACTTTAGTTTTCTGTCACTTGCACCTAGAAATCCTGACTAGTACAGAAGAGCATCAAGTAAAAAAAAAAGTGACTTATACAAAATCATAAAATTTTTAAATGAGCAGACAGATTAATTTAACTAGAGTGAGAGTCCGTATAAGAGAGTAATGAGAAAACCATATGATCATCCCAATAGATGTTGAAAATGCATTGGACAGACTCCAACACCATATGTGATTTTTTTAAAAGAAACAAAAGACTTAAGTAGAAATAGATAGCTATGTCCTTATCATGATCAGAAACATCTAATCTAAATGTCACCCTTGGTAATAAAACACTAGAGGCCTTCTAATTAAAAATAGCCAAAAAACTAGATAGGTAGGTAGATAGATCAGCAATTTATAGATTTGATACTTGCACAAGTTCCTGACATAGCTATTTTTCTTCTTTTGTTCTTGGAACTTTAGCAAGTGGTTCTGAAGTTTGTGGAAGAAAATGCTGAATAGCTAAGGCATACTCTAAAAGATATTAAAATATATTTTAGTGCAATAATAATACAAGTAGTATATCACAGGAATAAAAACTGACCAACGCATCAATGGAGCTGTTCGATAAGTGGTTTACTAAATTGATGGTTTGGCAGGAAATAAGTTACTTTTTCTTTATTAAATATTTAATATGAACTGATATTGTGATACAAACTTTCTAAAAAGCAGTAGAAAAAGCAAAAAGAAGAGAAAATAGAGGAAGATATTACACAAGAAATTATTGGCAGGTTACTTCAGTTATACATTAGGTGTCTTAGGAAAACAGAAAAATAAACATCAAACTGCAAGAAAGAATTACAACAAATGTCAGAAGATTAATATTCTTAATATGCAAACCTTTTTTCCAATTCGATAAGAAAAATACTTGTTTACTAACAAAATCCTATGAAAGGACATGGTTTGGCAATTCGCAGGGCAAGGAAAAAATTGCAATGGTTAATACAGGAAACAGGCACTGTTGCAATCTGTTAATGGGAAAGAAAATTGTTTAAACGTTTCTGGAAGGCAATTAGGTCACAAGCATCAAGAAACTTAAACATTTCATACTTTTTGACCCAGTGATTCTGTTTTAGGATGTCTCCTGAGGATACAATCAGAGATAAACAGCCAGTAAGGGCAAGATTGTTCAGAGCAGTCTTACGTAAAATAGCAAAAAATTGACCCAACTGAATAAATAAATTATAATACATTCATTTAATTTACAAAATCACAGAGATATTTTCTAACACATTTTAAAAATTATAAATTTAGAGCATGAAAAAGAATATTATTTATGAAATATGGGTAATGTAATTATAGGTTATTTTCATTTTAGTTTATTTTAGTTTGTTTTTTTCAAGAAACATCAGAAAGAAAACTGAAAGGCAAGTTTGTAGTTAGTCATTTTAGATGGTCTCCTATTAATACAACTGAAAACTGCCAAAATTTTTACTTTTCTTAATCGAAGTATATGTTGAATATATATAAGTATGTGATTTTTTAAAAAATTGCATGAATTTTCCTTTCAATAAATGCAATTTGTTAAGCATATGAATAGCTGTAGTTTTAATTTTTTATATTCTATTTAAAGTTAACCCTCACATTTTATACAAAGGATTTTTCAGAGGCACGTTTTCAAATAGCTCCACCAAGTTCAGTTGTGCATGTACTGTTTATGTGGATCAATCTTGTCACCTTAACTACATGAAGGGGTGGGGGGAAAATCTTCTTCTTCTGTGGATCTCTTGGTTACGATGCTTAGAAAACACCTAAGGGGGCTGGGCCTGGTGGCTCACACCTCTAATCCCAGCTCTTTGGGAGGCCAAGGTGGGCGGGTCACCTGAGGTCACAAGTTCGAGACTATCCAGGCCAACATGGTGAAACCCCCCCCTCTATGAAAAATACGAAAATTAGCCGGGTGCGGCCAGGCGCATTGGCTCACGCCTGTAATTCCAGCACTTTGGGAGGCCGAGGCGGGCAGACCACGAGGTCAGGAGATCGAGACCATCCTGGCTAACACGGTGAAACCCCATCTCTACTAAAAATACAGAAAAATTAGCCGGGCATGGTGGCGGACACCTGTAGTCCCAGCTACTCGGATGGCTAAGGCAGGAGAATGGCGAACTTCGTGAGCGGCCCGCACGAACGAGAACCCTCGGCCATTCGTCCTGTTCCAGCCCAGTTTAAAGCCCATTTCAAAGAAAAAAAATTGGGTTGGTAATTATCTGTCCGCACGTCCGGCGCCTGTTAACCCGCTGAACTGAAGAATATGCCCGAAGAACGATCGTCCGCATCAGTTCAGAAAACACCACCCGCGAGAAAGAAGGAAGCGAAGGGCGAAGGAAGGAAGTGAAGGAAGAAGGAAGCGGAATAGCGAAGGAGGAGGGAGGGAGAGGGAGGGAGGAAGGAGAGGAGCGAAGAAAGCCAGCCGCGAAAACATCTGGCGGAAAAATGAGCAATATTTAACGCGAAAATCAGAGCTGTCGCCCAGCGCCCGCCTCTGTCCGAAATTCGCGACGGTCAAACCCTGCCCAGTCTGTGTCACTGGGGACGCCTGAGCTGGGCAGTGTTTCTCTCAGTTTTCTATGCTGGAGCCATCTTCTGGGGAATTATGGAGCTTGTCCATTCACGGAAGTTCAAAGACCAGCACCAGTTCTACTGGGACATGTTCTAGACTCCTCAGTCCCGCCCAGCTGCCCACGAGATGTCAGTTGGGCCCGTGCTGCCTGCCCGTTCCTGGCTGGCTTTTGGTCTAACCCCATCCACCAGCCGTTCAAGCTGCTCTGACGGCTGACCATGTGATTAGAAATGGATTCCTCTGTGAGCCGTATGAATCATTTATTGATAGCAAGAGTAGGTAAGGAATTCCCACGCTTGACACACAGCTACAGCCTGGCACTCAAACAAAAGCCCAGTGCATGTGAAGACAATCCACACCCCTGTTGCCATTGTCAGTCATGCCTCAAAATGCCCTGAAGTTTAGTATAATCTACATGTTAGATGTGCTGAGTCCAGCTGCTAGCACATGGCTGACCCTAGCCTGCGGGCATACCGCCTGAGCCTTTTCCTGCATGTGGCATGGAATTGGAAGTAGGGACCATGGGTGGACAGAGGAAGGCTTTATCATGTTTTCTAATTGATTACATATTTTTCAATAAAAGTTTTTGCTAACAATATCGCCTTGTGTTCCAGGGACAAAGCACTTATATTACACGAATCTTTAGGCAGGTGCCATTGTCTGTGATTTATTAACCTATAAGTCCTTTTTGAAAACCTCGAACTGAGGTACCATCTTCAATACTTCCTCTGTGAAAGTGTAAATACTTAAGGCACTGTTGAAAGATATACTATGCCCCATCTATTGTTCTTACCTTCCCAAGGATGATTTCTGAGAGCAGGCTTGACTGGGAAGAAGGGTGCCACAAACACGCTGGTCTCTGGAGGTGATGGGATGGTGAGGATGAAGAACACCATTGAGGAGGGAGGTGAGGAAGGGCGCTGAGAACCTTGCCCTCATCCTGCGGGCTGGCCCAGGCTGCTCAGTTGGGGCTTGGACACAGGGTGCGGCTTCCTTTCCCCCTGTACTCCCTCTCCGATTGCTCCATTCCTTTCATCTCTGTCCCCTAACATGTATTTGTATGTGTTCGGAACTCCTTTGAATTTTCCTCCTCCTGGTTGAAGACACATTTTCTCAGTTCCTTGATGATGGCTGAGGCTTGCTCATTTTGGTATCTCTCTAGGCTAGAGTAAAGGGAAGCAGAATAGAAATTCTCCTGCAAATTTAGTCATGTCTGTGTCAGAGGAAAAGTGGGGAATAGTTGTGAGAGTTTCAAGACATCGCTGATGATACGGGGGGGGGGGGGTGTTACAGGAATCTCACACTTACTATTTTCTCTGAAGTATATTGAGTCTTTTCCAAGTCTACCTGTGTAAGCAATCATCTGATGTCCCAAACTTCTCCTGCCACACCTGAAGCTGGGAACTGGGAGTGAGGTGCCAGTGAGAACGCTGACCTTCAACCAGGGTGAATAATGCCAGTGCGTTGTCTCAGAAAAGCCATTGCCATAGGTGCTTTTCTCAGATACCCGATTTGAACTTTCTCTTGATACCAGCATAATCAGGGGATTTTAAATACACCTGGTGGACAGGTAACTTATTCCCTTTTTCAAACTAGGATACTCTCAGCTACCCACTGTAAACTAAATACTCCTCTTCTTGGAAATTTCAGAATGGGTCTGTGTGATATCAAACACCTATGCTGGGAAAAACAGGAGCAAACAAAGCCATAAGGGACTGCCTTTGAAATGGAGCCTGGGAACCACTCAGCCACACAGCAGGATTTGTTTGCTTTCCTTGTTTCCTCAGAGCCGTGCTCACCTGGAGGCAACAACCTGCACTTTGTCATTTGCTGAGATGAGGAGGGACAAAGGAAGGGAGGCACTTTGGCTGGTTTGTCAGCATTCCCAACGGGAGAGGGTTTAAAGGGTTCATAGCTTAAGTAACCCTCAACCTGCTGTTTCTTTCACTTGGGGATATGCCAAGGGCTGTGGCTGACTCAGCTTGGGCCCAATTCTGCAGTCATTCCCTAAGCCCAAAGTTCCTGGTTCCTTGGTTCCTCCAGTGGGGAGTTTTGTCACATAGAGAGGGTAGGGATGGCATCTTGGCTGGGACTAGCGCTGCATTAGTTATGTTTGAGGCTGTTATTTTCCTCTGAACTCTAATTGCTGGTATCAAAAGGATTAAGAGGAAAAAGCAGCTCTCTTTTCCAGGAGCAGCCCAGTTGGCAACACAGTAATCCCTCCTTGCTCCAGCAGGAGAGTAGGGGAGGAGGCTAGAGCCAAATCATTAGAATCTTTCAGGTCACAAGGAATAGATATAGGCTGGCCACCTTATTTGAGGGCTGCTGCTTAAAAGGAGACAAAATGAAGGCATCATTCTTTACTTGGACTTAAATATCATCTACAGCAAAACCCAGACCTTACTGATTGAAACGCTTGATTTTCCCCACGTCAAGACCCTGTGATTTTCTCTTCCCCGGGGCCCTGCCATATTGGTGCTGTGCCTCCTCCCTGTCTCTATGACCAAGTAATCTAGTGACTGTGTATTTTGGGTTCAAACTCCACAAGGAAGGGTTTCCTGGTTAAGTCCCTATCAGTGTCCTGTTGATAAGAGCTTTCCCCCAATCTGCCCACTGGCTGACCTCTATCCAGAAGACTGTCTTTGGCCCCAAATCCCATCCTTGGTCCACAGGTGAGACCAGCTCGTGAGATCCCATGGTGTGACCCATTTTGATGTGTGCCTGAGGGACTGCCATGGCGCATGGCCTCAGATGGGGACGGTGGATGTAGCAGCACTCAGAGTATCTTGTTTTGCCCAGTTCTGGAGAGGCAGGGATAGAAGTGGGATCTGCTAAATTCTCTAAATAATTTGTGGTACCAAAAGTTTAGCTTTGTTCCCCCTCTATCTTAGCATTACTCAAAAGCACCATGAGGACAATGTTTCTAATTCCTGCAAAGGACCCGGAGCAGCTTTGGTACATGGAGGATTCACCGAAGAGCTAAACTCGAGTACGCCTGGGTGCTGGCACCTCAAGAGTGAATGTGGATCCTGTGAAGTGTGAGAGGTGGTGACAGAGGTGACACTGACAGACCAAGCAAGAGAGGAAGGATACTGGGTGGTTGAAGCTTAAAGAGAAATGACTGTGAGATCACTTGGAAACCCCCTGATGACACTAAAACCTAAATGTGGGGCCTTTGAGAAAGGGCTGGAACCCTAAACTGACAGGCACAAGAAAAACTACTAACGCATGTGCTATGATAAGGATAAGAACAAGAAAAAATCATCAGGAAAGGAATAGAGAAAGAAAAGTAAATTGAGGGAGAACTTCAGTTTTGTAATGTGGAGAAATCAGCAGCCAATTCTGAGATTCCTTTCGCTCAGGATTTTAGAAAGATATTCAAAATAAAGCCCAACCCAAGAGCAATATATATACGTACATACATATACATATACATATATACACACACACACATATATACACACACATATACATATATATACACACATATACATACATATATACCACACCAGGAGTCAACAAAAGTGACTGTTTTAGTTTGTTCTCATGCTGCTATGAAGACACACCTGAGACTGGGTAATTTATAAAGGAAAGAGGTTTAATTAATGGCAGTTCCACAGGGCTAGGGAGGCCTCAGGAAACTTACAATCACAGCAGAAGGGAAAGCAAACAGGTCCTTCTTCACATGGCAGCAGGAAGGAGAAGTGCAGGGCGAAGTAGTTGGGGGAAGCCCCTTATAAAACCATCAGATCTTGTAAGAACTCACTCACTATCATCAGGAAATAAGTATGGGGCTAACTGCCCCCATGATTCAATTACCTCTCACTGGGTTCCTCCCCCAACATGTGGGGATTATGGGAACTACAATCCAAATGAGATTTGGGTGGGTACATAACTAAACCATATCAGTGACATTTTAAGGAAAATGCCATCAAATGATGGTTTGAGATGAAAATGATGAGCTTTGGAGCTGAAATGGGTAGAAAATTCAGGTTGTAAGGTTTATCTTGTGGAGCAAACCAAGTTGCCAGCCCAGCTGAAACAATAATCTATTATATGAGCTTCTGACCACACTACATATCAACATCTTGGTTATAATAGTTCATTCAACCCACCAGGTGAATATGTCTACCTGTAAACATACCTTGTAAGTGTTCCTTAACAGGAGACCTTAGGAAGGTAAAAGAAGAGAATTTGTTAAAAATGGATAGAGAATGATATTTTAAGATACAAGTCAATACAAATTAATACATACCATAAATCAGCAATTTTTTTAAAAGTGTCTTTAATATAAATTTTCAGTTCTTCCACGTTTAGGGGTTGTTGGGAACTCATAGACTGGGAGTGGGCTAGTGTCGTGCTATCCGTCAAGTTAAGCTCATATTCCTCCAGCTCTACTGGTGTTCTGAACACCAGTAGATATACTCCATGACCTCATTTTCTTATAGCAGGGCTTTCCCCCATCTCTCCTGCTGATAAAGTGGCTCAAAGTTAATTTTAAGATCCGTCTTTATCAGGAATTGCTAATGAGGCTGTGCTTCCCGCCAGTCCCATCTGGAGATACTGATTGCTATTCTGCCTGGTTCCCTGGGCATTCTCTCCCATTTCCCCCTGAGTTCCTCTTTTTGTTGGGTTCCAGGTTACCTTTGATATTGCTGATTTCTATTCTCTGCCTGCTGTGGTTATGGAAAGACCTAATTCTGCCTCTTGGGTTAGGTCAGAATATCCCTCAATATTAAGCAGAAATATAAATTCCATGCCCTGTTCCATGCAATGCTGGTAGGAGTCCCCTCAATAACTTCAACTCAGGAGTGACTCCTGGTTAGCCATATTATGCCTCCTATGATGAAGGCTTTGGTTGCTAGAGCTGCAAAGAAGCTCCAAGTGCTTCTGCATCCCCTCAACCCCATATATTTTGTAGTTTCTGAAAAGTACCAAGCCTCCTATTGCAAGAACTGCTGTGACCTACACCACCCCTCCAAGCACCATCATCCCACCACTACTACTTTATACTTGTATATTGCTTCATAGCTGTTAATGTGTTCCTATAATCTTTGCCATGTCTGATATGCACTATCTCCTATGACCTAGTCACAGTACCTGTTGTTATTTTGACTTTTTAAAAATGAGGATCCCAAAGCTTAGGTTATGTGCCTCAAGGTCAAGGCTTGGCCCTTGGCCCAAGGTTACATGGCTAGTAAGTGGGAGAGCCAGGTTAAACCAGATGCTCAAGGCATTCACTATGCTCAGGGCCCCTCTTCAGCTTAACCTCTCCCCCATCATTTGTCCAACTCCACAGGGAGCTGCTCTCTGAGAGCTTGGAAAGATGAAGTTTGGAAAGGATCTGACAAACTCATGAGTCTCACCATGTCACCCCTCTCAAGGACATTGCATTTTAATGAGCTTTGTTCAGTTACGTAACATGAAGGAACGCTCTCCTAAATATAAAATTGCAGACATTGGTGAGAAGTTAGTCGAGGAGGTATTGGTGGAAAATGGGAACTTTCTGACACCTCTCAAATCACATCCTGTCCAGGATCCTCATCAGATGGACTCCCTATTCCTCCTGAGGCCGACCCACTTTGGAGGTGTTGATTTATGCGTCCGCTAGGAGAGTAAATCCAGGCAGAGGGGCTGCATTGCCGTTCATTCATAGCAGGGTCTGTGTTGTGTTTTGATCTCATGCTTACTTATCAAACATGCATGGGCTTTTCTCATGCGTTTTTTTAGTCCAGTTTTACTTTATTCCCTGTCACATCTGGTGGTACCAGGTCTCTAACCATAAAAAGAAGCAGCCCAGCAAACCAAACCTTGAACCCGCAGCAACCATGGCAAACAGCAAGGAAGGGTTAACCGGTTTTGCACGAAGCAAGCCTGGCTCACCCCTGTGAATCTCTTTTTCACATTTGCTGCTTATTCATAACTCAAGCCCATCTGCTGCGCAAGTAATGATCAGCGGCTCCTGTTTCAGATGTCAACCGCCCCAGCTGTTTCTCTCTCTCTGTAAACACGAAGGGGGGAGCAATTACCACAAAATTAATATTCAGGCTTGATTATTTCTATGCCGTGAAATGAAGACTGATGAGCTCCCTTCCACACCCACCATCACCTCAGCCTCACACAATGCACACCTATACAGCACAGCCCAGGTTAAAACCCTCCAAGAAGCCCCAGGTAGGTGAAGCTTGGAGGCTATGCTTTGACCCAGGCCACCTGGAAATGCCAAAGTGAGCCTCATGTATGCGGGGAAAGCTGACAACAAACTTAATTCCTGCTAGGCTTTGAGAGTGAAGTCCACACTGAAATTGAGCAATGAGGCTTGGAGACACTCCATTTAAGGTCAGGCTGACTCTTAGATAGGTTTTGATACAGAGTCCTCTTAATTCCTTCCATCAGCGTTCGTTGATTTAAGGTAAATGTCAGACACAAGTCATTGTGGAGAGCATGTCTCCCTCTGTTTTTTCTCTACCATCCTGAAGCAGTAGAAACTGGAATGATCTGCCTTATCTCAAAAACTTACTTCCATTATCGAACAAGCTTATATGGAAACATCAGCACATCTTCCTTCAGTCACAGGCGTGCACTGAAGTCCTGATATGAGGGGCTAGCAGATGCAAAGCTCCACACAGAACATTTCCTGCCCTCCCCAGACTTCAAACTGGAGTGAGCACTTAAAAAAAAGAGGGTGGGGAAAACTCAGTCTGCCTGGCTTCAGCTCTTGGCTCTGCTACTTGCCATGTGCATGGTCTTGAGGAAGTTCCATGACCTGTCTGTGCTTCAGCTTCCTCAAGGATAAAATGAGGCTACAGGGTTGAGGAGAGGACTGAAAGAGCTAATCGGTATGAAGTGTTGACAGCAGGCCCTGAACACATAAGTGAAATACAGGTGTTGCTGGTGTGCTGCCTCAATACCTTGAAGAATTTCCATGTAATAATATCTGGACAAACCACTAGGCGGCTTCACAGAGGAAACACGTCAGCCAAATCTCGATCAATGAACAGGAGCCCCATAGTCTGAGAAGATATGTAAGGCAAAGGAACAGCCAGGACCAAGTGATGAAGGAATACAGGTTTTTGGCACATTCGACGTTAATTAAGTCATCCAGGGAAACAGAAGTGTAGGGTGCATGGTGGCAGGAGGATGATAGAGCAAGAAGGGAAGTTAGGTTTGGAACAGATTGAAAACGACCCCAGTGATAAACTAAGAAGTTAGGATGTGTTCTTATAAAGAATGGGAAGCCTTGGTAAGTTTCTCAGGAAGGAAATAACCCAAACAAATCCATACCAAAAATAATACTAAGAGCAGGCTGTTTGGAGGCTCAACTGAAGTAGCCTCCTGACAAGGAAGTCAGCAGGACAACCCCCCTCCTGGAGGAAAAAGGTTTTAACAGGCATGGGATTTTATTCAGCTTATTCTAACTCACTAAAGAGTGCTGCATCTTTTCTCATTGACTCATGGTAATTGTACGTATTTAAGGGGTACAATTTGATGTTTGATACACCCATATGTTTATAATGACCCAATCAGTATATTTAGCTTATTTATCACCTCATGCATTTATCATTTCTCTGTGGTGAGAACTTCTGTTTTATGAACCAGCTTCTTCGGTGTGTGTGTGCATGGGCATGGGAGTGTGTACATGGGCGCATGCATGTGTGTACCTGTGCAAGGATGGGCATACGTGTGTGCTCATATGTGTGTATATGAGTTGTAGGGAGTGAGAGTGGATCTAGTAGGAAGGGTCAGATTTGCATGATAAAATATTAGCGACTTCTAACCCTGTCCCTAAAAACCTTTTATCCATTCCACTATTCTGAAATTTCTTTAATGGAGGTCCAATTTATTTTATTTATTTATTTATTTATTTTTTAGATGGAGTCTCACTGGTGTCTTACTCTGTCACCCAGGCTGGAATGCAATGGCACAATCTTGGCTCACTGCAACCTCTGCCTCCTGAGTTGAAGTGATTCTCCTGTCTCGACCTTCCGAGTAGTTAGGATTACAGGCATGCACCATCCCACCCGGCTAATTTTTGTATTTTTAGTAGAGACAGGGTTTCACCACGTTGGCCAGGCTGGTCTTGAACTCCTGACCTCAAGTGATCTGCCTGCCTTGCCCTCCCAAAGTGTTGGGATTACAGGTGTGAGCCACCATGCGTGGCCCCCAATTTACTCTTTATGTTCAGCTTAACTATACCTATGGTGGTAGAGAATGTTTGTAGGTGAACCCCCTTGCCACCAACTAGATAGTTCTGTTGCCTTGCGTGAGTTATATAACCCAGCTTCTTAACTTATAAGTGGGGATAATTGAGAGGATGTAATGAGTACTATAAGGATAAAGTAAGACAGCAAAGCACTTAGCAAAAGGCCTCATATCTACTACTTGTGAAATAAACACGAGCTGTCGCTATTGCAGAAGACTGCGGAAGCCACTGGCATGCTGACGCGGCTCACCATCAGGTGTGAAGTCAGATATGGCTCCTTCCTGAGCCCAGGCCAGAAACCCTGTGAGGGCATGGTTAAACCTTGTAATCCAAGCCCTGCCATTATGTGGCCTGCCCCTCTCTGTGCCTGAATGGAGATGATGACCATGCACCTACTGCAAGCAGTAATTGTGCAGATGAGATGAGTTGATATGTGTAAAGTGGTGAGAACTGTGCCTGGCTTACACGTGGTGTGGTTTAAAGTTAGCTACTGATCCTACGAGGAAGGAGGAAAGGTAGAGACAGGGGGCTGAAGAAAGCAGATTTCCATGGAGAAGTTCAGGGCCAATGAATAGGAGGCTGGAGATGCTGAAGACCAACTTTTCTGGTGACCAGGCTCTGAGCACACAATAGGACCACAGCTGTCCCTGGAACTGGCATGCTGTGTCTACAGGCTCATTACACTGTCCTCCTAGGGTCCTTCCCAAGCTGGAACAAAAAACAATGCCAAAAGCACAGTGCCAGACTTCTAGGTGGTCCCAACATGCTAACTTGGAGGGGATGGCATTCTTTTGGATACATGAACTCTACTACTTGTATTAAATATTACACTCCTGCATAGTCACCATTCTTTGAAGAGTAAGAACAAGCTGGGAAAATGAGGAGAGACGCACAAAGCTAGTTCCACTGCCTATGAGTAACTGCTTGCCTGGAAACCAGTGCTTGTCTTATGTTGAGAAATTCCAATGTACATCCAATGTTTCAAAGAAAGAGTGAAAAGAATCAATCCTTGCATTATCAAAGGATTCTTGGCTTCAAGGGAAAAAAAGAAAGAAAAGAAATGTCAAAGAAAAAAAAATTCCCCACATGGTTTCTTTAAATGGTATCTTTTCTTGGTGAATTTCAATCCTGATTCAATTTGCAAATATTGGATTTATACTGCTGTGTATAAACCATATGTTCTGGAGGAGAGTTAAAAATGTGTAAAGTGAGGCACCCCTGTAGGAATGATATTTAGGGGGAATTAAAGCAAACTGGGAAAAAGGAGCTCCTTTTTTTTTTTTTTAAGAGATGGAGTAATTTAACTTAGAGTGTGTGAGCTTAAACATCAGCTGAAAAACAGCTGCTCCTCAGAGGAGGATGAGCCAAGAGTGAGGTTGGGAGGAAGTTGAGATGAGAGCTGTTTAGTTCTTTAATGCTCCTGTGTGTGGATAAAAGGGTGAGAAGGAGGAGATCTTCTTTGGCACAAGCAGCGATTCCAAGCGGTTCTAGAAGTTTCTGCCTGACTGAATCCGTTCTTCCCCCTTTGCCGGCTGGAGTGGAGGAGCAGGGCCAAACACACAGAGCAGCACCGTCGCGGGGCGGCGGGTCAGGCACCTGTGAAGCCGCAGCCACATTACGTTCTTCAGGAGCTGCTTTTTGACTTAGCCGAGCACAATTTTCCATCCCATATGTGCAAAGCATTTCATCCATTAGCATCTTTTTGGCTTCTTTAGGCTTCTTTTTTTCCATTAAAAAAATAAAAACCCAAAAATAAAAACCTCCCAAACTCCAACTCATCACACACAAATATTTTGCTTCTGAAATCCACTCCATTTTCTTGTCAAAGACTGGCATATTTTAACCTGCAGAGGCTCAACTGTCCTCATCTGCTTTTGATTAATGCAAGTTGCCTCTTTCCTGGGTCTAAATCCGATCACATTAAACAAGGTATTTTGCTAAGTGTTGTGAGGCATAACAAGAGATCATGACCAGCTGTCTTAAAGGAGCTTAGGTTTTAATTTAATGTAATTTAATTTTAATTTAATTTCCATGTAACTGCCTGTCTGATTTCCTCCATTTCTACTATAGAGTACCCTCCCCTCCCAGAAAAAAATAACACATGCTTCTAAAAAACTTGCAAATCAACACTAAATCCTGTGTAGTTGAGGTGGGGCATATGTGCAGTAATGTGTGCCTATATGCACACTCACCCACCCACACTCACAAAAATACGCCGGTATCCAGATTCTGTGTTGTGGCCATGCTTTGTCGTGAATTATCTAACATTTTTTAGGATCTTGACCAAAACGTCTTTTGACCTAAAGATCACATGTAGCCCTGATATGACTACACATCAGAATCACAGTGAGGATGGTTTTAAAAGAGAGGAGGACAGGGGACAAGAATTGCCGCAAAAGACACTACTGCCATCGTGCAAGAGTGTGATGATAATGGCCTGATCAAGACAATGATTGTGGGAAGACAGTCGAGTTAAGACGTATTCAAAAGTCAGTTTGCAAGACTTGCTGGCTTCCTGGATTTGGGGAAATAGGAAGTTTGTGGCCTTGGTTCACTCCCTGGTATCCAACCAGGTGACTAGGAAGATGGCACTAATGTCCACTAAGATACAGAATTCACTGAGAGGAGCAGGCATGGGGCAGAAAAATAATGAATTAAGATTGGGACAAATTAAGCGTGATTTGATTCTGCGAATTCTAAGGATCTATATCCAGGCAGCAGTTGCAGATATAGAAAAGTCTGGAGTAGAGAGGAGAGGTCACTACTGAATAGGACAGTGAATTGTCAGAAAGGCAGGCAAAGCCATGTGTGCCAAGGACAGACGGGGCTGTAGGTGTGAGTGGGAAACCATGTCAGGTAGTTTAGGTGTCAAGGAAGATAAGGATTGGGACTTGTCCACTGGATTGAGCAAAAGGTGGCCTTTCCCAGAAAGTCACAGTGATGTGGTTGGGGAGGAATAGAGTAGCGGAGACTTTGGGTGTGGGTGGAAGACTGTCAGGCAGGAGTGGCAGTGGGTGCAGTCACACAGATCACCACAGTAATCCTGGTATTTGTTCTGCAATGGCACAGGTTACAAAGGGGATCAGAAAAGCATTGGAGGTGGTGTCATGGCAAATCCACATGCATTCCTAGGAAATGCACAGGGTACAGAGCATCACTCTAGCCTCTGGTTTCATTCTCCTCCCAAACACAATGCACAGGAGCTGATGTGTGTGCCCCCAAAACATGAAAGGACTCAGATTCCATGCAAAGGAAGGATTAATATACATTAATGAATGTATCATCATGGTGGTCCTAACAAAATTGATCCATTTATAAATTGCCCTCACCAACTTCCCTGATCATTGGGTAGGAAGTTGGTAGTTGACTGACACCAGCCTCCTCAGGTGACAGACGATGCCATCGAATGGCTGAACAGCTCTTCTTTAATATTTAGTAGGCATTAGAAGTTCAATTGGAAGCGATGGTCAGAGGTGGCCAGAACTCCAGGCCTCATCTGTGTGCAAAGGGTTTATCAGGGATATTGGTTCAACTGTCAGTTTCTCTACTAAGCTCAGCCCCAAGAGTGTGTCCAATTCTTGAATCCTTAAAAATGTAGATGAAACAGTTCTAACACACGGCAGAATTCTAGAGCAACGCTGTCTCGGATGACGTCTCTCTGAACAGACTCCCCTTCGGATTGAAGGGATATGTGGTGGGTACGTTCTTTCTTTAGCAGTTGTGTTGCCTCTGCCTCGATACCCTCCTTGGGGCCCGCAGCAGGCACTAAGAAAACACATCATGGAAGGTGTGTGTTTGGGACTACCTGGCTAGCGTTAGATGCTATTCATGGATATTGACCAACACTTCAGACCTCTGTAAGCCCAAATGCCCTCTCCATACCCTGGTCAGGGTGATGGCCTCTGGCTTGTTCCCCTCGTGTCTGAAACCACATACAGGAGAGTTCCCTAATCCATGATTATGTGTGCCCACTCACTTATCAATTTCTGCCCTCAGTGAGGAATATAAAAAAGCTTATAAACAATATATGTGACTTGAGTGTGTGTTTCTGTTATTTATGCTGTTTCTTGATTTTGACTTGCTGCACTTGGAAATCTTTGCTCACCTTGCCTAAATGACCTCCAGCCCCTTCTAGGTAGAGGCAGCTCATTACAGTGGTGGAGGGTGTGGCCTCTGGCACTGCACTGCCTGGGCTTGCTTCCTAGCTATGCCACCTGCTATCTTTCTGCTGGCAGCAAGTTGCTTAGCAACTCTGTGCCTCAGTTTCCCCATATCTAAAATAGGAATAAAAATAGCACTTCTCTTCTCTGGCTATTTTGAGAATTAAATGAGTTAACACATGTTATGTTGGCATTTGGGGTTGGATAATCATTGGCTGTAGGGGCTGTCCTGTATGCTGTAGGGTGTTAAGCAACATCCCTGCCCTCAGCCCCATAAATACCAGTATTACTCTTCTCCTGCCCCTAGTAGTGGTAACTGAAAGTGTCTCCAGACATTACCAAATACCAAATGTCCCCTGGGGTGCAAAACTGCCCCTGACTGGAAACTACTGCCCTAGAGTCTCAGAAAGGCTCAAGGAATTCTGGCTCCAACACCTACTACCAATGTGGCTATGTGTTAGTTTCTTCATTGGCAAAATACCAAGCACATCATATTTTTAAAATCTTAGTTGAAATAATTCTAGCACCTTGCTTAGAACAATGCCTGACCCATAGGAAGTTTCAATGAACTTCAGCTATTTTAATCACTGTTTCACCTTTTTTTTGTTTTAGCCAATGAGGAAACAGAGAAGTTAAACAACTTGCCACATTCTCAGCAGAGGGTGTGGCTGAGCCAGGGTTCAAACCCAGACCAGCGGCCATCACAGCCATATGCTTTCAACCGGGCTTTCCTAAGAGGAGCACTCAGGGAGCACCCATGAGTATAAATTCCTCAGGGCCAGGCTTTTTGGGGTCCTAATGGGATGAGGAGGTTCTGAGCTCCGTGACTCTTCCCTGACAGCAGCTCAGAGCCTTCTACAACATCAGGGCAGCAGGGGCCGGAGCAGCTCAGCCCGGCAGCCGCAGCAGTTCCCTGACATTTGACATTGTTTGTTGGCAGTCACAAGTGGTCACTATCAAGGATTATTATTTGTGTATCTGTGAGTCACAATATGCCAGATTCATCAGAGCCAGATGTCACAGTGGACCCAGATGAGGCCCTCAGACAAATCCCACGCGCTTCATGTGTCAGGCCTACATTCATTCATAAAACAGCTCCCTCCCAAAATATAAGTTTTGAGAAAAAAGAAAAATCTGAAGTTGGCTGTGCAATTCTGAGACTAGTTGCAATTGATTTCCAAGCCTTTTCCCCGATGCCTCTCATACTTTTAATTCTTGATTATTCTTCCACGGCTCAAAGCAGAGAAGGAGACATAGTGTCCATCATTTTACCCCAGAAGAGATGATAGAAATGGAAAGACATCAGTAGGTGAGCACAGAATAATAACATTATTTTTGCTATTGTAAATACAAAAGCTACTGAAATGTCTTGTGGTCAGAATCAGACAGATGTGCCACTAAACCCCTCCCCACTTTTTTCTTTTCTTTTTTAAACTTTGGACTGAGCCACTTTCTCAGAAGCACAGCTGAAAAATCCTTAAAAACACATGCACGCATACACATTAGTCTCAGGAGTGCGAGGTGTCTGGAGTAAGGATTAGAGAGGTTCAAGTCGGTTCCCCTTGTTAAAATTACAGCTGCACCAAAGATGGTACAGTATATCAACCCAGGGCTCAGGAAACTCGTCCGGTTCTCAAGAATGAGAAAATGCAGCTGTGCTGGATCAGACAGATTGTGGAGGGTGAAGCTTCCCTCTCCCCTTCACCACGCTGTCCAGAAAGAAAGGTCAGAGAGATGCCCAGCTGCGCCAGGCAGCATCCAGGAGGACTGGGGTCAAAGCGCATGCATCTGTCATTCTGCAACTGTTCAAAAGACAGGTATGCATTTTAAACAATAACAAAAAGCGTGGAAAATAAGCCCTGTATTTAGCATTTTTTCATTTTTCAATTTCACATTTTGTTTTCCTCCAGGGGTTGAAATTTAATCTGTCTTTTAGCAAAATGGAGCTGGCTCTCTCTCTTCCTCTGGCTTTTTCTCCCCAGTATACTCCCAGTGCCTATCCCAGAGACATGCTCAGCTGATTATGAAGCCTGCGCATTGTCACCGAAGCCTGTTGTCACTATGGAAATGTGTTTGAGGGCAGGTGGTTTTTTCATCTACCCCCACACACACCTTTGCAGCCATGGTGACCCTGCTAATCTTCAAGTTCAGCACTTGTCAGGTGCTGACACAGAAGGAATCCCGATACAAAATGCACCCATCGTGGGGTGTTCATGTGTGTGAGTGTGTGTGAGCGTTCAGCTCCCCTGTAAGGTTCCAGTTTCCCATGAGATCCACTATTGCAGTAATTAGAGTGACGCAACCTCATTCAGTAGCTGTTCTAAGAAACTTTGGCCCAGGGCTACACTTGTCCCTCTTCCTGAGATGTCCTCCTTGACATTTCTCCCCTCCCCAAGAGGCACTTTTGGTAAGTGAGGCAACACAAACATCATTCACCAGCTGCACACCCGCCCCTGAGCTTGATGACCTACGTTATTGGCTAGCAGAGTCATTTTTTAGTTTAACTCACATCCGGTTAGGCACAAATATATTTTTTAAGGCTACTTGGTGGGGGGCGAGAACACATCGGGGTCACTCCAAATTCATTCCAAATCAGAGCCTCACAAGCCAACCCCACAGAGAGCTAGAAGGAGGAAATGACTCACTCCCCGGGCCCATTGCTCTCTCGTAATGTGTTAAAACTCCCTCTCCCAGCGCAGAAGGCCAGGGACCATCACTGAGGTTCAGCTGCTACTTGAAGTCAAGTCCTGCACCAAGAGCACCCATTGCCCTCCGCCTCTTAGAGGAAGCCCATGTCCTGAGGATATGTGTATGTAATGGGCCATCCTTATATAGAATAAAAAGTTGACAGAAACAGGTTTCCCAGCCTCCCACTTTCCTGTAATGATCTCTGAATATTGGTTGTTGAAATGAGAAGATTAGTAAATCCCCAATAAATAGGAGTAAATAGGAATCACTCATTTCCCTCACCTCACCATTTTTCAGATCCATTATTTTCAAGTGAACTGGTAGATAAAGTTAAAATTGTATAACTTGATGCATTGTCCTTCATTGGGTCGAAGTTTATTATGTTTATGTACTCACTCATTTATCCATCAGGCCATCCATCTTTTTAAAAATGCCTAAGTGCCCAATCTCCAGCATAGCGAGACCCAGGGGACAGATGCCATTCTGGAGCTGATGGCTGCCTGGGGTGGGAGAGAGACCAGGGAGTAAACAAAGGCAATCCTGTGGCACCAGATCTGGGGCTTGGAAAGCATGTGAGTGGCATCAGGCAGGTGGTCAGTGCCACCTGCAGGCAGCAGGAAGGCTTCTGAGGCTGGAGGAGCAGGTATTTCCAGGCATGGAACTGGCAAAGGCACAACAAGCAATGAAAGCTCTTTGAGCCATTTCACCTCTTGCCCTTACTCATGGGGCTTTGTCTTCCTCGATTTCCCTAAGCCAGCGTGAAGAAAACTCTGGCACACAGCAGGAACCTAGCAAAAGCCCACTGAGAGAGGTATGAGTACATTAAAAATGATGAGTAGTTAAAAGAAAGATAAATACAGTAATTAAAAAAAAAAGTGAAGGCAACTGAGCGGGAGGATCGGTGAACACAGGATTGTGAATGGCTGCTTGTGGCTCACTCATCCATGGCAGACATCACTGCGCACCACGGAAGGCTTTCCAGTTGAGTTAAATGGCAAAAGACTCACAGCCCACCCTATTGGAGTATAAGCTGGCACACAAAATGGAACCTACTTACCATTTGCATTTGTAGACTATTCTTATGAGGATCTTGACCATGAAGAGTAAAATAAATAAAAACCTGTAAAATATTAGAGAGGAGAATATTTTCTCTATTAGAGTCTTTGGATGTACCTGGAAAAAATATGAAACAGAATGTCTACATAGCAGTTATATCACATATGGTGACAGTAATAAGAGAAACTGATATTTCTAGAATGTGTATAATTTTTTTCAATGTTGTATTTGTTCCTATGTTCAACAAGCAATTTGGATTGCCTGTGATGGGCAATGTGCCCTCTCTGAAGGTATTGTGAGGGTTATTGAATTGTGAAGATAAAGGGCCATGGGTATTGCAGAGGGAAGGATGAATTGTCCAAAGTGAGCATTTAAGAAAGATATAAAGGATGTAGAACTAGACTTGAAAAAAAAAGTGGGTCATAACTTATACATGTGGGAATTGGTATGACATTTTAGAAAGAAAAAAATAGCCTGAAAATGCAGACAAATAAAAATTAGGAGGAGAGGGAATTACATGGAAAAAGTTAATGTGTCCAGAATATGTATGCACTATGCTGAGTGCAGCCTGGGCATTAGTTAACTGAATCTTCTCTTAATCATGTTCTGTCAGTCAGCATAAGGGTCCAGCAGACAGTGTGCTCACATTCTTATACGTTGAGACCTTAAGAAAAATAAGAGACATTTTTAGGAAACAGAGATCTTGAGAGTCATAGCTAATAGGACCTCATTCATTGTGTCTATTTGGTCCTGGGAGAAAAGCTCAAACCACTGGCTCAGTGCCAGGCTGTCCTTCCACCTCTTGGTAGGAAGGGTATACGGCCAGGCTTCTTGTTCCCAAGAAATGAAATATAATGGGTGCATTGGAAAAATATTATTTAATTGCTTTGATCTTTATTTTTCTCAGTTGCAAATTGTCAAGAAATATCAGCCTCAAAGGATTGTTGTAATTAGTAGACAAAATATATGAGTCTAGCCATATAGAGAGTAAGTGTTCAGTATACATGAATTGTGGATTATGGATAGTAAAAGCATGTTTCTGACATTGGTGGTGCATCAGAATCACTGAGAGGGCTTCTTAAAACACAGATTTCTGGGTCCCCCTCCAGAGATTCTGATTCTGTAGGTGTGGGAGGACGTGAACATTGCAGCCACAAGTGATGCTGCTGGTTAATGGGCCACTCTGTGGAGACCCTGCCCTGGGCTCTACTGCTCTTCTCTGCTGCATCACTTAACACACCCACTCAGGGGCCTCTAAACAACTCTGGACTCAGAGATAGAGTTGATAAACTCATCCAGGAAAATGTTTTAGATAACCCAATTTGCTACCTATTAATTAACATAAACAAGAACAAAATAAAATGGTAGAATTTATTTCAGGCACTTAGGTCCTGAAATGAAAAAAGATTTAGAGAAAGAAAGAGCTAGGAATGCTTTTGAAACCATACCTTTCCTGTTAGTGCAGTGATAATGGAACTTTGAGAATTTCCTGGCTAATAAAATGTAGTCATCTTTCTACATGTCAAAAAGGCTACTGACTTCATTTGGCCCACAAATATTATAGAATTCAAGTTCCTTTTTCATCTGTTCTTCCTCTTCTCTCCTCCACCCTCCCAACTCCATTATCCCTGACAGGGCTACACTGGGCACTCAAGGACAGCTTTGGCTGACACTTCTACAATAGGCAAAGCATTGCTTAATTGACACCCAACTGAGCATAGATGAAGCAGCCCTGTGAATAGGTCAGATACATTCTCTAAACTTCAAGGTGTCTTCTCAAATGTCTTAATATTAAGGTTGAAAGACAGAAAACCCTAATCCACATCTCCCTCTCAAATATCCTGAGGTTTCTGAGTAGAGCTTTAGAAAACAAACTTAGCTCTTCTGGGAAACCACCAGTTTTCCAACAAAAGACACAGCACAAGGAAAACTTCTGAGATTAATTGGAAAGTAGCAGATGTGGAAAGAAATAGCAGTATGCTGGCCATACACGTAAATAATCCTGCCTCCCTTAGTCCCCATCTGTAGTGGAAAATCAGCATAAAACTACCTTCTGAGAAAACTCTATGTGGAAGAATAGATGCCTCCCTCTCAGTACAGGTCAGGAGCCACATTAGTTAGGAGGGCCCCAGGTAAGCAACCAGGAACAGCTTCAAAACATTGCTGACCTGTGGAATCTGGTGTGAACTTCATACTGTCGCCTTAAACAAAGAGGGAGAGACTATAAGGCACATGTGGCTGCTTCTTTACAAGAGATCTTCCCCATAAACCTTACTTCCTTTGCTATCCAACTGGCCCCCAACAATGTGCGCTCATGAATGTGTAAGTAAAGGAACGAACACTTAATGAGTGCTTTCCTATATACTAGATCTTGTGCTAGGTACTTTACAAATAATACCTCATTTAATCTTCACAGCAACCCTGTGAGGAAATGCACATGTTGCATTAACAGATGAAGAGATGTGGGCTTAACCAAGGTGCAGCCACTTGCTTAATGTTAATGACACGACCAGGATTACAACCTGGGCCTGTTTGAAGCAACATCCAACCATTGCTGTCACCAAAAGATCCGTTTGGCTTTTTTCTAGTTTTAAAATTACGGTAAACTACGCATAAAATAATTAACCATCGTAACCATTTGTAAGTGTATAGTTCAGTAGTCAGGTATATTCATATTGTTGAGCAACCAATCTCCAGAGATTTTTCATCTTAAAAAACGCAAACTCTATACCTACTGAACAATAACTCTCCATTTTCCCTTTGCCCCTGGCAATCATCATCTTACTTTCTGTTTCTGTGAATTTGACTACTCTAGATACCTCATATAAGTGGAATTATAGAAAATTTGTCTTTTTCTGATTGGTTTATTTCACTTAGCATAATGTCCTTAAGGTTCATCCATACTGTAGCATATGTCAGAATTTCCTTCCTTTTTAAGGCTCCTTTTTAAATTGTATGTATACGGCACATTTTTTTTAATCCATTCACCTATTGGACCCACACTAGAGTTTTTCACACATTGTAAGTATCATGAATAATACTGCAATGAACGTGAGTGTGTAAATATCTCTCTGAGACTCTACTCTCAATTCTTCTGGATGTATACCCAGAAGTGGAATTTCTGGATCACACGAACATTTTATTTTTAATTTTTTGAGGAGCTATCATAGTGTCTTCCATAGTGGTTTCGCCATTTTACATTCTCACCAACAGTGCCTGCAAAGATTCCAATTTCTCTACATCCTTACTGACATTTGTTATTTTCTGTTTTGTTTTTTTTTTCCAGTAGCCATCTTAGTGGATGTGAGGAGTGTGGTTTTGATTTGCATTTCCCTTAAGATTAGTGATGTTGGGCATCTTTCCACATGCTTATTAGCCATTTGTATATCTTCTTTAAGGAAACATCTATTCAAGTCATTTGCCCATTTTAAAATCAGGTGATTTGTTTTCTTATTGTTTAGTTGTAGTTATTTGAATATTTTGAATATTAATCTTTATCAGATATATAACTTGCAGTTATTTTCTCCCATTCCATAGGTTGCCTTTTCACTTTGTTGATTGTGTCCTTTGATGCATAGAAATTTTAAAAATTTTGATGAGGTCCAATTTATTTTTTCTTTTGTTTTCTGGGCTTTTGATGTCATGTCCAAAAAAAAATCGTTGCCATATTCAATGTCATGAAGCTTTTTCTCTATTTTTTTTTTCTTTTTTTGTAAGAGCTTTATAGTTTTAGCTCTTATGTTTAGGTCTTTGATCTATTTTGAGTTACTTTTGTATATTCTGCAAGGTAAGGGTTCAACTTTATTTTTTTCCATATGGGTAACCAGTTTTCTGAATACCACTTGTTGAAAAGACTGACCTGGCTGGGCATGGTGGCTCGCTCCTGTAACCTCAGCATTTTGGGAAGCCAAGGCAGGAGGATTGTTTTAGCCCAGGAGTTTGAGACCATTCTAGGCAACATAGCAAGACCCTGTCTTTACAAAAAATTAAAAATTAGCGGGCTGGGTGTGGTGGCTCATGCCTGTAATCCCAGCACTTTTCAAGGCTGAGGCAGGTGGATCACAAGGTCAGGAGTTTGAGACCAGCCAGGCCAACATGGTGAAACCCCATCTCTACTAAAAATACAAAAATTAGCCAGGTGTGGTGGCACACACCTATAGTGCCAGCTGAGGGAGGCTGAGGCAGGAGAATTTCTTGAACCTGGGAGGCAGAGCTTGCAGTGAGCCGAGACTGTGCCACTGTACTTCAGCCTGGGCGACAGAGTGAGACTTCATCTCAAAAGAAAAAGCAGAAATTAGCCCGGCGTGGTGGTATATTCCCATGGTCTCAGCTACTCAGGAGGCTGAGGTAGGAGGATCACGTGAGCCTAGGAGGTCAAGGCTGCAGTGAGCCATGATCATACCACTGTACTCTAGCCTGGGCAACAGAGTAAGACACTGCTTGAAAAAAAAAAAAAAAAAAGAAGAGAGAGAGAGAGATTGAGAGACGAGGAGAGGAGAGAAGACAAGACAAGTTCGAACCAGATCGTCCTTTCCCCATGAATAGTTCTGGTACCCTTGTCATAAATCATTTGACCACATATGCAAGGGTTTATATTTGGGCTATCTGTTCTATTCCATTGAGCTGTGTGTCTATCTTTATGCCACTCTATTTTGATTATTACAACTTTTAATAAAGTTAGACATTGGAAAGTGAGGGATCTTTAATTTTGTTCTTTTTTCAATGTTGCTTTAGCTATCAAAAGATCTATTTTGAAAAGGAAAAAAATAAAGGAGAAGCTTTTCAAGTCCAAGAATGAAATAGAGTTCTCAAACACACAAAAACTGTTTGACTTGCCTATGAACACAGCAAAGGTGCCAGAACAGGCTTCCAGTTTAAGAGGATCACTCTTTATAAGAATCTGAGACTGTTGTTCCCTCCTTCATCAGGTAGGTCTGCCGATTTTAGAATTAACCCTGGACTGTCCCCAGTCTTCCCCCTGCTCTCCTAGCCACTGAGGGTCCCAGCTGAGTCTCTTGGTGAAATGAGTTGCTCTACATGGGAAGTTGTGTTGTATTCACACCCTCAGAATCAGCAATCTAAGAGCAGCAGAGCAAAGAAGATCAGTAGTAAACAGAATGAGATTTATGGGAGTCCCACAGGGGTTGTGACTGTTCAGGAGACGGAGCTCCCTTTCCAGTTTTCAGTTTAGTGGCAGAAGGTCAAAGCCTGGCAGAACAAATACCAAATTCTGTGGGAAATACCTCTTTCAATCCAAGGCAGTGTGTGTGGCTGGATATGTGAGTGGTTGTGGAAACCTTTTCTTCTCTCTTGCAGAGACACACAATCAACAAGAAATATGAGAAGAAACAATATTGTTAGCACATTGGAAGACGACGGCAGAAGGTCCATGGGAGCCTGGGATCAGTCGTCATGCCAAAGCTGAGGAAACATGAGCAAGAAGGCAAGAAGACAAGCCTTGGGAACGAAGGAAGCCAGGTGGCGCTGCGGCCAGAGGCTACGGAGATTTTCTCAGGGCCTCCTTGCTCACCCCAAGGCTTGTCCCAAGGCTCAGCGGGGTTGCTAAAATAGCCTGAGGCAATAGTGGGGCCTGGGGATGGAGAAGGGCCTCTTCCTCTTCATTACCCCTCTCCATCCTCTTCCCACTCCCTGGAGCTCTTGCCTTCTCAAGTACTCCCTGGTCATCACCACTGTGGTCTCTCCTTCCAGGAAATCTTTAAGCCCTTCCAAGAATCCAAGCCCCTGATTCATCCCACTCCAACCTCAAACACATTCTAGATATGCATGCACACATATATACACACTCTCACACACAGACACACACACACACACAGACAGCCCACACTGGACTCTTTTTCTCCACCTTAATACTGGGCTCACAAGGGTCAGCTCCCTGGTGTGTCTGGGGTCCCTCACACAGGGAATGCTGAGAGATTGACTTTCAATGGCAAACATATGTTAAAGTGTTCGGTGCCTTCACATTGACAGAACAGAGTTATAGGGGCTTTGAATTAGGAGGGGGCTTCTGGACTAGCCTGGACAACATAGTGAGACCCTGTCTGTACAAAATAAACTTTTTAAAATTAGCATGGTGGCATGTGCCAGTGATCCCAGCTACTCAAGAGGCTGAGGTGGGAGGATCCTTGAGTCTGGGAGTTTGAGGCTGCGATGAGCTGTGATCGCACCGGGGCTCTCCAACCTGGGAACAGAGTGAGACCCTGTCTCAAAAAATGAAAAGCAAATAAAGAAAAGGGGTTTCCGGTAGAGAAAAAGCTGCCCACAGAGAAGTTAGTGAAATGACAAAGGTAAATTAAATAAAATAATAAAGCGTATGTAAGAGAAAGAAAACAATAGTTGCTATTTTCGGAGCACTTTCTCTTTGCCGCGCTCCCCTTTCCCCGCGTTGCATGCCCCATGTCAATCAATCCTGACAGCCCCATTTCGAGGTCAGTATCACTATCCTTAGCTTGCTGATGATGAAACTGAAGTGAAGAGAGACGGAGCCCAATGTGCTCTCTTTTATGGAAACTATGAGGCATGGTATGGAGGCAGAGATTTGGCTTTCATTGATTAATGTGTTCTCCTTCTGTGAACAGAGCCAGCTTATGGGGAGTTCAAATTGGGTTTCTAAAGCTGTCCCACAGCAGGATGATCCTCCACTGTTGATGAGGAGGCAACTCACCTTTCTTTCCTGTCTGAAACTGGCACCAGTCACAGAAGAGTTGGCAGAGGGATACTGGGGGTACTGGGTATATTAAGAGTGAGTGAAATATGACTACTTGTCTGTTCAGAGTGGCAGCCACATCCCACGTAAAAATAGGCCTGCGGAATATTCCCTGAATGGACAGAGATCAGAGCCTCCCTTGGGCTTTCAGCCAAGGTGCCATTTTCGAGAGTTTTCTCAAGGCCTCTGTTTGCTGCCTGCAGAACAGCAGAAGGAAGAATCAGAGAAAAGTCAATACACAGCAGACATTAGCTGCAAGTGCCTAGGTCAGAAGCTTCCAGCAAGTGCCCCACACAGCCCTGTAGCAACCTTCTACTTACACCAGGCCCAACAGAGGAGGGCAAAGAGGAGGGCAGATGGATGCCTCACTTTCCACCTGTCCCAGCTCCGGGCAGGCAGGTGCCCCGGGCTGCCCACTTCTCCAAGCCTTCTCACAATCCTTCCTTTGTCCCCCTCCATTTCAAGACTTTCTTGGAAAGAAAAATATAAGAAAGATCAGAAGTACTCTTCCCCCGCTTGCAGGGTGTGTATGTATTATTAGATAATTTTTTTCCTTTCCTGTGTTCTGAGTGACCCAACAACATTCCCTCATAGCAACTGCACTTTTATATGGATTAAGAACCAAATGTCGAAAACACAACAGAAAAAGGAATCTTATTGCAGTTTCCGACATCGGACCTGCCAAGAACTAGGAGCTTTAGGGAAGCTAAATCAATTACTCAAGAAGTTTCCATATTTTCAGCTTTTCTCAAGAAAAGCTGGAGGGACACTCAAACCTACCTTTCCAAAAAAAAAAAAGAACAAAAAGTGCACATATGGCGGTGAACTGATAACTGAGGCATTTCCACGGTCTTCGTGTTGGAGGGAGGATCTATCTAGACATTTGCCAAGGACACCAAAGCTGATTCCAGAAGGCCTCTGGAATTGCAACTGAAATTACCTTTTCAATTAGTGAACTTTTCTGGGTTAGTTAAGAAATTTTCACTGTTCTGTCAGTAAATTCAATAGCTTGAAACTCAGTGTTCTGAAACAACAACAACAAAAGGCTGAGCACATGGACTTTATTGTCTTCTTTCTAGAATCTTCTTGAGAATTATGTAATATATCTTGTTTTTTAAAGTTTCATTCAGCTTAACACAACTCACCTAACGTGTGTGAAATGCCTGGTGTGAGGATTGAGATTCAGTAAGGACACAGGAGTTCACAATTTAGAGGGAAAGACAGGCATGCAAGTGAGACCCACGGACATATGTCATCCATATTTGAAGGGCGAGAGTGTCTATGTTGGTGGGAAATGATTTGGCTTCAGAGGGGCAGAAAAAACTAAAAAATAATGGAGACAAATGCCCTTGGTTGGCAAGGTAAAAAAGGCAACCCCAAAGGAAGGGCTTTCTTTGTGCTACAGATTTCACACACTTAATCATGTTTCATCCACACATGCACAGGTGAGTTTCAGTGATTTGTCTATCCATTTTATAAGTGAGGTAATTATGATTGAGATAATGAGAGTTGAAGTTACTTGTCCAAGGTTACTAAAAAAGTAAACCACAGTTTGGACTCAAGCTGCTAACTTACCATCTGAGTTAGAGTCTGTGAATTAGACTCAAAGTTTGTGCCTGATTGGAGCAGACTGGCTTTGGTCAAGAGGGAAGGTAAGGAGTTCTGTTCTTAAAATGGCCAAGCTTAAGGTACATGTAGGAGAAGATTCGCTGGGAATAAAGGTCTTGGATTAGAAGTGAGTTTGGAGACAGATATGAGAGTACTGGACAGATTGGTGGCAGCTGAGGTATGTGTGAGCCTGAAGAAGTTTGGCCTGCATGGGGATTTGGTTAGAAAAGCAGCAGTGGCAGCTATTAGGCTGTTAAAAAACTAATTGTTGTTTTTGCCATTAAAAGTAATGGCAATTACTTTTGCACCAACCCAGTAGAGTCCTGGGTTATAGCAGGAATCAAGGGATGAACAGAGAAAAGAGGGAGAGGGGCTGAGACAGTCAAGGGAGTGGAGGAAACACAGAAATCGGAAGAGAGGAGACTCTTAAGGAACAAACAGGGTCAAGACATGTCATAAATGCTGCCAAGAGCTCATATAGAATGAAAGTAGTCATTAAAGTCACCAATCATTTGGTGTCAGACCAGATTTAGAACCCAGGTCTGTTTGTCTTGAAATATCATGCTCTTAAATATTATGCTTTTCTGATGTAGAAACATTTCTAACATAAATTGTTACAAAAAGTCTGATAGCTATGAGAATTGTCTAGATAGGTGCCTTAATTGAAATACTTTCCTGGTGAGGCCAGACATAGGAGCTGTTTGTCCATTCACTCACTCATTCATTCCCCCATGCACTCTCTCATCCACTTATTCGTGTACCCATTGATTCACTCATGCATTCCTCAAACTTTTTTTGAGCCTCTATAATAAGCCTGGCACCAGTCAAGTAAGCAAGGCTTCCCACAGCGAGGGGAACTGAAGTCCTCCCTGAAGGATCTTGCAGAATCAGAGGAATCTGTCACCTGAACAAAGACGCTCACGTGTCTGTTGAACAGGATGCGAGAGAAAACCATGCGGAGTTCCAAGGGCATGGGGCTGCTCCTCTTGAGGAGTCAGAGAAGTTTCAAAGACAAGGCGTGACCCTGGTCCTATGAGCTGCGTCATGTGAGGCAGATGGGAGAAAATGCAAGGCTGGGCAGTCCTGTGAGGTGAGGTGTGGGCAGTGCGGGCTGTGTGGAGCCACGAGGGAGCCACATGGCTAAAGTGAGCTCCCAAAGGTCAACACACTGCCCACCTCCTGACATTTGACATATCAGCACACCACCTGCATAATTATTTGATGTTTTTACTTAAATCAACTATTTTAAGATAGTTTAGCTTCAAACTTTAAAATCCACAAAATCGCTCCTTTGATGTACTATTTATTTTTCCTAAGACATTAACATTTCAAAAAAGATATTTAACTGTGTATCTTGTAAACAACCTGTCCTAGGCATAACAAAATGTGAACACCTCAGGCCAGAGGGTAAAGGTGAGAATATAGAGGGATGGGTCTTACATTTGGGAGGCCCAGCAACCCTTTGAGAGCACAATGGAAACAATGCAGCCCCTCTTTACACCATGTGTGTAAATGCACTCCCAAGTGATATTCTGCATGCTATTTCAGGATGGAAGGGCCCAGGGGTTCCTGGATGAGAGGTGCAGTCACCCTTCCCTAGGAGTAGGAGGGCCCTTTTGTAAGTGATTGTGTTACAGCACAAATGTGCACCCACCTGCTGTTCATCTTATTTGGATTCCTGGAGACCACCTGGTTGCACTCAATAGCCAAGACAAAATTTCAAGAACCTTCTCTTCTCAGCAATATGAATACTGTAGCTATAAGAGATCCAGGCAATGCCATTGGCCTTGGCCTGTGTGCACTGGGTACTTTGCCCCTCTACTGGCTACAGGAATAGACTGAATTAGCAGGCAGCTGGTGGCAAAGAACACCGCTGGGGGCAAAGGTCAGGTCAGTGTCCCAGTGCCCAAGTGCTTCTCAGCCCATTGGCCAGCCTGGGGTGCAGAGAATAGGGAATCCAGCCAGCCTATGCTGAGAGGGTCTGGAAGGGGCAGCTGGAGTGGAGCCATGCTATTCAAATTCTCAACTCCATTTTTGAGGCTGGGGGCCTCATTAAGCAATGCTCACATCACCCCTAGAAAGAGGCCTAGACAAGAAGTAAGGTTTGCCTTCTGTTGGCAGAACACCTCCACTCAGAGGCCACTCCATCTTCCTCAAAAGACCAGAAAGAAGGGCGGACTGAAGGAGGGAAGAAAGAAAAGAAGCTAAAAAGGATGAATGGACATGCAGAAGAAGAATGCGGCTGCTGCTTTAAATGTACCAGCTTAAGCTCCAAACATAGTAGCTAAGAGTTCATGTTAAATGGTGAATAAACGAAAAGGTCAGCATGTCTAGGGACCCAATTACCCTCAGCCCGGTGCACAGGAAGGCCCAATTAGACTCATCAGCTCACTTCTGTGGGGCTAGATATGAGCAGCTCTGACCCCTCCAGCCCCAGCAAGATTGTGTTCACGGGTCCAAATGCTCCACGGTCAGCCTTGTTTTCTCAAGGCTCAGACTCGGCTCCAAACACATGATGGTTTGACCCAAAGAGAAAAAGTCTGGCCCAGAGGTAATGAACTGTTCCTTCTCAATCTGTTTTACTTTCATGGAAAGCGAGAATTCTCTTCGACCACACAGATACTATGTGAATCAAGATGTACTATGCCCCCATCTCCGTTGCACACACTCATGTGCGCACACACACATGCACACACTGCTGAATTCAAATGATCTAGGTTGGACCATGCCAGCATATCATAATTTAAATGCTCTCAACACAATGAGAAGTATAATTAAGTTGCTCACACCTATTGCACTGTATTGGTTTCATGATCTGTTATACTCCTCATGCCACGGGTACCCTAAGCAAAACAGTTTGATACTAACCCCCTGTCACTATAATGTACACGAACAACATTGATAGGTTCAAACCTCTGTGGAGATGGAAACTTTGCATTTTGACCATCTCATCCTTTTTTAGCATTCTTTGTGTCAATTAGCTTTTCCATACTCCTCACCTACTTGGCCCCCCAAGACCCAATTCCAGTTTCACTGTCTTCAAGACCTTGCTCTCAGATGGGGACCAGCTCAGCACACGGGGCCACTTCACACCCATCATAGGTCAATAGTTCTTCAAGTCTGACTCAGGAACCACCTGAGCCAAAATACTTGGGTGCTTGTTAATTCAAGTTCCTGAGCTCAATTAACTGAATCACAATTTCTAGGAGTGGGAAATAGAAAGAAGCACTTTAAATAAGTTTCCTGGAAATTCCTGCATGTGCACATTTGCACGCATACCTCCCATCCCCTCCCTGCAGACTGTAAAACCTCTAAGATAAGTTATTTGACCTCCTAGAACCATAACAGAAGTTTGTAAACCATAAAGATTTGGAAATTTCAAGACACCACTCTAAGAGGTGGTCTCAGGTGGGGATGTATAAACATGTTTGGGTCCCAGAGTTCCTACTATATGCAAGCTTCTCAGGTGTAGTTTTTGACAGCTACCTCTGCAAAAGCCAACAGAGAAGTAGAGAAATTTAAATGGCCGTACTGCATCTTACAAAGGACAAAAAAAGGAGAACTAGGGTGCTAAGAGAGCAGGTAGTGGAAGTGAGGGTAGAAAGGAAAGTGAGAAAGGAGGGATGAAGGGAAAAGAAGTTTGCTGTTGTTGACCTGACTTACTGCAACTTCTGAAGATGTAGTATTCAGATGTTCCCTCACTGAGAGGGCTAATGGTTCCTGAGCCATTTGATTGTTGTTCCTGCAGTTTGATTGTTGAATGACCAAATGTTTGGGCCTGGCTAGTTTCCTTTGTCCTCTACACATTAGGCCATACAAAACAGGGGTTTAAACAGGGGTATTTTGGCCCCACGCAGTGGCTCATGCCTGTAATCCCAGCACTTTGGGAGGCCAAGGCGGGCGGATCACAAGGTCAGGAGATTGAGACCATCCTGGCCAACATGGTGAAACCCTGTCTCTACTAAAAATACAAAATTAGTTGGGCATGATGGCACATGCCTGTAGTCCCAGTTACTCGGGAGGCTGAGGCAGGAGAATCGCTTGAACCCAGGAGGTAGAGGTTGCAATGAGCCAAGATGTCACCACTGCAATTCAGCCTGGTGACAGAGTGAGACTCTGTCTCAAAACAAACAAACAAACAAAAACTAGGGTTTTTTGGTTTTTCCCCACTCAAATGCACTCACTTCAGGAGCCTAGAGATAAAGCTCTGTGTCATTCAGAGGTGGCATTCTGCATAGAACACAAATTAGTTTACTGTGGTTTAGCCAGTTTATTTTTCTCTGACAACACATCTGAAGGTAGGATCCACCATATTTTTAAGGTTCAAGGGTCTTTCCGTCTTTGCGGTCTGCCTTTTTTAGAATGTAGTCATATACTTATGGTGAGTCTACTCTTGCCTTTCCTTTACATTCCAGGCAAAAAAGAGGAAAAGACAGGCAACAAGAAGGAAAGGTACCCTTCATATCAGGAAAACGAAACTTTCTCTGAATCCCCAACAATCTTCTGTTTCTCACTGGTGAGAATTGTCTGAGATGGTGAACTCCACTGCAAAGAAAAAAAAAAAAAAAACATGAGAAATGTAGCTTTTATTTTTAAAATATAGGACATTGTCTCCTTGAACAAAACTGGGATTCTATTAGCAAGGAAAAAGATGCACATGGGTACTAGGTAGGTAATCAACAGTGTGTACCCCAAGTCTGGGGATGTGCACTTGGCCTAATTGGGGAAGATAATTCTTTTGTTGTGTTTATTTGCTTGTTGGTTTAGTTCGACAACCCTTACGGCTGTGGTGTGAAAAGCAATAATATGAAGTTCCTTTCTTGTTCATATAATCCCCCAGCTTTTAACATGTGCTTCAAGCATCTTCAGTCTAATTTTAGGTTCATTCATTCATTCATTCATTCGTTGAGACCCTAGTAGATATTGGGCACAGGACTCCACTCCATGAGCATGATGGAGTGAAGCTGGCTCCTACACGCATGAGCTTGTATTCTAGTAGAGAGAGGGGGATGTGTGATCAGGTAAGTATGAGGTGGACAGAAGAGTGCCACGACAAGGGAAGTAAATGATGCAATGGGGCACACAATATGCCAGGCATGCAACTCATTAGGGGTTAGGGAGGGTGCTCAGAGAAGAGTAAGAGAAGAAGGTAATGGAGATGAGTGGGTGGGTCATTCTAGGAGAAATGGTCAGTATGATCTAAAGAATTTGGAGGAAAAATGTTGGCCTTATGGAAATTTTGAAAGTTCAGAATAGCTGAAATATAGCCTTTGAAACAAGGAAAAGCCAACAGGAGGTAGGCAACGGTCAGATCGTGATGCCCTTGTCCAGAAAGCACAGGGAGCCAATGACGGGCTTGAAGTGGAAGTCACAGATGGCCACAGACAGTCATGTTGTAACCTTGACCTGTCTAGAAAAGACTATTTTTACCACTGTGGATCAATCAGTTTAGACAATTTCATTCCAAATGACTTTGTTCTTACTTGGCAAAGCAACTGGGTAGAAAACAGATAATTTTCTTTCTCAGTCCTTTTTAGCAGTGCCATGCAGACACAGCTTCCAAAATTCATAAATCAGAGAGACCAGACCATATTGCTAGCATCCTCACCAACCTGTGACATTTCGGGCCATCATTTCAGGTTTCAGTGAACCGCCCTGTCAAGACTTGGCATAAGCTCTTATCATAGAAGACAGAGAATTCTTGATTTAAATAATCCTATGGGTCAGCCTGGGTAACATAATGAGGGCCCATCTCTACACAAAATTTAAAAATTAGGCCAGCGTGGTGGCATGCGCTTGTGGTCCCAGCTACTCGGTAAGCTGAAGTGGGAGGATCACTTGAGTCCGGGAGATGGAAGTTGCTATGTGCTGAGATCGTGTCACTGCACACCAACCTGGGCAACAGAGTGAGACTCTTACCTCAAAATAAATAAACAATCAATTCTGTGGCACTTGGTTCCTACTACATTATCTATGATGCACTAATATGTCCTCCATCTATGAATAATCATTACAGCACTCCCCTCTGTATCCTCCTCCCCCGGGGGTTGGCTGACCTGTTTCCTCCCTTTCTCCTCACTCACCACCCTGGTCTTCTCCCATAACTCAGAGGCAACGGGCTCACTTCCAGCCAATGAAGACTCACCTTGGAATTAACTTTTTATCATAACTGTGAAGACAAAACAGAAATGTCAGCATACATTCAGAATGATTAATCCAGGATGGAAATTGGGGTGGTGTGAGAAATCCTTAGATACTAAATTAAAATGTGTGAAAAATTCAAGCAGCAGATAATTTGGAAATCTAATTTTTAAAATTTCTCAGCAGGAAAATGTAAAGGGAGGGACAAGAGGAGGAAGTAAAGAGGGCAAGAAAACATGTAAAATGAATGTGTATTCACTTATTATTTTATAACCATCCTCTTTATATGTATTTTCCAGGCTGTATGTTATCACTGCCTTAATGGATGAGTCGAGGTTCAGAAGGGTTAAATGAACTCCTAAAGGATGAAAGCTTGGCTTTGCATTTCACTATTTTTCAGAAGAGTAAGTCTTCCAAATGAAACTCCATTTTGCCTACTCTCTAAGAAAAGCCAAAAAAGCAGAAGACAGTGAATCACTGAAGATCTTAATAATTAAAAAAAACGAAAAACAAAAAACAAAAAAAAAACAGCCTCTGGAAAATTTATGTCCACATAAAAACCTGCACATGGCAGCTTTATTCATAACTGACAAAAAGTGGTAGCCAAGATGTCTTTCAATAGGCAAATAGCAAAACTGTGGAACATCTATACAATGGTGTGTTAATCAACAATAAAACAAGTGAGTTATCAGGCCATGAAAAGACAGGGAGAAGCCTTAATGCATGCTGTGAAGTAAAAGATGCTGTTCTGAACAGGCTGCATTCTGTATGAGTCCAACTCTATAACATTCTGGAAAGGACAAAAGGTATAGAGATAATAAAAGGGTAAGTGTTCTGCAGGAGTTGGGGAAGGGAGAGACTAGGGATGAACCAGTGAAGCCATGAGATTTTTAGGGCAGTTAAACGATTACTTGTGATACTGCAATGATGGATACATGACATTATGTATTTGCCAAAAGCCATAGAACATACAGCACAAAGAGTGAGCCCTAATGTAAACTATTGCCTCTGGTTAAGAATAGTATAATAATATTGGTTCATTAGTTATACCAAATGTACCAAAATAATACATGTTAACAACAGGGAAAACTGGGGAGAGGAGGGGGAAGGTGTATGGGAACTCTCTGTACCTTTTCTTCTGAACAATTTTTCTGAAAACCTAAAACTACCCGAAAATTAAAGTCTACTGGGGAAAAAAAAAGTCTCTGGCATGGATTTTTCCTAGAAGGAAGGCAAGGGAGTTTCATTTGCTAGCAGTGGGCCTAGCAGGCAAGGGGCTTTACAGGGTGTAGGAGGCTGTTTCATGGACATCCAATCATCCAGTCATGTGCCTGACCCCAGCCACAGAGGTGGAGGGGGTGTGACAACTGCTGACTCAGGAGGTTCCAGAAGTTACATGCAGAATCTGGGGGTAGGCTCTCCCTTCTGACTTGGGGGTGGTCTGACTAATATGTGACTAAGAATTTTCAAGGAGACATGATCGGATATAGCCGAGGCCCCATTGTCTTTACAAACAAGCAGCACTCACCTTGTAGAGTGTAACATTTAGAGAGTTCAGTGACTCATGCTCACGTCATGGAGTCTGCAGATGACTGAGTTTTCAGGTCATTGCACTGCATGTAGGCTGGCTTGCTGGGGAGTCCTCACGAGGGCTCCCACATCACTGAGGACATCAGGGGAGGAGGGCACGAGGAGAGGCTGACTAAGCCACGCTTTGAGCATCCAGAACTGATCATCCTTTTATCTGTTGTCTGAAAGACATGCCAAAAATATGATTTTGGTGCCATCTTATTCCCTAAAGCTCTTCTTTGGGGGTATATTAGAGAGAATACCAATTAACACTACTGAGAGCTGAACACTTAACACTTCAACAAGCCCATGAGGGAGGCACAATTGATATCCCAGTTTTACAGATGTGAAGACCCAGGCTTACAGAGGTGAAGTAGCACGCACAGAGAATGCTGGCATCGTCTTTCCCCAGAACCGGAGAGCTGAATCATTTAGGTTATATCATGAACTGCATGACAACATTTTAATCAACAATGGACTGTACATAGGAAGGTGGTCCCATAAGATCATAATACCTTATTTTTACTGTACCCCTTCTATGTTTATATACACAAATGCTTATCATTATGTTACAATTGCCTACAGTACTCAGCACAGAAACGTGCTGTACAAGTTGGTAGCCTGGGAGCGATAGGTTATACCATAAAGCCTAGGTGTGTAGTGGGCTCTGCCTCCTAGGTTTGTGCAAGTGCACTCTATGATGTTCCCACAACGATGACTTTGCCTAACTATGCATTTCTCAGAACGGATCTCCAGTTGTTAAAGCAACTCATGACTGTATGTTGCTTTCCAAATTGATCACTTGGGATGGCCAGTGATGCTGTTAGTCCTCTCAGGGATTATTTAGTTTTCGACAGAAACGATACATTCTAATGACTTTATTTCTTAAAGCCTTTCTTTGACCGCTCTTATTCCATGCTAGTTTTCTCAACATGTCCAGGGTCTCAGCTTCAGAAGAACTAAAACATTCCTTCTTTTTCTTGGCTTCTAGGTCTGTTGCTGTAATGCATGTTCCCTCTGCATTGATTTCATGGATAGAATGTAGGGACCAGACACTGGAGGCACTGCCTCAATACCTGCCTGCCCGAGTTAGAAATCATCCTTAGCACTCACCAGGGACTTCCTAAGTGCTATACCCTGTGCTAAGCCTGTTTCTTGCATGACAATGTAATCCTCAAAACCTATGAAGAAAATCCCAGTATCCACCCATTTAACAGATGAGGAAAGCCAGTCTGGATGGGTTCATCAACTTGCACAGAGGCAAAAGGTATGGCATCTGTTGAGATGACATCTGTACTGTTTCGGATGCTTGGAGCCCCAGCATGTTGCGATAATGTGGTGATTACTCAGCTAACGTAGATCAAAGAAGAATTTAAAGTCTTTCATATCACAGACTCTCTGTGGTCTTTAGACGATCGTTAAAAAATTAAATATGTCCCTGTTATGTCTATTTTCTCCTAATGTTTCCCTAAAGGGAGCGTGAGACTTTTTTACATAAGATGACTGGTTTATATTCCCCAGGAGCCAAGTGGAATGCCATGAATGAGAATGTCATTGCCCTGAATACCTTTGATGCTCTCATAACCACAAATTGTAGTACATATAAAGTGGATGGACAAACTTCCTGCATATTTGTCCCTTCCATTCCTGGCATGCTTCTTACACCGCAGAACATTATGCATATCCAGGAATTGAGGAGTCTTTTGAAAGGGAAAGTCCCCCTCCTGCTAATACAATGTAAGCTTCAAACCTAGTCAGTGTCATTGAGGGATTTACCATTTTTCTGCTCATGGTCACCACAGCGTCACCAAGGAGAGGAACAGCCACATCCCTTGACTCATCCTCAGCCCTGCCCTGGCCAAGGTCTTTTTTTCAAGACTGATGCCCTTCACTAATGGTACCTAGAGCAATCCCTTCCTTGGGACTCTTGCCCTGAAATTTCCCAAGACGTCTTGGAAGGCATGGATGCGGGGTGAGGCTGGGAGGTTTTAGAGGACCAGCCATTAAGGCCCTAGGCTAAAACACTGGACTTCTTTTTCCAGATTGCTTCTGCTTCTAAAAGAGAATGTATGAATTAACCATTTCTCTCTGATATCTAGAAACATCTAGAAGGATCTGTTTTTGTTTAAACTTTTTCTTAAGTATAAAAGTTTTTTTTTGTTTTGTTTGTTAGTTTGTTTGTTTGTTTGTTTTTTTGAGATGGAGTCTTGCTCTGTCGCCCAGGCTGGAGTGCAATGGCATGATCTCGGCTCATTGCAGCCTCTGCCTCCCAGGTCCAAGCAATTCTCCTGCCTCAGCCTCCTGAGTAGCTGGGATTACAGGCACATGCCACCAGTCTTGGTTAATTTTTGTATTTTTAGTAGAGACGGGGTTTCACCATGTTGGCTAGGCTGGTCTTGAATTCCTGATCCACCTACCTCAGCCTCCCAAAGTGCTGGGATTACAGGCATGAGCCACCGTGCAGGGCTTAAGTATAAAAGTTAAGGATGAGACAGCCATCTTCTAGGAAAGTCTGAATTAGGCTGGTGCCTTTGATTTGGATAAAGACTGTACAAGACTTGTCATGTAGATGGGCATGTTAATACAATCTAAAGACAATCACATTGTGTTTACCTAAATAATCATTTCTGAGATACCATAACTTTAGTTTCATTGTCATTTTACACTAAGCTGTTGCATTAGTTTCACTGATTCTATAAATAGTTTCACTAATTCTAGAAATAGAATTAGTATCAAGGCATCATTGTCAAGATGAATGCAGCCTTCTGCCTTGGGCTCCCAAGGTTTCACAGAGCTTGATGGCAGGAGAGCATTTTTCTCCAGGAACTCCTTAGTACAGCCAGGTCCAAACTGTAAAATACAGGCCACAAACTAGATGCCTGCAGGAGTCAAGCAAGTTGTATGAATGGATGGTTCAATTCAAGTGCTGGGGACAGTGTTGACCAGGTAAAGATGAGAAAACATACCCCCTTTAGCAGGGAACCATCACCACTCTGTAGTTGCCAGGAGCGGGACTGGCTACATAATATGGGAGTCCCACTGCAAAATGAAAACACAGGGTTCTTTGTCAGGAAGACCTACTCAGGCTGCAGTCCCATGAAGCTAGCCCTGGCCAAGAGGCAAGGTCAGATCAAGGTCATGGTGGCAGCAGGTACAGCTCCAGAGCACACATAGACCTGCGTTTGCACACCTATTGAGACTGCTCAACTCAGAGAAATCCCAGTGTGAATGCTGTAAAAAGTGTGCTGGCCTCCAAGGCCTCTCCTGGAGTCCACCCCTCCACCCATTTAGACTGCTCCGGGACTTACAAATGTTAACACATGCAGAGTGCCTGAGATCAGCAGCACGGGTCTTTGATAACTTGGCAAGCAAGGGGCTTTCCAAAAAGCTATGGGTGCATAGCTGAAGTCAGGGTAGAGACCTAATACACTTTCTTTTCCCTTCTTTCCATTCTAAAAAGAAATGGATGTCTTCCAACTACAGAATTTAACATTTTTTCACCTGTATTCATAACTCATTTTATTTAACTTTTCAATTATTTTATTTAACATAATTCATTCTTGTTTTATTTTAAAATATTCATATATTGACTGGACACGGTGGCTCACATCTGTAATCCCAGCACTTTGGGATGCCAAGGCAGGCAGATCACAAGGTCAGGAGTTCGAGACCAGCCTGGCCAATATGGTGAAACTCTGTCCCTACTAAAAATACAAAAATTAGCTGGGTGTGGTGGTGGGTGCCTGTAGTTCCAGCTACTTGGGAGGCTGAGGCAGGAGAATCACTTGAACCCAGGAGGCGGTGGTTGCAGTGAGCCGGGATCACGCCACTGCACTCCAGCCTGGGTGACACAGCAAAACTCTGTCTCAAAAAAAAAAAAAAAAGAAAAAGAAAAAGAAAAGAAAATCATACATTGATTCTGTTTCAAACATGGAAAATAATTATACTTCAAACATACTGAAAATAATATGCAGACATCCAGATATATCCCACCCTAGATTTAATAAATGTTGGCGTATTACCCTATTTCTTTGACATCTGTTTATTTGTTTTAAGAAAGAAATTATTGCAGATATATTGGAAATGTCCCCATACTCTCCCTTCCTTTTTATCACAGAATTAACCAAAATCTTGAAGGTTTTATAACTTTCCTATCAATGGTTTTATATTTTGATGCATAAGTAACTAGATAGCATTGTGTCTTCCTTTTTAATTTACCAAAATTATATAATGCATTTGTAACTTGCTCTTTATCCCTTCAACACTTACAGAGTATATATGTTGATATGTGTAGATTTAGGATATTCATTGTAACTGCTATTTAGTAAGCTCCTATGCATATAGGATAACTTATACATGCCCATGTCTTAGGCTTCTTTCTGATTTTTTGCTATTTTTTAATGAACAATGTGCAGTGACTATTAGGGTATGTGGTTCTTGTGCATATATTTCTCAAGATTATGTACCCAGGTTGTAGGGTCTGAACAGCTTCAGTTGGGGGCAGTTTGACAATATCCATTCAGGGGGCTGTACCCATTTGCACTCCCACAATCGATATTTGAGAGTTTCCCATGTACACTTCCTCTCTCTTACTTATAATAACGAGGCATTCTTTTTTTTTTTTTTTTTTTTTTTTGCCAAATTGTTGGGTGTGAAGGGACATTTCATTGCTGATATTGCTTATTTAATCTTCATTTCCCTATCACTAATGAGATTATGTGTTTTTCCATATGTTTATTGGCCATCAGGGTTTTCTCTTCTGCTATGCATTTATTTATATCCTTTGTCATTTTTTTAAAAACTGGGTATACTTTCATGAGAAAGTGCTTTACAAGTTCTAGATATGGATTCTTTGTTGGTTAAGAGTGTAACAAGTTTCTTCTCCTAGTCTGTGGCTTGCTTTTTCGCTACGTTTGGATTGCCATTTGTTATACAGAGGATTTTAATTTTAATGTAGTTAATCATTCTTTGTTTTCAGTCTGTGGTTTGTGTATCTTGGTTAGTGAATCCTTCTCCATCCAAGCTTGTAAAGATATTCTCCAAGATACACTTCTAAGTATTTTTAGGTTTTGCTCCGACATTTATGCCTCTAATCCTCTGGAATGTAATTTTCTATATAGTGTAAGGTAAGGTTCTAACTTGGTGTTTTTCTGAATGGAAGTTTCCACAGAATCATTGAATAGTATATTTTGTCTCCTCATCCTTGCAATGCCACTCCAGCCATCTATCAAGTTCATATACATGCATGGTGTCTTGCATTGGTCTATTTATCCATTTGTGCACTATTATGCCATTTTCATTACCAGAGCTTGATCATAATTACTGATGCCTAACATGAGAAGTTCACCTTTGTATTTGTTAGGATGCTTTGGGCTGCAATTCACACTGACATAAAAATGGGCTTTTGTAAAATGCCATATAACAAGAATAATGAAGGAAAATGGCTATGCTTTTTCAACCATCACTTCCTAATGAAAACATTTTCAAAGACAAAAAGAGAAGTGCAGGCATGAAGGACATCTTACTTTGATCAGAAAAAAAAAAAATCCTTTCCCAGAATCCCTGCTGGGGATTGCTCCTTACACAGCCAGCAGTGAGTGACACGGGCAGCCATTCATCAACTGCCTGAATAAAGAAATGGGATTGTAGGAACTGTTATATTATTGTCAATTTGTCCATCACTCCTTATAATTCTGTCTATTTTCACTGCATCTATTTTAGGGCTCAGATGTTGGATGTACAAAGATTCAGGATTGTTATCTTGCTGACAAATTGTTCCTTTTATTCTTATGTAATAATATATTTTTATTTTTTCTTTATTTCTATATTTTTATTAATTTTTATTGTCCTGAAGGTTATTTTGTCTAACATTAATATTAATGTTATGTTTTTTCTTTTGATGAATGCTTTCCTGTATCTCTTTTCTCATCCCTTATTTTCAAAGTATATTTCTTTATGTTTGCATCTTTTTCTTGCACATATCGGTAAGGTTGGGGTATGCTCTGCTGTGGTAATAAATGGCTCCAACATATCAACAATTCAGCAAAACAAAGGACTGTAGGTCCCTCAAAGTTCCATGGGGGTTCTGTTCCACTTCATCATTACCCTGGGGTCCCAAGAAGCCATTGTTTGCACCATTGCTGGTGATTGTAGCAGAAAGAGAAAATTTGACATACTGTGAACTGTTAGCATTTCTACCCCAAACTGGCACACACCACTTCACCTCACACCATACAACAAGTTACACAGTCACACTTCACTCCTAGGGTAGGCAAGTGACATCCAAATAATGAGTCCAGGATGAAGATATGGAAAATTTAGTGATTAGCATGAAAAACTGTCATGACAGATGTTTGGATAATATTCAATCTGAGAAGCTATATTAATTGATAAGTTTATATTTACGACAAATACAGATACTAACTAATTTGTGTTTTCTCTTTATCTTGCTCTTAATTTTTTTTTTTTTTTTACACTTTCTTTCAGCTATTGGGAAAAGTATTCTATTCCTATTTTTACATGCTTATCTTAAAATTGTAATGTATATTTAGCACAGCAAATCAATATTTATACTCTTGTCCTAAACAGTTTAAGGAATTCAAAATATATTAGTTCTATGGAGTATTTCTCATCTTCCATTGTGCTATTTTCTAGCATTTTAGTTCTACCTGGATTTTAAGTCTCTTCTCAAATACTTGGTTTTAATATTTTTAAGTCAATGCTTTTGAAATGTATCCAACATTTTAACAATCCTCTACCCACCATCAATTTTTGCATTCTATTCCTCATTCCAGAGTTAATTCTCATCTAATTTAATTACACTCTTAAGTTGTTTCTTCAATAAGCATCTTGAAAGAAGAAACTCCCATTCGTTGTTTATCTGAAAATGTTTTTCCTTTGCCTTCTCTCCTGAGTAGAAGTTTAGCTACCCTAGAATCCTAGACTGACAGTTGTTTTCAATATAAACTTAGTAAGCACTTTGAAGATAATATCCTATTGTCTTCAGGTCTCTATTTTGGTAATGACAAGATTATTGTTTTATTTTCTATTTAGAATACCCCGTTTTGTTCTAGCTGCTCTTAAGACCTTCTGCCTGTCTTTAGCAGTCCATAGTTCACATACAAGCGATCTAGGTGAGTATTTTGTTTTAATCCTTTCTGCTTAGGATTCATTGAGCTTTCTACATCTCAGAACTGATGACTTTAACCAATTCCAAAAAATTCTCTGCCATTATCTTTTTGAATATTTGCTCTTTCTTTTCACTCTATTATTTTCTTTCTGGAATTTTAATTTTATATATTTTAGGCTGCCTAAGACTATTCTGCATATTCCTTTACTTCTCTTTCATATTTCAATTTCTGTATCACTCCATGTTGCATTCTAGGTTATTTCCCAGATTTTATATCTGTGTTTATTGAGTCTCTCTCCTATTATGTTTAATGCATCATTGAGTTTATCCTTTAAGTTTTTAATTACTTTTTCTGTGGAAAGACACTCTATTTATTTTGGTGGCTACTTTTTGGTTAATTAAATTGTTCTTTATACAGAGTGTCATGCCTTTCATCACGTTCTCTGTTCTTTTAAAATACAGTATCTAATAATTTTAGATATTCTTGTTTTGTAGTTTCTTTCAGATTATTCCATTACCTCTAGTTCTTGGGGGGCATTAACACTCCCATCGTTGACTCTCTATTATGATGAATAATTACTTGCTTTTTCCCATGTTTTTCTTGCTAGCTCATCTTGCCATTTTTCAGACTGAAAGTTTTTCTGAATGATAATTACTTGCATAGAAAGTAAGTCGTTATCTGATTCTAGCATCATGTGAACTGAACTATTACAGATTCACCTCCTACTACAAACATACAAAACAGCTGGATAAAGAATACCAACAGGGCACTTTAAAAAACATATATGAGGAAAAAATAAATAAGGAAAATGTCGGTTTTCTCTGTGAGTCTTTTTAGCTCTGAATCCCTAGTGGTTTTGTTTTTTCAAAGTACCAAGGATTTCATCTGAGACCAGATTCCATGTGGATTTCTGAGTTGAGATTCTGTGCTAACTAGTCCATAACTTTGCTTGCCACTCCTCTGCTTGTGGCAGGCCAGAGTTTCTGTTTCTCAAGAGATTATTTGTGACTTTTTCTACTCTTCCCTATGTTTGGGGTAGTGCAAGCTTCTTGTACTTTGCCATGTTGGTCAAAGCAGCTTTTCTGTGAGGGTCTCTTCATGGAGTGGGTAATTCAATGCCAGCCTCAGTTCAAGCACTGTGCCTCATGGAGGCCACAGGCCACATCTCCTGTCCATATGTGAGCATTCATACTTCAGCCCCTAAATTGCAGGACATCTATCTAAATGTGAATTATCCCACAACCATATCAGGCTGCTGCTACATTAGCTCTGCTCTGGCCCCCCATTTCTGGCAACTGGGAATTCCTTTCATTCATTTTTCCCCTGCGATATGTCTTATAAACTATTATGGTCTTATGACTTATCCAGAATTAGTATATTTGTGACAAGAGATGGGTCTACTATAGTCCAGTCCTCCATGTTGCTAGCACTGCTCAGTGCTTTGCTTCCTATAGAAGGCATCACTACCCAGGGTGTGGGAGAGCACCAATATATAATTACTTTTATGGCAGTTTATTAAAACGTTGAATTTCCTTAAATAAGAAAATCTGAAAATACATATATGAATAAGTTAGAATGGCATCTATACCTCCAAGTAAGAAAAATATTCTCTATTACATCAGTCATCACTATTTATCTTTTGTGTCTTAGACCGTGGCCCTGTTATTTTAAATCTGTGGTTTTAATAATGAAACTTTTCAAAATTAACATATGGAACTGCATTTTTGCTAAACTATTTACTTCTCATTTCTTGTTTCCAGGTTTAGTTTAATATGATCCCTCACTTTAGCTACCATACTTTGTAGAAAATGCGTTCTCTTGCAGAGCCAAGGAAATGTAAAACAAAAATGACACACACACATGTCCCAAAAGTATCCATCTGTTCATTCACCCTTCTGGAATTTAGGAATTTTTTCATATACTAGTATGGAGACTTTTCCCCTTTAAGGCTCATATATTTGATATTTTGTGGGACCTGGTAAAACCATAACATAGCATAAGATAAGTTCCAGAAAGTAAGATAGCATTTGTTATTTACAATGCATTCAATCCCCTTGACAATCGAGTGTTATTTTCACTTTAGGAAAAATGATAAAATGAATGAGAAGGAAAATTAAGTGCTGGGAGTTGGCAAAATAGGACCTTTATGTTGGTGAATATTGAACACAGGAAAAATGACAAGTGACAGCTAGCTAGGAATTACTTTTCATGGGGAGGTACCTCATATCCAAATATAGACAGAGGGGATTACTGCTTATTAAAATCCTGTTTTGAAATATTTCTTTAAAAATTTGTGTTTTTCCTATCACGAAAGCCCAAGAAAATTCTAGAAGTTCTGTTTCTTCCACCTTTCAAGACCAGAGATTTCACAGATAACACCCCCGTCAGGCAGAAGCTGTATTTACTGAGTCAACCCAAATTACAGCCTTAGCTGGGGTTGTGAGGTCAGAAAGCAACTGCATCTTTCTGAGAAGGAGAACATGGAGTTGGAAAATTTGATTCAATAAATTTGTTTTCCCAACCCAAGTATGGTAATTTATCCAAAGTATACAAATAATGGTGAATTTTCAGACCAATCTTGTAATAATAAAGACCATAAAAACAACATGAAGGCAGCTGCTAATATATGAACAGGTTGGATTTCCAAAATGCATGTGTGTTTATGAATGTGATCACTACCTCAAGAACTGGAAAATAATGTTGTTCTTTAAGAGTTACATTTTAAATCAATCCACAAGGATCAGGGTCAGGAGAGCCAAGTCACTCGAATGAAGGAGAACTGAAAGTCTTAACATATCTATGACAAGTACTTATGTGGATGACATGTAAATCCATGTGTATCTGGCAATTCATAGCTAACATTTTAATTATTAATATACACCTGGATCCAACAACTTCACAGTTGTCCTAAAGAAATACTTAACAATGTATTAGTGGCTGGGTATGCTGGCTGTAATCCCAGCACTTTGGGAGGCCGAGGCAGGTGGATCACCTGAGGTCAGGAGTTCAAGACCAGCCTGGCTAACATGGTGAAACCTCGTCTCTACTAAAAATACAAAAATTAGCTGGGCATGGTAGCAGGCACCTGTAATGCCAGCTACTCGGGAGGTTGAGGCAGGAGAATCGCTTGAACCCGGGAGACAGAGGTTGCAGTGAGCCAAGATCACGCCACTGCACTCTAGCCTGGGAGACAGAATGAGACTCCATCTCAAAAAAAAAAAAAAAAAAAAAAAGAACATATTAGTAATCATATAAATGTTGTTCAGGGGGAAAATAAAAAGTAAGCCAAGTGCAATTATATTGGATAAAGAATTATTGATCATTGTTAACAATTATTTGCAATTGTCAGTAATTGAAAAATAATATTGCAGAATAGTTAATGCAGTACAGAGCAATCAATTAGTCAGCATCTGCATTTCTATCCTCCATAGTTTCTTCAGACAGTTTTAGGTAGGGAGAGAGTAAATACCTTGATGGAAACTTGGGGAGGCCCATGTTTTGTTTTGTTTTTTTAAATCATTCTTAGGCAATTAAATACTATCAATCTCTGTAAGACAAACGCAGTCCCAACTCAGTAAAATATCCAGTGCTATGTAATTGTCAAAATAAAGGACTTGGTTTTAGGATAAATCTCTTCATCTGACTTGAATCTTCTGCAGGTGAAGTTCAAAAGAGCTGGTGGCTATCTGTTTCTCATTCCCTGCCATGCCTCCTCGCCTTTCCCTCCATTTTGCTAAGTCTGGCTTCCAGTGAGGAAAGAGAGAAGCGAGAAGCAGAAAAGTCACTTGACCAGTCTGCAGTGGGAGGTACCATGATCTCAGGCTGGCTGGAGATTAAAGCTCGCCACCTTTGGTGGCCTTTCTGGAGCCTCCTCCCCTGCACGGGACTCAATTGATTGCATTTCCTGTGACTTGGTCATGCATTCTCTCCAATTATCCATTCCCCTTGCAGCGGTCCATAGGCAGAGACTGTGTCTGTCTGTCCCCAGGCTCCTCCAGAAAGTCCTCTTGAGCTGGAAGGAAGATGAGCTGGTCAACCATACTTGCCCAGGGGCCACAGCTGTTCCTTAGGGCTGCCCTCCTTTGACCTGAGGGCAGGCAGAGTACACTGCCCCATCTAGCCCATTGTGGCTTTTAAGTTTTCCCAAGCGGAAGTCATGCATCAGTCTCCTGCAACTCCCCAACTGAGAACACAATTCCATCAAATTAATGCAATTCTGAGTGGCCCTCAGGCTTCTCTCTACTGAGTTGATGTGAAATGGAAAGCATCCTACTCCCATCTCTTTCTGGTTGGAATGGGGATCCTTACAGGCTGTTCAGTGAAATCTTTCTTTCTTTCCTTCTTTTTTTTTTTTTTTTTTGGAGATGGAGTCTCACTCTGTTGCCCAGGCTGGAGAACAGTGGTGCCATATCTTGGCTTGCTGCAAGTTCTGCCCCCCGGGTTCATGCCATTCTCCTGCCTCAGCCTCTCGAGTAGCTGGGACTACAGGTGCCTACCACCACACCCGGCTAATTTTTTGTATTTTCAGTAGAGACGGGGTTTCACTGTGTTAGCCAGGATGGTCGTGATCTGCCTGCCTCAGCCTCCCGAAGTGCTGGGATTACTGGAGTAAGCCACCGCACCAGGCCTCTAGTGAAATCTTTCTAAAACCTTTCCTAATCTCCAGTCTTGTTTCTTTGACATCCTTGATGTGAAGAACGGGACTGACAAATGTGAAACTGATTTTTAAATATCTCACTGGAAGGGCCTCCCAGGTGGCCTTGTTTTCAACCCCTTTTGCCTTTGCCATGTATCGCATCTTTATGGCTCGGTAGAAACTTCATGCCCTTATGGAGATGTGAATGGGCTTTTCCAAGAACTCAGGTCCATTTGATAATAAGAATGTCAAAGTTTTAGGGGAGACTTTGTATATAGAAAGGGAATTTCTGAAGTTTGTAGGCAAGGTCTTTCAACATCTGTATTGCTTTGCAATACAAATACAACACAAAAAAGGTTGAAGAACATGATTTCTGCTTATGAGAGGAAGAAAGCAAAAAGAGAATGGTAAGAGCAGAGCAAGGGCATGGCTGAGTAACGTGGCTCAAAGACCAAAGGATTCTAAGGAAAAGGATGTCAAACATTCAAGCGTAATGATCTTCACATCCTGAAACATTCAGTTAAGTCAGCTGTGAATCCAAAAACTCCTTGTATGGTTGATTTGTTGTTACTATTGAATCAAGGAAAGAACCTGATTTCCACTTTTGGGTCTATGGCCAAAGAGAAATTAAGGAACAGCTGTAGGTGAGGAGTGGAGAATGGAATTCACTAGACGCAGGAAGCCAGAGTCACAGGTGAGCATTAGAATGGGAGATCCTGGGAAGTTGCCAAAATCTGGAGGAGAACAACGAAATGAAGGACCAAGGCATCTTATCTAGACAATGAGGAGCAGAGAGACCCAGTTGACATCTGGCTTATACATATAAGGATACATATTAAAATATCTGGATGATGTTAACCACAGTTATTGCTGGGTGCTGGGATTGCAAAAGATCATTATTTTCTTCTTCATGTTTTTTTCTTTTTACTAATATATGTTGCTTAGATTTTCCACCATGTTGTTGTAATTAGTGGGGGGTGGGGGAGCAAATTTGAGTTTAAAGAAAAATAAGAGAAAAAAGTATGAATTAAAATCAAGAGAGTCAGGGAAACAGGAATCCATGGGTTCTGACTTGGCAAGTCCCTTCTGGATGTAATGTGCTATCTTACGGGCTGCTCCGTTTTTCGATACAAAATAATGCATTTCTATTTTATTTATTTTATTTATGCATGCATTGTTTTATTCATGCATCTGTCTCTAAGATTAGCCAGTAAACATCCACCTTGAAGGTACTTGCCAAACGTAAAAATAAAAATAAATAATACATTTCAAAAGTGTATTCCCATGAAGAGCTAAGAAAGCTAAAGAGCAAAAATTAAATTGTAAGTGACTTTAATATGAAAAATGCCCCCTTAACAAAGCCTTTGGATAGCAAGCCACCTTTCCCAAGGTACACCTTTCTGATGGTTAGAACACAGGAACATTTTGTCCTATGAAAAGACACATGTCCTTCCAGGCTGCTGGACCTCCCTGAAACATCAGCCCTTCATAATCATTTGTTGTTCACTGTTCTCGCTGAATGCAGTTACCATGCAGATAGGGTCTTTCCCAAGCTTGTCCTTCCTAGAACACCCCTCACTCCTACTTCCACACACACATACATGCAACACCCAATTCAGGCATTTTGTGTGGTGAATGCTTGGCATTAAAGGAAGGAAGTAAGAAAAATATTTGGGGGATATATGTTAATGGTCTGTTGAGTTAAAACAGACAAATCTAGAAATAAAATCACTCAGATGTGCTTTCCCACACTGTGGGAAGAGCCCACACTGGGTCTGCTCATTGTCTGAAAGGCTCTACCAGAACCTCCTATAGAAAGTTGCATTACCTCAATGCAGTTGACTACAAATAGCCTGATGCCAGTTATCATTTGAAGGGTAGAGAACTGAAACATTCATTCATTTCTACCTCATTCTACAAGCCAAGGTAATTTGAAGAATCATCTTGCAAGCCATTAAAAATACAGAATGTAGGGCTATACTTTCAAATATTAGAATTTAGGGCCATACTTTCAAAGATTCTGGTGTACAGGGTCTGGAGTAGGGCCTGGGAATCTATATTTTTAAAATATGAGGGTAGGTAATGATCTGCCAAGTTTGAAAACCTCTGCTCATGACCACTTAAAGAAACAGCCTATTCTAATTTATTTCACCCAATTAATTGCTTAAAATTAACATGTGTACAAATAACACGCATGTATACATTATCATCATCATCACCATCGTCAACTAACCAATGCAAAGTAAATACCAAGTGTCCCCATTCACTCTACTGTGAATTACTCCATCTATTTCCTGAAACGAAGCCTCTTCTTTGATCTCTGCTTCTGTTCCACCATTCCTCTTTTCAGTTCTGACTCTTCCTACGACCACTGGACTATGGAGAGGGAAAGTTACCTCTTTGTCAGTGATTCACAACAATATCTCCTGCTTATCTCTCATCTCTAATTCAAAAGTTCTGCCTGCAATCATACTTTTCTTTTTGTTTTAAAAAGATCATAATTCTCAGGTAATGTATTGGAACATGAATGGTTTTCCAGGGTATGCCATCCATGTGTCATCCATATGCTGCATGCTTTCTATTTGATCATTCTCAATTTCCCCAGCCTATTCATCTAGATGCTGTAAATGCTTTGTCAGGTCCCTCATGAATTATGTTTGCCATATTCCTCAATATATTGGTAAAATAAATCTAATAACAACAAACAGAAAGGGAGAAATTTGGGAAATTTAGTAATTTTTTTCTTAGGGATCCCATGTTGCTTCATTGTGCTCCCAAGTTTTCTTTTCCGTGTTTAAAAACCATCCCCTTAGTAATTGAGACTGACAACTTGGCTCAATGTTGAATTTGATGCCTCTTCTGAGAAGGAGCATTGGTGATCTGCAGCTCCAGGCTGACCCTCACATCTCCAAGTCCTCAGTTGGGACTCACCACGAGGGCCCGCGAGTCTTTTACCCTTCTTAGATCTTGCTCAATATTTATCATGTTCTTTCCAGTAAGAAAATTGTGCTATTTGATTATAATAGGCCCCTTCTCACTTTTTAAATCCAATGTGAAATTGAAGAAGGAGGAGGTGGTGAATAAATTAATAAAAATATCTAACTTCGAGGTTTCTTTTTTTAAGTAACTAATACCTGTCATGATCAAACTTTTATGAAGTAGTCACTGAAAGTTTCATGGGAATAATTGTCATACTGAATCTAGTCCATTCACCACAGACACACACAGCCATGCATATACGCATATATACAACATTCTCATGTAAAACCATTTTGAAATAGATTCACATGAAGTTGCAAAGATAGAGCAGAGAGGTCACATACCCTCCCCCACTCCACCTCAGTGGTTTCATCTTCCGTAACTATAGTGCAGTATCAAAACAAGAAAATGAGCATTGGTACTTTGTATGACACACTATTTTAAGAATCTTATTATCTGTTTCTCCAGCACAAGCCTCCTTCTCAGAAGCCACAATGGACTCTCACTGTCACCGAATTGAGTCAAAATTGTCCCTGTGTGTGAACCCAGGTTTGTGGGTTCAGTCTAATTGTTTTGGTTTATCTTGGAATCGGGTTATGGTTCCCCAAATTGAAAATTGACACAATCAAACTAATTTCATATAATATATGCTCCAGTTATCTGCATGTGGGACCTGAAATATTGTCATGAGAGATTAGGAAGAGAAATAAATTAGTGAAAAAAAATCAAAACTCAGTGTTTCTTTTCCAACAACAACAACAACAACAACAACTAAAATGTGTCCTGATCAAAACTTTAGGAGGTAGCCACTTGGAATGTGTCACAATATTTGCCCTCCTAAATCAACCCATTCACTATAGCCACATGCACACACCCACAAAATGCATATACAGCCATAGATAATACACACTTAGATGCACACACACAGACACCTGCACACTTATGCACATTCAAATGAACACGTGGACACCACTTTTTTTGTTACTATATGTTCGTCTATGTCCTCGGCCAATGCTCCTTCTCAGAACTGACTCACTGGCTGTCAATGAATCCAACATCAAGACACAACTGTCCCTTTCTTTGGACCCGGGCTGGTGAGTTCAGGCAAATTGTTTTTTGTTCGTCTGTGAATGGGGTTATGGATCCCAAGAGAAGGAACTGAAATCATCAAACTAATTTTACATGATGTACTAAGAAGAACGCGGTACCACATGAAAGAGCTCAGTGATTAGTTTACCAAGCCATCCAGATCTATGTAAATGACCTGTGATAAATGACTGGTCAGCCAAAGGAACAGAAATCATGGATTATTTCCGCAGTTTGAAGTGAAATGCCATTTGTATTTATCATTGTTCTGAAGCAGCACAGCAGAGTGTGTGGGACAAAACTTTCTGCAAACACATAAGTGGACTTCTTATTTAAAAAATTATATATGCATATATAATTAATGATATATAATATATCTATATATTTAAATCAGAGTTTCCTTACTTGGATTATTAAAGGTGACTTGCAGATGGTGTTGTGCTGGCAACCATGTAATTCACTTACACAGACATTTACAAGAGTTCTGAATGTGGAACTATTTAAACAAGGTCAAAATATTTTGCTTTTCATGTAGAATTTTCATGATGGATTCTGAGATTCAAAAAATATACTCATAGCATTATCACCATAATTTTCTGATTTTTGCATTCTTCTGCTTCTTTTTAATTTTTTTTTTTTTTTTTAGTTTCTCTGGATAAAACATTAGTGTAATTAAATGTGTGGGTGGCAGTCTCTTCACCTAAAACGTCCATGAATCTTAGGGCAGCGCTGTCTAGAGAGAACTGAAGTAATCACAATATAAATGAGGCACTTGGATCTACTCAGGTTTTTTGTAAGCCAAGATTACCTAATGAATTTACCATGGAGGCCTCAGATAGCTACCATTGATCATTTCTGGGGCACTTGCTATGTGCAGGTATGGTGCTGACTGCTTTAGGTAACAGAGTCTCTTTGATCATGACAAATTTCCATGCAGCTGCTATTATTGTTCCTATTTTACAGGTTAAGAAACTTCAGTTCCTGGAGACTGAGTAGCTTGACCAGGATCACAGAGCAGTAGAGCTGGGTTGAAACTCAGACCCACCAGACACTGAACCACTGCGTTTAGCCATTATAGTTCACGGCTCTTCACAGAGGTTAAATGCTGCAAAGAAAGGCAGTGAGCTTGAGCTGTGATGGAAAAGAAGCACAGGGGAGCGTGAGTTAATCAAGCCTGGAGCCTCCTGAGGAGTATGAGCAAAGACACAGAGGGAGGGATAGTTCACCGGAACTAATGAGGGAGGGTCCATAGGCCCTGGGAAAAGGCTGGTTCCGGGAAATTTCCACACTTGAGAAACTGGGGAATCATTATTTTTCCAGCTGAATGGCAAATGATTCCAGTTCAAACTGTCTCCATTTGGCTTCCCCAGTTATTGGTTTAGCTGGGGCTGCACTCGAGAAAGATGCAAGTATGGAATATGAAGTGAAACAGAGAAAGAACATAAAACACCACCGATGAAGGGAACTGGGTGTGATTGATAGAAAAGACGGTAGCTCCAAAGCCACAGGGTAAAGAAAAAAACAAGCTGATTTGGGGTTGGAACAGCAGGAATTTTCCCACCAGTGCATTCCCAGTGGCATCTATCTGTATACAAAAGTGTACACCTGTGAATCAAGAGTTTCTATGGTTGAATATATGTGGGTAGGTCTGTAGTAATTTCTATAACCTATCCAGTTTCATTGGGAGGGAGGTGGGATGATTTACACTGTTTTCTGTCCTGTGGGATTATAATTCTCCAACTTTTTCTCACCTTGAGTTTTATTTTATGTAGTTTGCTCCAAACTCTAACACAGTGCTTCTCAAACTTCAGTCACTTATGAAACACTTGGGAAATATTGTTAAATCAGATTCTTATTTAGTAAGTATGGGGTATGGTCTGAGTTTCTGCATTTCTAACAAGCTCCCCTAGAGGTTGGGGGACACCCCAGTTGGGGTATCACACTGAATAGTGGGGGGCTCTAAGAAATAAATCATACTAGCAGAAGAGACGAAGATTATTACTTTCTCCCAATAAAGCAGCATCTGTGTCCATCCTCTCACTTCCCTTTTGTCTTCTACTATCTTTTCTGCATGTCCTAATGTGTGGCTAAGGCTAAGGAAAGGATGTACAGTGGGTACACACCAAACCCCAGGTTTGTAGAGCTCCCCTCTTCCCAGCGCCTGCTTGCTCTTCTATCCGCCTCCCTCTGCCTCATCCCATCTGGATGGCTGGACTTCCTTCCTCTCCAGAGGGAATTCCACTGAAACAGCTGCTTCCTCCTCATGCGTGTCAACCAGGGTTCTTATAGAACTATCACAATCTAGAGCTTGGAATCAAGCATGAGAAATCAGCAGGTCTAGGCTTCTGCCCTCAGTAAATGAATGTCCAAATCCTTCAAAGGGAAAGACATGCCTATTTTCCTCACCCAAACCACCATCATTTCTTTTTGTTTGTTTGTTTGTTTCTTAACCATTCATATTTTCAAACATCAGCTGTGGGCCTGGCTCAGTTTGACACTCAGTCATCAAGACCATATTTGGATTAATTTCATTCCAGGTCAAACATTCCAATTTAATACATTTATCCCATGATTTCCTAATGCTATCAAATGACACATCGTTTTATTTTTTTCTTTGTTTTTCTCTTTCAACTAATTTATTTAATGGGTCCAAAATGGGTGATTAGAGCACAAAAACATGTGGTATCCTAATTGGATTTTGAAAATGTGTAAACATGGCCCTCCGGTGGCTTGCTATTACCATCTGGACCAAATATAAACTTCTGACCATTTCCCTCAAACTCTCCTTCACCCAACACCACCCTATGGCCACTCTCATTTGTGACTTCTCCTCTCCAAGGTCCCTCTGCTCCAGCCAGGCTGTGCTTCTTGTTTTTCAGAACCAGTTTCTCAATTTCCGCTTCAAGGCCTCTGCCTGAACTGGTTTACAGAGAAGGAACAAGTTCCTACCTATCATTCTCTATGTCTTTCAGAAGGCTTCTCAGATTTCACTCCTAGAAATGTTTCCCAAACTAATCCTATCCAGTTTTTTACTCCACTATGATCCCTACTTCACCTCAATGTCTGCAATTATGTGGGCAAAGCTTGTGTTTTACTCATGTCTATCTACGTGGCTCACTGAGTCATTAACAGTAACAGTAGCAGTGGTTCCTATGTGTTGGTATCTAAGCCAGCTGCTGGGGCTCCACTGTGAACAAGCAATGAATGTACTTAATATCATAGTTTACATTCAGGTTTGGGAAGGTGGATAATGAGCAATAAATGAACAAACAAAAATTTCACATGGTGAAAAGGTTCTGCTGGGTGGGGTGAGGTTAGAGGGCAGGGAGCAAGCTTCCTCTTTATCTGAACTCTCCATCTCTCTGAATTCATTTTACAAAATAGTCCACATCGGGCACAAACACATGTAGGCTAACTTGGTTGAGATGCGCACATCAAAGTTTGCATGTGAATACAGCACATATCTCAAGGGAAGGTTCTTTGTGAGGCCAGTCATGCCTGGGAAAGTATCACCGAAGAGACCGATCACTGATTTCATTGATGAGATGGTACTTTTCTGCAGTCTTCAGTACAGCCCAGAGTTTCTCAAACTTAAATCAGACACATCTAGGGTACTTGTTAAAAGTCAATCCACATAACGAAAACATTGTATTATAGCTTTCAAGGGACAAGAATCAGGAAGCTGAGATGGATGAATGGGTGGGTGGATGGAAGGAAGGATGGATAGTGGATGGAAGGAGGGATGGATGGTAGATGGAAGGAAGGATGGATGGTGGATGGAAGGAAGGATGGATGGTGGATGGATATGTAGATGGACCCAGTGACCCAGTGCTCTAAGTTAGCAACCAAATTCACATGAAGATTCTAAGCAAGTGGGCATATGATATACTGTATATCTCCATGGCTTTACCTGTCCTGTGGCACTGGGCCTATGATTTGGGAATCTAAGCTCAGTTCAGTCTCCTTCCTCTAATTTTTATGAAGAAACATTTTATTCATTGAGCCCTAAGTATAAAAATCATTTTGAGAATTAACAATTAACATAGATTCGTAGACTGTGAAGTCGAATCTTTCATTCCATTGCCCATCATTTAACATATAAGTTGCTTTTTTTTTTTTCTTTAGAGAGACATTGTCACCCAGGCTGGAGTGCAGTGGCACTTTCATAGCTCATTGTAACCTTGAACTTCTGAGCTGAAGCCATTCTCTCACCTCAGCTTTCCAACGCTCTGGGATTAAGGCATGATCCACCATAACCGGCTAAATTGCATTTTATAGAACTATATTTTCCCCCAAATAAGTCACTTTTAAGCCATGTCCCTTTTTTGCTCATATGACAGGATATTCAATACTACTGGAAACAGAGATACCGTCATATTCTCACAAGACCCATCAAGAAGCCACCATGCATTGGGACCAGACACCATCCCTTCGGGTGACCACGAGGCAGCAGGAAGGTCCCACTGCCAACAAGCACCGCTGCATCCTGCCAGGTCCTCCCCAGTCAAGAGAAGATGGCAGGAGATGTGTGCATGAGACAGGCCCAGGGGAGGGCGCATGTGCCCTCCAGCAGCGTCATTCATAGTGACTGGGGGAACTTGCAATTCAGGGAAAATGGCATCTCATTCCCCACTGGGAGACCTCCCAAGCTTCCAGAGCTGGCAGACTCAAGATGTCTCCATGGAAGATGTGGAGCCTTGAGGTGCGATACAGGCAGAGAGGAACATGCAAGCTGTGGCCTGCTTTCAGACTAGGAATTTCCCAAGGCATGGGTGCCGACTTGGAGGGACTGTGGTAGCAATTCCTGGGGAAAGGGAGGGTGATCCCCAACCCACCTAGTTTTCTTCTGTGCTCAGAGGACATGAAATCAGACTGTGACCTTTCGTTGTCCCCACTAGAAGAAACCCGGATGTGAGAGGAGGTGCTGGAGTCAGGAGGTTCCTCCAGGGTCCACTGAGTGGAGACCTGAGATGCCCTCCCAGGGCTGATGGCAGACAAGGCTGTGTTTGGGAGGGTGGGGTAGGGGAAAGCTTAAAAACACATACAGCACTTGCACGGAAACTCCTAGAGGGAAATGGAACCAGGAAAAATCAGAACAGTGCCCAGGGGCGCCTCCCTCCCACAGGCAAGTGGCCATTTAAGAAAGGATTTCTGTGCATCCCCCAGCCCTCCTTCAGGCTCCCCAGAAAAGCTGGGTCTAGAGGAGGGGGAGGATAGCATTGCTCCACAGCCAGATTTTGCCCCCCACCCTCTTTCTAAGCAGCCAGAGTCACAGCTCTAGCTTTAAATTGGATATGCAATTAAGGGTTTAAATTAAGCCACACTAAGTTTTAATTACCAAATGTGACCAGGAAGTTATGGAATACACCCAAGATTTTGTTAAGGGAAGAGAAAACTGTAGATTCTACATAGCACAATTGAACACAACGATTTAAAAAAAAAACACATAAGATCATTTAATTCTTTTTTTTTTTGGATTTCAATTGTAATTCCTTCAAGATTCCATTGTCATAGAAGCTTTCACTTAAAGCAAGCTCCATGTTCTCATGGTCAAATAATCTAAGAATGTTAATTTCCCCTTTCTTTTTCTTATTTTTTGCATATTTGTGGGATTGCATAATGTAGTTTCACTCATTGATTATCCCACATTAAATCTTTCACTAAAAGTTCAAAGCTAAGTATTTGATCACTTGCAAGGGAATCTATCTGGCATTGGTGACTGGGTCTCCAGAGCAGAGGAATTAAATGAAGTGCCAAAGCATTGCATCCGGTTCCCTGGGTGATATTCTAAGGCGTGCACACAGCAGGAACAATACTCTTGGCCAGAATCAGAGAGGAAGTCATGAGCTCTCGTGCTGAGTGTATTCTTGGGTCTCCCCTTGTTTACATTTTGCCACTCTTGTATATCCCTAGCTTTACTCTGGATTAAGGAGGCCTCGACTTGTTGTAAAATGCTTTTGGAAAAGCCTGTTCAGTGAGGGTCATCTCACTTGATCAAACAGGATCATGCAGACCAACCAGTAGTGTAATATTAAGTAGGTCAGGGTGCCATTTGAGAAAGGAGACCCATCCTTTATTTTTGAATGATGACTCTTATACCACAATCTTTGTTTTATTATCATCAAAGTTAAAATGGAAATAAAATATATTTTAAAAATAAAATAGGATTTGTTTCCACTCCTTAATTTAAAAAAAAAAAACTGAATCTCTAAGCTTGATTTTTCCATATTAATAAAATCAAAATTTTTTCCAGAAACCTGAGGCCCCTCTTCTTTAAATTTATGTCAGCTTCATAACCAACTAACAAAGATATATGCTGTAATAGAGCCCATCACTTCAGTGGATAATCATGTAACTTACAGAAATCATTTCACAATCTTCAAATAGTTATTCTTCAATCGGCCAAGGTATTCAATCAATAAATGCCATTCTATGTAATCATTGCAATGACCGCCAAATTATGAATCTTAAAATGTGGAAGAAAAAAAGTCAAGAAGGAGAAGGGTGAATATCCAAGACAGAACCAAGTATTTTACAACAGGCCTTTCAGGTAGACTGGCTGGATTCCATATAAGCTCATTCATATCTGGAAGTCTTTATCGTTGTCTTAAGCCTGGAAATCAATGAACACCATCCCCTTGAGAGTCTGAAACCTGAAACAAGCATATTTCTTTAAGCACCTTTGCAAAAGTGCTTAATTTTCCATGAGAACTTACTGTCTTGACCTGGCTCCTGGAATTCAAGGGAAGGGTGGAAAGTCAAGTCCAATAAATGAATAACTTTCAGGAACTTCAAACTTCATTATTTCTGATGGCAACCCAAAGCTTTTTCCATTATAAAAAAAAAAAAAAGGGCAAGGTATTTTGCACTCAAGTAGCTCTTTCAAAGAGGAGAATGAGAGCATGCAGCCCTCTTTACCCTGGTGAGAGCCTCACATTCTATATCTTGTTGGCTCAGAGCGCCTTTGTTTGGAGTCCAGCCCCTGGTTGAGGGTCAGCTAATGAAAGAGGAAATGAGGTTCAAATTCTTTAATTAGTTTTGTCAGTGATTCTCTACGGCTGGCAATAAAAGAAATACTTTCTGGGAGATCAGGTTCTCGCGCTGAAACTTTGGATAGGATAAAGCACTTGAAAGGCCAAGATCATTTTCAGCCCATTGTTCTAGCCTGTCTCTGAACTGGGCTTTTTACTGAAAAGTTTTGGAGCCAAAATTTTTATGTCATCTCCACAGTCATGTCTCCCAGGCATCAATAAGCATGTCTCTTTCAGATATTTATTAATGCACGGAAACCTGCCATCTTAGAAGGGCTTCACAAAACAGTGTATTCCTCAAGCCAACTGGGAGAAAAACAAGTTTTGTTTGGGAATGTTGTGAATGAACATTGCAGTCTGGGATACACATTTCCTGGAATGCTCGGAGGTCAAGTTCCCCGAAGTGGGAGTACTTATGCAAGGTTGAGGGCCACTCACCAAGGATGGGGAAACGGACTTAGATGTCAGTATTGGGGGTGAGGAAAATCAGCATAGAAGCATCTTTGGAATGACCATGCCCTTTCCTAACAGCAAGTTCTATGCCCTGATCTTCACGTAGGTCCTTATAAGGCTGACCACATAGCCTGATACAAAGGCAACAAACCTAAACACAGGTAACCTCATTGATAACAGTCACGTACCCAGATGGAAATTCTTCCCACATCACAGGGTAAAAAGAGGATTCCAATGCTACCTCAAAATGGGACATTACAAACTTGAACAAAACCCACAAAGGAGAAGTTGCCATGTCTTTCCAGCTTATGGAACAGCTGGAGCTTGTCTAAAAGAAACCACACCCTGGACCTCCTCAGTGAGTCATGGCCCTTCTCCTTCCGTGGGGAATACCCGCATTGCTTCCTGATGGAGAAGACTTTATATGGAGACACCTCTTTTCTCCCTCATGGGTGGGGGGATGGGGCAGGGAGAAAGTTTCCAATCTGATATTAACATTCAATTTCAGAAAAGTGTTTCTTGGGCAGCCTGACTTGCTTTGATAGGTCTATATCAAACACAGAGCATACCTTCAGCTGAGGGGGAAACACTGGCTTTCTAAAGGGTACTAAATCTCCTCCCTCAAACCTCACTGTCCGGGAAAATTTTAAAAATAATTCCTTATGAAAATCACCTCTCTGATTCTAGGCACCGGATGACTCTGAAAGTCATGTTAGACGCACATCACATGCACCCAGGAGAGAAACTCAAGCACCAAGACAGCAAACAATGGCAAAGAGACAGCATAGGAAGTATGCAGTTGTTTACCATTTTGGGGGCAAATGCTCATTAACGTTTACTTTTTCCATTGCAGATATGTATTTTGTGTGATTCTTCAGGGCCAAGTCCACTGATGTCACAATAAACATATTGTCTCTAAGTTCCATTAGCGTCCTGCCATATCTTGGGAGCTTTCTTCCCAGGGGAAGGGATCAGTTGCTTGTTTCAATGAGAAGAATATTGAGACGTCAGTTATTTTTTTCCTACAAAGGTAATGTATTATTCCCATAATTTGTAGAATATTTGACGGTACAATAACTTTTCTATGTGATTATTTGACTCTTATTTCAAAACACTGGGTACATGTTTTCAAATGGCAGGGAGGACAGGAGTTGCAACTGACTGATGTCCCTGATAGCTATTCTCTTCCATAGCCTGCCCAGTGGGCATCTTGTTAGAGCCATAGCAGTTCCTCTCTGAACCTGGTGGTATTTGTGATTCTGCCCATGATGTCCCATTGCAGATGTCTGCACATGATGCTGGCCTCTTGGCTGCAACAGTGTGTCTCCCAGTGCTCCAGTTCTGCAGCAGTGTTTGAAGTTTTTGTGCTGGGTCTTTTAAATCATTTCTTCTGCCCACCCTGCTTAGGATTGCTCAAAAAATAGCAAATAACAACAATACGCCTGCCTTCACTTCGCCAAAAGAAATTGCCTGGGACTGTTCAGAAGCCACATTCAATTTATGAATAAATGAAATGGATCTTCTCGACCGACCATGACAATAAGCACTGGCCTACATATTCAGGGCCTGAAAGAAGTTGAGGCAATGGGCCTAATGAGAAGCAGTCAGCGAATCTAATGAGAATCAGACAGAAGGCCTAATGAGACATTTAACATGCTCTGCCTCTCCCTCCTCTTTTGTTCAGTTTTCATGGGAATCTGTGTTTGGGGAGCTCAGTTGCACTGGCTACAAGCAGATACATATGTCCTTAGTGGGGCGATCCAGGAAGCAATAGAAAGATGCCCAGGGATGGGGAGGGTGGAAGTTGGAAAATGTACCCCAAGACCATGATAATGTGATGGGATTGGATTTTTATTTTAATTGTATCTATACCTTTTCCAGAATACGGTAGAGCCATACAGCTATGGATGATGACACAATTAAACAGGCAAGAGATTTCAATCACATTACATCACTGCTCCTAGGAAAAGACAGATAAGAAAAGCATGCCTGGGCTATTCTGTTTCTGGCCTTTGTCACTCAGAGAGAACCTTCTGGAATGTAAGTGTTGCACAAAGGATACCTGGGATTGTCTCCGTATGAGGCAGCACTGCTTGGAACACTAGGTGTTTTCATTTGTTGATCTTGGATGGGGTTGGCAGCTAGAGAGATGGCTATCAAATTATAAGTTGGGCTGGGCTGAAGTCTCCATTACCTGTGCTGGAGGCAGGAAAAGGAAATAGAGAGACATATGCCCATGCCACCGTTAGAAATTTTGTCTGATGCATGGATTTAACAGTTTGGGAGTATAGCTTGGTTTTGAGAAAGTAGGCAAGATTTCTGTTTTATTTAGCTTGCAAGCACAGGAAATTTGCATTGGCCCTTGTCGCCTGCCTATCTAATTAACAGAGTCTCTTTGGATATACATGCTCTTTGTTTTATTTGCTTACCCAAATATATGCTTTAAATGCAACCCTATCCCTCTCTCTATCCATCTGTTTATTTATTTATGACAATTCTTCTTTTGGTTGTCAAGGTCCAGCTTCTGCTCGCCCACCTGTATCTGAGTTAAATCTGAAGGTAAATGGAACAGGCTTGCTCTTTGGTGGCGCCACCTAGTGGTCTCCCATGGCAACACCGTTCTCAGCAATCAAATGACTAAGGACTTCGATGTCAGAATATTATGTAGGTTGGTGGGGGAAGTACAGAAAAGAAACGCACCGACATTTATTAAGTTCCAAGTGCTAGGCTCAGAATTTCACACATTTCATCTTTCTTAAACTTTATAAAACTCTATGTGGTAGATAACATCATTTCCTAAATACTGCTATTCATAGCTAGCATTCATTGAATGCGTCCTATGGGCAGGGCACTGTGCTAGATGCTTTATATACCATTGACTCATCTGTCCTAGTAACAACCCATGAGGCGTGAATTATGTGGTCTTTTGAGTCTAATTGCCAGGATCTGTAACAGGCCCCAGCCCTTTCAAGCTATCCCTATTTCATTTTCCTCACCTATAATAATAGCACATATGTCATAAAGCAGTTGTGAGAAACAAATAAGACTTCTAAAGTACTTCAGAAAGTGTCTGACACCTAATAAACATTAAATATATGCCAAATAGCAGCCAAGACTTTTGCCCCAGTGCAGCTAAACATTGCTGGACAAAAACCCAACTATGCTGACTGGTCTTCTAAATTTCATATTGTTAAATCTAAAATAGACACTCAATCATGCCAGGCAGCCCTCCTTGGGTTTCCTTTTCATCTTCATGTTTAGGCTCTCCCAAATAACGATTTCTCACCCTTCTGTCCTATCTTATACATCCTTGCAACCCTCACCCTCAACTGATGGCCGTGCCTCATTGCTGAGAAAGTAAGCAATCAGCTAGGAGCTTTTTCACCTCTTCTCCACCATATTTACTGACTGCTTGTTCTCTGTCCTCTGTCTTTTGATAAGGGATAAAGTTCCCATTCTCCACAAGGCACAGTGTCTCATGCCTGTAATCCCAGCACTTTGGGAGACCAAGGCAGGTGGATCACTTGAGGTTGGGAGTTTGAGAACAGCCTGAACAACATAGCGAAACCCCATCTGTACTAATAATACAAAAATTAGCCAAGCGTAATGGTGTGTGCCTGTAGTCCCAGCTACTCAGGAGGCTGAGGCAGGAGAATCACTTGCACCCAAGAGGCAGAGGTTGTAGTGAGCTGAGATCATACCACTGCACTCTAGCCTGGGCAACAGAGCAAGACTCTCAAAATAAACAAACAAAAAAATTCACAGTTCTCATGAGAAGGTGACCGTTCCAATTTTGCACCCAGCTCTCATGCAGTCTTGTCTTTTCAAAGACTTGGTTCCTGCCTTGGCTAAATCATCAAATTCTTTCTCTCTACTGTATTCCTGCTGTCAACAGACAAACATGCAACTTTAAATGATTCTTGCCTGGAAGCTACATCCCTGTTGGGTGCTAAATGTGTCCTCCCAAAATGTATACATTGAAAGCCTCACCACCAATGTGATGGTATTAGAAGATGGAGTTGTTAGGAAGTAATTGTCATGAGGGTGGAGCCCTTATGCATCGGATTAGTGTCCTTATATAAAAAAAAAAGACCCCAGAGTTCTCTCTCACCCTAGTAACAGCAGGTGAAGATACAAAAGAAGTCCACAGTCTACAGGGCCCTCACCAGAACTGGACCATACCAGCACACTGAACCTTTCAGGTTCCAAAACTATGATAAATCAGTTTCTACTGTTTATAAGCCACCATCTATGGTACCTTATTCTAGCAGCCTGAATTCAGACATTCCCTCCAGTTAACATCCCATTCTCAGTCCCCATTTTTCTTAGTAGACGATTTCTCATTCTTCCCACAACTCATTCCGGTAAGACTTCTATTCCCCCCATATCTCTAGTCATCAAGAACACTTATGCCACCAAATCCATGGTGTCCTCTCTCCTCACTTTATATCTCAGCAGGATGTTATGCATTTTTGTGTGACACTCCTTCTTCCCTGAGTTTCTGTGACACCGCACTCCCCACTCATCAACCCTCCACTAATTGACCTTAAATGTTGAAGTGCCACCTCAGAGCTTCAGCCAACCCTCTTCTCCTCTATCAGCATCTTTAACTGAGTACTGTTATCAGACTCATCATGTTAAATATCATTTTTATGTAAACATTGAAAGTAGATATCCCCAGCCCTGATCCCTCCCTGAAACTCCAAACTCAGAGACCACTCCTGATTTGTCTGTCATCTCCACATGGATATATAGCTGATACCTCAAACTGCCACAGCAAGAATTTTGATGCCACTCTCAAACATGTTTCTTTTCCAGTTTTTAAATTTTTTCTTAGTAAGTAGCATGACTATATACCTAGTTGGTCAAATGCAAGGCCAAGGAGCTAAAAACCTAAGAGTTATCCTTTGATGACTTCCTGAACCTTAACAATATGTTGTGCCTCTGTCTATTCCTCTCCATATGCACATTTTCCCACTAGCAGGGCCCCATCGTTTCTGCTGGGTCCATGAAATGTCTCCTCACTTATCATCCTGATTTCATCCCACACATCTACAAGCTATTCTCCATACAGCAGCTGGAAACATTATTTGCAAATATAAATCAGATCACACCACTACCCTCCTTTAAATCCATCCAATGGCTTCCTTTCACATTGTAATTAAATCCAAATTTCTCACTCTGGCTTACAAAACACAACATAGCATCTTTAAGAAAAATGATAATGATGCTTTTTCTTCATTTTGAGAGTTCTCTAGTATCTTTCCACCAAATTCCTTTAAAAAAAAAAAACTAAGTTAGGCAGAGTCTAACTTAGTTGCTTACAATTGAAGAACTGTAATTACATAGCCTCGGACTAGAATTCATTTAATGTCTGGCTCTTCGTAGGAAAACATTTGGGATATGGATAAATTATGGACATATCAACCAGATTGCAAACTCCTACCATCCAAGACCAATTTAAGAGTGTGTGTGTGCGTGTGTGCATGTCCGCGCACGTGTGTGTGCACGTGTGCATGCCTGTTTGCTCATGTGTTCATGCATGTGCATGTCCGTGCATGTGTGTGCATGTGTGTAAGTGTAACGAGTAATGCATGCACACACACACAAACATAATGATGCTTAATAAGAACTTGTTGAGTGCTTTGAATTTTATTTACAATTGCTCACGAAATCTGCCTTCTCCCAAATCTCAAAAACAAAACAAAACAAAATAAAACACTGCCATCTTGTTCTGGAAAGGAAAAGAACTGGCAAAGTCAAGGCCTCTTCAATCGGACTATTGGACAGGGTCAACTTACCCATGAAGAACTGTGCCTGGGGCCCACAGTTCTTTTAGGGACCGATGAAAATGTTTTAATTTAAGTTTCCTTTAAAATCAACAGAAAACAGTGATATAGTAACAAACATATAATAATAAATTCAGCTTGTATTTTTATTTATCTTTATGCCAAAGCAGTTGTCAAATGTAATTGTTAAATGTTTTAATGGAGGAAGGATGAAGGAAGCAGACGTTCTGGAAAGGTAGAAGTCCTACCGTGATCCTGCTACTGGAGGCCTTGCTCTCTGCAGGAAAGTCTGGGGTAGGGGACTTTAGAATGTCTGGCCCCACTGGAATCTCATTGATTGGGCAGTGGGCTGTTACCCAGAAGAAATGATATAAGAAAGCAAAAGTAGCAGCATTCTACTACATTTATCCTGTGTTTGTTTAACACTCGTGTAGTGTTAGAAGTGCATGCGAGGCACTATTCTAGTTGCTTTGCAAACACAGTCATACAATCTGCAGTCTCCTAATGAATAGGAAGTATGTCTCTAACACCCTGGCTCACTCTCTGTTGGCCTCTTTCTCAAGGTGGATGTTATTTTAGGATCAACAGAAATTCAAGCATAGACATTGTGAATTTGTCCGTCGATGTAGCAGGCATGAAAGAATTGAAAGACTAATTTTTTTTTTAAGTTTTAGTCCCAAGGCTGATGTTTGTCAGGTGTTTTCATCTCCTCAGTGATGGTTGGTCTTGCTTCAGGGAGACAAGAATACTTTTAAAAGAGAGAGAGAGAAAAAAAGAAAGCTGTGCATAATGGAAGAGTCTGTCCCCAGGCAGCGCCCTCAATCTACGGATGTCCTGTCACCTAAATTTATGAAGATCGATGTCCAGGCTCTCCCAAGTCAGAGATAAAGTTCAAAGTGTGTCCCTTCAGCTGCTCACAGCACAGCGGTCTCTGTTGTGCTGCACTGCATTCCACAGAGGCAGGGGCATAACATGTTATATTTGCATTGGGTACATATTTACACGTGTATGTGTACCACTGCTTAAATTACCTGTTACAGAATCATAAATGTGATCCCTTTGCAGTGTTTTCTTTTTCTCTTTTCAACACATTTTCCGCATAGTGAAATCCCAAGTTGAAGAATCACTGGAAGCTGTGCTCAAGAGAGATCACCTAAGCTTTTGTAATGTCCACAGTCATTAGGGGTGCAGTGAAAAAGAACTTGCTTTGGCTGGGAAGACAGAGTCGGGGGTGTCACCACCAAGGAGGAGAAGCTCATTGTAGAGCAACCTGTCCTAATTCTGGATGTTCAAAATATCCCTGAGGGGCCTTCTAGAAGACACTAATACTCTAGGTTTTACCGAGGCTGATTAAATCAGAACCTTTGAGATTGTACCTGGGCATCAGTTTTTCTAAAACTTCCCTACGTGATGTAATAATAAGCCAGTACTCAGAAAACATACTAATTTAGTGACAGCTGGGCACAAGAGCTACTAAATTTTCCCAAATAAGACCAACCTTTGTACCTACAAAGTGCCATAGAACTGCAACATTTTTCACGTCACCCTTGTTCCTCTGGCTTTATTCTGGAGCAATTTTTTAATGTAGTAGTGATTACATAATCAGTTCAACACACCTAGTCCCTCCCCCACCCCTTTTTTTTCCCAGAGTCTTACTCTGTCACCCAAACGGGAGTGCAGTGGTGCAATTTTGGCTCACTGCAACCTCCACCTCCCAGGTTCAAGTGATCCTCCAGCCTCAGCCTCCTGAGTAGCTGGGACCACAGGCATGTGCCACCACACCACGCTAATTTATTTTTGTATTTTTAGTACAAACAAGGGTTTCACCATGTTGACCTGGTTGGCCTCAACCTCCTGGCCTCAGGTGATCTACCCACCTCAGCCTCCCAAAGTGCTGGGATTACAGGTGTGAGCCACTGCCCACACCCACTTTCAAAATCATTCCGGAATTAAGTTCTCATTGAAAATTTTTCTTAAAACTACAGAGAGGCCACCGAGAGACCCCAGGGATGGACTCCAGGACCACTGAGAGATTTCCTAGGAGTCACTCGTGAGCATTGGACAGGTTGCTCACCAACACGCCAAGGCAAGCGCCCTTAGAGGAAACAGTCTACACCATTGTCAAGACAGGAAATGAAGCAAGTCAAGAGATCAATACCAAGAAAATGGATTTTAGGGAAAAGTGAGGCTTATCACTTCCATTCAACACAGATTTCTTGAATACTTATTGTGTTCCATGTAGGGGGTCAGGTAGGGGCAATCCCGCTGTCTAGGATCTGAGAGCTTAGGAAGATGTCATCGAATAATTTCAAAATTGCATGGGAAACTATGAGCAGAGTGAGAAGACATGTTTGAACCAGGGTGATGCATTTGAGAAGGTTTCCAAGATATGCAACCTTATTCACATCTTGAGAAGTGAATATTATCCAAGTGAAGCCTGGGAATGCCTGGGGAGTGGCCAAAGGAAGGGCAAAGTCATGATCCAGCAGGTGTGTGTGTGGAGGGTGGTGGTAGGTGGACCATGAGCTATCTGGTGATCAAAGCTTAGAATGTTAGGCAGGAAAGAGGAAGGTCAGATTCTTATGGCTGACTTGTGGTGCTGGCTGCCATGGGGAGAATGGAGTTGAGAGAGGGGCTGGTGTAGAGAACGTGTTGAGGGCAGGCAGATGGTCCCAGCAAGGTGAGGGATGGCAGGACCTGCACCAGTGCAGTGGCAGTGGGTGTGCATATGAATGGGACAGGAAGTAAAATCGGTGGGACTTTGTGGCTGATGGATGTGTGAGATGAGGGAGACAGAGAGTAGATTCTGAATAAGAAACTATTAGATGCTCAGAGAATGTTTTCCTCGGGACATGGAGTTTGAAATGGGTGGAGCAGGCAGTTTAAAACAAAAGGTCACAAACCACATGAGGACTTGGGGTGCCAGGTTTTCATGGTGTGCCAGCTGTGTGGCTTGGGGTCGGCTCAGCTTCAGGTTGTAGAGCTGGGGCATCAGCAGAAAGTGAGCCAGAAAGATCATGCCTGTCTCCTTCACTTCCATCTGGGGTTTGACTCATCGCATTGACAGCTGGGATTAGTACTTTCCTAATTCAATTGTTTTTGTAAATCCTCATTCATCTGATGATTGATTACAGGTGGCTATAAATTGAGAAATGATAGAGAATAGTTTGGCTTCTCCTTGCTTCTCCCCTCAGTAAACCAGAGGCCTGGAAAATCTTGGAGTTGCCTCGGGAAACATAATGCACTCTAAATTGGGAGCTGAAGGAAGGTGGAACATTTAAATTAACCTCCAGTGGAAACCTCAACCTGCTTGTTATGGTCATTCTTGGCACAAAAGGCGTCTCATTTTGGCTAACATCCAGAAACACAAAAATGGTAAAATTGTAGGACAGAAAGCTGGCGTGGACCGTGTGGCAATTTCCCTGGTCCCCACCAATTCCCTGCTTTGGAATCCTGTCTAGACTTGGCTTCAAGGCACATTCCTTCAGCCTTCGGTAGGCAGAGGTGTTCAGCTCTTGCAGTGTGTACATGATTTAAAAAGAACTAAGAACAGGCTCTCAACAAACCACTGCCTTCTGAAGGTCAAATCTCACTGCTCCAACTGTGACCGGGAAATGAAAATATATTCCAGATCACTCAGCCCACAGGTGCAGAAGCTGAGGCTGCAAATTTCATGTGCAGACTGGCGGGGTCCCTTCTCTGAGCCTCCAGATGCACAGGGAATGTTTTATGTACAGGAAGGCAGAGGCTACACAGTGACAGCTGGGCTTCAGAGAAAAAAAGTATGGACATGTAGTTAACTCTACCACAAATCCCCAAAATTCAAGCCACCAACATAGGAGGGAGAAAGGGAGCAGCCAGGGAGATTTGGTGCATGCATTCATTCCAAAAATGTTGAGCACTGATTATATGTCAGATATTTTTTTCCAAAGATATTTCTCCATCTGTGACAAAATTGCTCACACTGGATCAGCATGTTTCCTGCCAGTCAGACGTCACTTTGCAATTCAGGGGGCTAGAACACCAGCATGCCATTTGCCCCTGGTGTATGATATCACCAGAAAAGTGATTTTATGACTTTCCTTTTATCCAACTAACTTAGTCGCTTTTCATAAATGACCTGGAGAGAAATATACCCTGAGAAATGGATTTCACAAATGAAGCAATCTGCCTGAAGGATGTTGGAGACTGGTCAGCTTGAGGTGCCACTGCCAGCCCTTTCTGTGCCTGTAGGTGGATTGCCAGGGAGCTATTGCCATGAAGGGCTGTAAGGTTTTAAATTCTCCACATACAGAAATGCTAGCCATTTTACATGATGATTATAGTGATGACGATGATGATAGGAAAATAGGCTGAGAAAAAAATATTGAAGGAGTTAAGAAGAATGAGGAAAAAAGGCTGAAGAACCTAAAACTACTAAGTGAGGGAAATATTCAAGGACTAAATTGAACACAATCCAGGGCATTATTCGTTCTGAAATATTTATTGAGCCCCTATCATGTTCAGGCCATGCTAAGTGCTGAGGATATAATAGTAAACAAAGCAATCAATGATCTCATGGAACTTTTGTTATGGTGATGAAAGAGAGTAAACTATAATAATAATAATAATACCAGCTATATAGGATACCAAGTGCTGAGAAGAGGAGGAGGTAATTGGGATAAAATGTGTGTATGTGTCTAGGGGGTGGGTACTAATTTGCTTAATGAGTGTCGGAGAAAGAGACACCAAGAAGATAACATTTAGACAGAATCCACTGGCTAAATGAAAGAGTCATTCTCTGGGCAAATGGTTGACTCTTTGACTTCCCTGTCATCTCTATTCCCAGTCCCTAGGGATTAACTGGTGTTCCCTTCTTTTTCAGCATCCTTCATTGCCTTATCTGTCAGAATCGTACAGTATGTGATGCTTAAGGGTTTTAAACATGTGGTTTTTGGATTGCATGTTAGAACATTTGTGTCGCTATAAGGGAATGCCTAAGACTGGGTGATTTATAAAGACAAGAGGTTTAATTGGCTTGCAGTTCCGCAGGCTAAACAAAAAGCAGGGTGCCAGCATCTGCTTCTGGTGAGGGCCTCAAGGAGCTTACTATCATGGTGGAAGAAACCTGTATATTACATGGGAGAGCAAGAGAAAAGGGAGAGGGCAGGAGGTGCGTGCTCTTTTAAACAACCAGATCTGGCGTGAACTCAGAGGAAGAACTCACTCATCACCAAGGGGATGATGGTAAGCCATTCATAAGAGATCACTCCCGTAATCCAGTCACCTCCCACCAGGCCCCACCTCCAACACTGGGAATCTCACTTCTCAACATGAGATTTGGAAGGGACAAATATCCAAACTCAAGCAGACCGCATGGACTAACTCACAAGGAGAATTTATCCTTCTGTACCTTCTCTGGTCAGGCCCTGCATTTCCTGGTGTGGATGCCAGGTGGTCTCTGAGCTTTTCCTGTTTCTTTAAAATGTCAAGAAACCGATCCATAGCATGTGCCCCAATCTCTTTACACTTGGGGCATGGGACTTTTTTATTCAGGTCAAGGAGTTAGAAAAGAACAATATTAGGATGCTGACAGGCTTCCACATGGGGGGTAACTCTTTGAGAGAAGCGGGATGTAAATATCTTCTTTGTTCTTTTCCATCCATACATTAGATTTTGTGGGTATTCTCGATCTAGTTGTAACGATATGGAAGAAACTGAACTCCATCCTTTTGCTCAGATGTGCTTTATTAGATTAGGGAGATCTCTTTGCCTTCAAACTGAATGGCCACTGCACACCTTCAAGGGACCATGGGGTCTACCATTTGGGGTCATGCTCTGGCTGTCATGTCCTGATCTGCATTGCATCCTTGGGGACACAGGTGGCCACACCATGTGAGACATCATGAGACACAGAGGGCATGAGAGATTTCCTGAGCAGTTGTCACCTTTCTCTCTGCATTGCCCCTTCCTCAGATATACTTAAGGTCCACCTTTTGTCTTAGATATAATTTCACAGTCAGGCAATTGGATAACTAAGCTGCCCTAAAACTCTTGTCCCTACAATCCTTTACAGTTGAATAGTGTTTTATTTGCTTGTTTTTCAAAGTTCTTGCATACATTTTTTCACTTGTTCCTGACAATAGGGTTACTAGAAAACTTGTGCTATTTGATAATCACCATTTTACAGGTTAAAAGGTTGAGTCTCAGGGAGGTTAGAAAACTTGTGCAAGTAACTGAACAGATCATTTTCCAGCTCTGAGCAGCATCCAGTTCTTCCGACTTCAAATCTATTGCTCTTCGATTACATCTCAAAGACGCACAACCCTGTGATTGGATTCTGGCCATGTGTAAAATGCTTGCCAATGGGAAACAAGTCACCGTCTTACCTACCGGCTATCAAGGAGTAATTTGCGCTCCCTAGACTCATGAAGGAAACTGCAGATGAAGCTGCTTCCTGTGCTGTGAGATGTGAACACTCAACAATGAAGGGAACCAGTGACACAGACAGCCTTTCATTTTCCATCTTCCCTCTGACAAGCTCTCCACCCAGGCCTTGGCCAGGATTCTACCAATGTTTCCTGACTTTTGAGCTCAGCTCCATTTGTAAGCCTCTCCCATTCAGCTCTGCAGGATAAGCAGATGGCATCCGGGCATCTCCTTTACCTCCCATAATTGAGCTCTCTTCCTCCACAGAGTAAGCAAACACAGTGCACAGAACACTAAACACATCTAGGATTGCCTTGGAAGAGCTCACCATTTAGTGGGTAGTAGAAAGACTTCTCGGGAATAAAAATAAGGGTGATGAGGTCCGCCCTCATGTGTGATCTAGAGCATTTTGACCCAAGTGGTCCACAAACCAGAAGATCCGTATGACCAGGAGGCAGGGGCTAGTTAGAAACAGAAACTCAGGCCTCATGCAAGAACTCCTGAATCAGAATCTGCATTTTAGTAAGATCTCCAGGTGATTTACGCACATATCCAAGGTTGAGAAACCTATATCAGGGAACCGATTTCTCTAGAGCCTGCATATGAGAGCTGTGCCCTAATTCCTCCTTTATTCTCTTACCTATCCCCTCCCCCAATAACTGTGTCTGTGTCCACCTGCCTCTCTCACAATGCTCAAACCTCACAACACTCTTGCTCTTGAATATATGACTTAAATTCTCACAACAGCTCATAGATATGTTTTGTTGTCACCACGTTACAGGTACTGAAACTGAGGTACAAAGAGAGAATAACTCACCTAGGGTAGAATTACTGCTAGGTGTGGCTGTGCCTGGAATGTGAAGCTAGGCTTGGCTCACTGCAAAGCCAAATCTCTTCCTATTATAACCAGAACTACTCCATACCAAGCTCCTATGGCCCATTTTTCCCAGAAAAATCCCCTGCAGAATATGGGGAAGCCGTTTTCACAGATCCTATAGACCCACAAGAGGGATACTTTTGTCAGAGGTGTTTGAACCACAGCAACTCCATCTTGAATAGGGACTGGGTAAAATAAGGCCAAGATCTACACTGGGCTGTGTTTCCAAGAGGTTAAGGCATTCTTAGTCACAAAATGGGATAAGAGGTCAGCACAAAATACAGGTCATAAAGACCTTGCTGATAAAACAGGTTGTGGTAAAGAAGTCAAAACCCACCAAAACCAAGATGGCCATGAAAGTGACCTCTGGTTGTCCTGACTGCTGATTATATGCTAATTATAATGCATTAACTTGCTAAAAGACACTCCCACCAGTGTCATGACAGTTTACAAATGCCATGGCAGTATCTGGAAGTTACCCTATATGGTCTAACAAGCGGAGGAAGCCTCAGTTCTGGAAATTACCCACCCTTTTTCCAGAAAACTCATGAATAAGCCATCCCTTGTTTAGCATATAATCAAGAAACAACCATAGCATAGCCAACCAGTAGCCCTTGGGGCTCTGCCTATGGAGTAGCCATTCTTTATTCCTTTACTTGCTTAATAAACTTGCTTTCACTTTACTCTGTGGACTGATCCTGAATTCTTTCTTGCACCAAGAAAATTCCCTCTCTTGGGGTCCGAATTGGGACCGCTTTCTGGAAATACATTCTCTGGCAGTTCAGATGTTCCCCTCACCACTGTTCTTGCCACAGAATAGCTGAGAAAACTCAGCTTCCATCTTCAAACACCACGCAGAAGAGGGAAAGGCTCTTCTGATATGTGCTCGTCCTGAATGTATTATCATTTATTGGCCCAAATTGTTTTGTGCCCACTCTTTCCCAATCACAGGGGCTGAAGGTGAAAACACTGAAACACTTAAACCAATTTGGGGGCATTCCTGGAGCTGCAGGTGGGTCTTCTCACCAGTCACATGGCCAAACGAGAGGAAGTAAATTCCCTCCTGCCTGCTTCACCCTAAACAAATCAGAATACAATAGATGAAGTGAGAATGTAGAGGCATACTTCATTTTTGTCTGCTTCATTTTATTGCATTTCACAGATACTGCATTTTTTACAAATTGAAGACTTGTGGCAACTCTGTGTCCAACAAGTCTATTGGTGCCATTTTTCCAACAGTCTGCACTCACTTCATGTCTCTTTGTCACATTTTGGAAATTCTCAAAATATTTCCAATTTTCAAATTATTATTATATCTTTTATGGTGATCTGTGATCAGTGATCTTTGATGTTACTATTGTAATTGTTTTGAGGTGCGAGGAACAGTGAAGATGGCAAATCTAATTAATAAATGTTGGAATTGCTCTGACTCCTCCGCCAACCAGCATTCCCCATCTCTCTCCATCTCCTCAGGCCTCCCTATTCCTTTGAGACACCACAATATTGAAATTAGGCTAATTAATAACCCTACAATGGCATCTAAGTGTTCAAGTGAAAGGAAGAGTTGCACATCTCTTTCTTTAAATCAAATGCTGGAAATGATTAACCTTAGTGAGGAAGATATGTCAAAAGCTGAAACAGGTCAAAAGCTAGGCCTCTTGTACCAAGTGTTTAGTCAAGTTGTGAATGCAAAAGGAAAGGAATGAGAAAGCAAAACAGCCTTATTGCTGATATGGAGAAAGTATGAGTGGCCTGGATAGAAGATCAAGTCAGCCATAACATTCCCTTAATTTAAGCCTAATCCAGAGCAAGGCCCCAACTCTCTTTACTTCTGTGAAAGCTGAGAGATGAGGAAGCTGTAGAAGAAAAATTTGAAACTAGCACAGGTTGGATAATGAAGTTTGAGAAAAGAAGCTCTCTCAACATAAAAGTGAAAGGCGAAGCAGCAAGAACTGATGGAGTAGCCACAACAAGTTATCTAGAAGATCTAGTTAAGAAAATTGATGAAGGTAGCTACACTAAACTATGTGGATTAAACATCCTTCTATTGGAAGAAGATGCCCTCTAGGACTTTTATAGCTTTTATAGCTAGAGAGAAGTTAATGCCTAGCTTTAAAGCTTCAAATGACAGGTTAACTCTCTTGTTACTAGCTAATGCAGCTGGTGACTTTAAGTTGAAACCAATGCTCATTTACCATTCTAAAAATACTAGAGTCCTTAAAACTTATGCGAAAGATACTCTGCCTGTACTCTCAATGCAACAACAAAGCCTGGATGACAGCACATTCGTTTACAGCATAGTTTATTGAATATTTTAAGACCACTGTTGAGATCGACTATTCAGGAAAAAAGAAAAAGATTCCTTTTATTAGTTTGCTGCAAAAGTATTTGCAGAACTGGAATAACTTTAGCACCAAACTAAAAAATATTACTGCTCATAACAATGCACCTGCTCAACCAAGAGCTCTGATGGAAATGTGTGAGGAGATTAATGTTGTTTTTGAGCCTGCTAACACAATATGCATTCTACAGCTCATGGATCAGGAAGTCATTTCAACTTTTGAGTCTTATTATTTAAGAAGATGATTTTGTAAGACTGTAGCTGCCAAAGGGCTTGGTTCCACTGATGAATTTAGGCAAAGTACATTAAAAACCTTCTGGAAAGTAGTCACCATTCTTGATGTCATTAAGAACATTTGTTATTCATGAGATAAAGTCAAAATATCAACATTAAAAGGAGTTAGGAAGAAGTTGATTCCAACTTTCATGAATGACTTTGAGGGGTTCAAGACTTCAGCAGAGAAAGTAACCATGGAAGTAGTAGAAATAGCAAGATAACTAGAATTGGAAATATAGCCTGAAGAAGTGACTAAATTTCTGCAATCTCATAATAAAACTTGAACAAATGAGGAGTTGCTTCTTTGTTTTTGTTCTGTTCCTTTTTTGTTTTGTTTTTGAGACAGAGTCTTACTCTGTCACCCAGGCTGGAGTGCAGTGGCATAATCCTGGCTCACTGCAACCTCTGCCTCCAAGGTTCCAGTGATTCTCCTGCCTCGGCCTCCAAAGTAGCTGGGATTACAGGCCCATACCACCATGCCCAGCTAATGTTTGTTTTGTTTTGTCTTAGTAGAGATGGGGTTTCACCATGTTGGCCAGGCTGGTCTCGAACTTCTGACCTCAGGTGATCAGCTCACATTGGCCTCCCAAAGTTCTGGGATTACAGGTGTGAGTCACCATGCCAGCTAAGGAGTTGCTTCTTATGGATGAGCAAAGAAAATGGTTTCTGAGATGGAGTCTACTGCTGGTCAAGATGCTATGAACATTGTTGAAATTACAAAGACAAATTTAGAATATTACATAAATTGAAATGACAAAAATGATTTAGAATAGTACATAAACTAAGTTGATAAAGCAGTGGTAGAATTTGAGAGGACTGACTCCAATTTTGAAAGAAGTTCTACTGTGAGTAAAATGCTGTGAAACAGTATCACATGTTACAGAGAAATCTTTTGTGACAGGAAAAGTCAATAGATGCAGCAAAATTCATTGTTGTCATATTTAGATCCTGCAAACAGGTTACAATGTGCCGAAGGCTCAAATGATCTTGAGTATTTCTTTTAGCAACAAAGTATGTTCGATTAGGGTCTGTACATTGTTTTATATACATAATGCCATTGTACAATTAATATACTACAGTATAGTGTAAACATCACTTTTATTTGCACTGAAAAAACAAAAAATGCATGTGACTTGCTTTATTGCGATATTTGCTTTATTGTTGTTCTGGAATCAAACCTGCCTGTATACTGAGGAGAAAACAAACAAGCAAACAAAAACTACAAAAATTAAGAATGTGCTAGAAATATATTTATTGGCAAAGTCATATATTAACTGGAAAAAATCTAGTCACAAAATAGGAATTTCAGCATTTTCTTATGTCTTTTTTCCCAAGAATCTGTCGATCTATAATATTGAGTATATAAGGGTGCTAAAATAATAAGTTTATGGGAGCTCTTTAGTTTATCCTTAATGCTTTTTCTCAATCTTTTGATTTTTTTCTCTATAATAATCATAAATTACATGTAGAGCACATATTTAAAGCACTTTTTTTAAACACACACTTTTTTTTCTACAGCATTATTATGTGTTTTTAAAAACACACTTTTTTTCTATAGCAATATCAGTATCCACATTTTAGGACCTACACAGCTGTATAGCACTCTGTAAAGTCAGTTTTTTTGAACACCTCCTTGTAGCATGATCTCAGTAGTTTATGCCAATCTATAAAAGATTCCTTCAAGGAGAAGTACATGTACCTTAAAAAAAAATTGACCCCAGAACCTGGTAGCATTAGAAGGAGAATCTGCTTCTGGAGAGGAGGGATAAGTCAAGGAGCCCAACTTCCTTTCCCTGGAGTTGCCTGTACCCTAAGGTCTTATCTCCACCCACCAATTCCTGTGGGTCCTCTTGGCCTTTAATACTTCTAAACACATTTAAACTAAGCATCTTCATCTAGTTGCCTCTTTGCTTAGTTGAAAACATGTTGCAAAATTTTAATATTAAATTAAAATTAAAATTAAAGACTTTACCAATTACAAAAAGATGAATAAACCCTAACTACTTGACTTTGGAGAGCCTATTACGTAGGCTCCATGCACTTTGGAGGAGAATCGATGGGATTTCACACACGTGAAACCTTCTAGAAATGAGAAGGCTTCATCCCACTCCCTGGATCCACCTCTCCATTCTCCAAGCCTCCCTTTCCCTTTGAGAGAGAGACACACACACACAGAGAGAAAGAGAACAAGTTTCACAGTGTATCGATCAACCTCTATGTTTTAAGAATGATTTCACATGGGCCCAGATCATCAACAAGGTATTTATTTCTATTGGCCTCTCTGTGCAGATAGATAATAAATAGAATGAAAAATAATGGTTCCTGCTCTAAGAAGCTTACAGTTTCTGGTGGGAATATCAACAAATGCCTAGAATTCATGGTGAAATACCAAGAAAGGAATATGCAAATACTCTCTGTTTACTCCATTTATCATTTGGCTCATGGTTGGATGGTCTCTGTCTCCTTCATCATTGCTTCCTCAAATCATAACTAACCTTAAAACCCAGATGTAATGGCATCTCTTTCACAAAGCTGTCTCTGGTCCCTTCCTCCAAAGTCATAGAATTCCTTTTCTTCTGAACCTCTGGCATATATAGTATTTTTCATGGGAGATATTTTACAATTTAACACAATGATTCTCCACCGGAAGAAAGGGTGGGAGTATATGTAACACAAATCTTATTAAGTTCTAAAAAATACATAAATTATCAAGAGTCACGCAGATAGTGAAAGGTACCACACTGTAATCCATATCTTTCTTCCAAAAACCCTGCTTTAAACTACCAGTGTCTCTTCATCATTTTTAAACCACTTTCTACATCCTCCTCTCCTCCACCCCACCAGCCTGGACTGCGGTCCCTTTGTCATGTCCACATACCTTTGTCCATCTCTGATGAGTCCCTGGGACTGGTGGCAGGGAGTGGCATCCCCCTCAGACCCTGAGGTGAAACAATATTGAGGACCACTTTTTGACCCTGTTCGTGGTCCTTATCCATCCTACTGGGTTATGTATGTACTCCTCTAGGGAAGACACTGTACCTTTCTCCATCTAGCTCTACCTCCCCCAGACACCATCATTATGGGAACTAGAACAATGTCTTGCCTTATGATTTTTGTATGAGTTTTTCAATAGTTTTTTTGAATCAAGGAAAAACATAGAATATACAGATTATGAAAGTGCAAATAATATAATGTGTAAGTGATAGCATTTATGGATAAAGGGGTTGATGTGGGGAGACTTTCTGGAGGAGGTGAGGTTTTTTTATTTCTTTTGGCTGGGGGATCCTGACTTAGCAGAGATGAAGGTGAAAGGCAGCACAGTTGGGGAGAATTGCATAATGGTCTGATGTAAAACATTCCTCGTTGTTGATGAGAAATGACAGTGCTGATAGATTTCCTATGACCATAGAACAGATGAGCAAGACAGTTTAATTCTGGGAATTTCTGCTTTCCATCTCAGAGATTACTCCTTGGGCCATTATCTCTTCAGTGGATGAAGGTACTTGCTAAAAATAGGCTACTAATGTTTTCCTTAGAATTACAGCACACGTCAGAAGAGAGTAATGACCCAATGCCGCACTGTTTTCTTTTCATTTCAGTTGGCCTCAAACAAATAAACCCGATAAATATTATCGGAGTCACATATGCTCATTAAGGGTTATAGTCAGTGGCTCTGTTTGTTTTACTGTGTAATAGATGATGAAACCATGGTGATGAGTGGAGTAAGCTGGGATGGTTTTTGTATTTCCCCATCTCAACACTGAAGACTTGCTCATTGTTAGTTCACTGGCTTGTACAAGAAATAGAACAGCTCACTAAAACTCTTATTCATTTTGACATGTCTTAAAGAAGTCCGCATTCACATCTTCTGATTTAGCTCAATGACACATGATACAAGTTCGAAAGGCGGTTCTTAAATAAATCACTGAACATTATATAAGCATTTTCACAGCAAGAGAAACAGTGTGAAAACTTTCAAATAAGAAATAGTATTCTTAATAACTTATTAACTCACCATAACTGAGGATTCTGTTGGTAATCATTTTATGGGCTAGAGGACAAAATTCGGCTCATGTTGTATAAAGTTTATGCTACAAAAAGTCAAAGTATATAGTACTGGCCTACTGTCTTTTTAGAAAAACATTTCAAGCTAGTAAAAGAAAATAAACACTGTAATTACTTCGTAATGAGATTTCCACACATTTTCGTATCTAAGCCTCATGGCTTTCATTTTTTGTTTAAAGAGACTGAAAAACCATAGGTCTTCACACTCTTGTATGAATTTCTACCAAAACCCTAATTTTACTATCCAGAAGGGCTGCTTTTCCCTATTTGCCCTAATCCTTCTGTCCACAGAGTGATCTTTCTAAAATACAGATCTGATTGTATCACTTTCTAGTGAAAACCTTCAACAGTTCCCTGTTAAAATAATCCAAATACTTTTGGATGATGTACAGCACTCTTCATATTATGGCCTATTTTGGGGCCCTTTTAAAATTGCCCTTCTATGTAATTCACAATTGTCCTGAACTTCATATGTCCCAAAACTTGCAGGCTTTTATCCTTCAGCCTTCAAACACACTTCTCCTTATCTTCCAGGTAAAGTTGCTGTCATCAACACTGCACTCAAATATAATTTCTTCTGAGATTTTCCCCTCACATTCTCTCCCCAATACCTAGTGGTTCCCTTCTTCCTGATCATTTAGTGTATTCTCCAGGCACTCAAGCTGTGACGTTTCCATCACCAGCATTTCCATTGTTCGTTTTGGTGTCTAGCTCCCCCACCGTGCTGAGGACTTGTCTTTTTTGTAATGAAAGCTCAACGCTGATACAATCCCAAGCCCCAACCAGGTGCTCCATAAATGCCCATTTACAGTACCATTGAATAAATGAATCACCACTGCTCCTCACTAGAAAGGAACAAGCCCAGAGCTCATGCCTATTAAAGCCCTGATACAATTTGCAATTTCAATTTGCAATTGTATCAAGTTCCAGACTGAAGCCAGTGTTACGGTTCTGCAAAAGCATCCAAGTAGGTTTTAGCTTCTAGTTAAAACCACATACACCCAAGAGAACATCAAGAGTTATTACTTGAATAGACACCCTGTCCACATAAAAATGGTGAACATATACACTTTGTTCTTTGAAAATGTTCCCTTGAGTCTCTGCTGAGATGTATTCATTTAGAAGGACAAAGGTTGATCAGCATGTCACCAACCAGACAGCAGAAACTGTATGTTTGGCAGCCACTTCTAGAGGGATACAGGCCTGCATTTCATTTCCTAACAGATTTCAGGGACCTAACTTGGTGGGAGAAGTACAATCTTACAGAGGAGGAAAGCTGAACAATATAAAACAGTAACAACAGCAACAACAACAACAAAACAGCATCACACTTGATAGTGATAATGTTTCCACCGACACTGTCCAAATCTGCTCTGTAATTATACACTCAATGCCATTGTAAAATGGTAGCCGTTGGAATATAGTTATAGCAACCTAGAACATCACAGATGGAAGGAGTCTTAGGGGAATTGCTGTTAATACCTTTCATTACTGAGATGTGGATGTAATAGCTAAGAGACAAGTCCCATCTACTCGACTTATTAGATTATAGGAAAAAATTGAGGGAAAGATACTACATAAAGTGGCAGCATAATAGAGTAGACAAGCCATCAGTTCCAGGGGGCAGATCAGTCTGGCTTCATCACCTGTATGGCTATAGGAAAGTCACTTAACCTCTTTGAGGCTCATTTTTTTTTTTTTTTTTTTTTTTTTTGCCTATAAAAAAATCCATTGCTATCTTTTTTGGAGGGTTTCAGTTAGGATTAAAGGTTCTAAGTTAGGAACATCTAGTACAATGTCTGAAAAAGTACGAGTCCTCAATAATTGATAGATATTATTATTATTGCAGTGGAAATACAGGGAATGTGAATCATGTTTGGAGTGGACTTTTGTCCTCTGGGGCTACAAAACAACCAAATCTTCGTATTTGGGAGGAACTCTGATGCAGAGGAGGAAGGTCCACCTTTCATTACGGAGGCCAGAAGGGGAGGGTTCTGTCAGTGAGAGAGTGGTCACTTGGTGGAACCCATTCAATCTGAGCTTCCACTGGGGCTCTGAACCTGGAAGTGACATGGCCCTATCCCTCACCTACCTGCATTCTGCCAGAGGATCCAGCTACAGAGGCCCCCTTGGTTCCTACATGCGATTCAAGCCTGATGTTTCTGGGAGCTCTCCAATATCCTCCAACAAATTCTTTTTTTTTTTTTTTTTTTTTTTTTTTTGCTAAGGATAGGCAAAATTGATTTCTGTCACTTCTGACTAGCAAGACACTCACTATAAATATAATTCGAATAAAGGCAGACCAGTCATTTCCAATCTAGTCCTTGTTTCTCCATTGCTAACATACTTCATGCTATATCACTTTATCAGTTAAAACCATGGTTCAATTTTCTATGTTCATGGACAGAGCATAGATCTTTAAAACGGGAAAACTGTGGATAAACCACACTGTTTACTTTAATTCACAAAATGAAGCAATTATATTCACAAACCTAGACTGAGAGGCCTCTCTGTCTCCTCTGAGTTTGAAGGGCCTGGGCTAAATGGCAGCAAAGGAGTGGGCGAACAGAAGCCTAGAATGTGCAGTCTCACTAAGTGAGCACCAATTACAAAAGGAACAATCATCCAGTGCCGGCAGGACTTTGTGCTAAGCAGCCAGTGATTTTCCAATGTTTTTAAGTTGGAGGAAAATATATGACAGATGTGTTGGCTCTGGGAACAATAAAAACAGCTTCTTAAATCACCAAGAAGGGGAGGGAAAGAAAGTAATACAATACAGGATAAATCAGGAGGGAGTCGGCAGGACTGTCTGTTACGGTTGAGGGTAGCAAGGGAATGATGTGTTCAGTAGCAGTAAACAAGCATGGGGTGAGAAGGCCTCGGACCACAAGACCAATCGTCGTAGAAAACTGCCCTGAACCCCATCCTGAAGGAACATGATCTACAACTTGAGGAACACAAGAGGGATAAAACACTAACAAAAACTCAAATGGGGCAGTAATGTTAAAATACAGTTGACTCTGTGCATTACTAAAGCAAAGGGATGAAAATAATGAATCAGCAAGCTGTCCCAAGTTCCACTAAGACAGTGGTTCTCGACATATAACGTACCTAAGAATGTCCTAGGGTTCTTGCTAAAAGTGCAGAGCCCTGGGCTTCTTGGTCAACAGGTGCTACAAGGCCAGACATGGCAGCTCATGCCTGTAATCCCAGCACGTTGGGAGGCTGAGGTGGGCAGGGTACTTGAGCCTTGGAGTTTGAGACCAGCCTGGGCAACAGGGAAAAACATTGTCTGTATTAAAAATACAAAAAATTAACTGGGCATAATGGCACATGCCTGTAGTCCCAGCTACTCAGGAGGCTGAAATGGGAGGATCAATGTCTGGGAGATGAAGGCTGCAGTAAGCTGAGATCATACCACTGCACTCCAGTCTGAGTGACACAGATTCTATCTAAAAAATAAAAAATAAAAATTTAAAAAGAGGTACTGGTATAGTAACTTTTATCTGGAACCTAAGAGTCTATATTTTTAACAAGTTAGAAGGTGATTCTAATGCAGTTAGCATTACTCACTACTTTGTGTACACTACTTTACTTTGTGTATAGTACTTTACACAAAGTAGTGAGTAATGCTAACCCTAACCCTAAAAGTCCAGTAAGGGTTTTTAGTTTCAACAGATACAATGCCAGGTCACATTGTTCCAGGATAGTATGTTCAAGACTAAGACACCTGGCATTACAGCTTATGAATAATCAGTGGTGAATCGAACTCATTTATGAACATTCTAATGTTCACTGTAGTCTTGTTTTTTGGTGATGTGTACAACCTAGTGGCAATAATAATAGTCATTATGTATTGAGTCTTCATTGTGGGCCAGGCCCTGCTAATTGCTTTGTATGCATCAAAAAGGTGACTCTTCAAAGCAATTCTGTGAGGTTGATTTTATTATTATCTGGGCTTTATAGATGAAGGAACTAATAAAGAAGATAAGAATCTTGGATATGACATGAAGGTATAATGATTAATTTTATGTGTCAACTTGACTGGGTCACAAGATGCCCAGACATTTGGTTAAACACAAGTGTGGTGCTTCTGTAACAAATATCTAAACATGTGGAGTAATTTTGGAGCTGGGTAATGAATACAGTCCGAAAGAATTTTGAGATGTATGCTAGAAATATGGACATTAAACATAGATTCTGGTGAGGTCTTGAATCTATGTTTAATAGATTTATGTTTAAAGGAAATGAAGAACATGTTATTGGAAGCTGGAGGAAAGGCAATATTTGTCATAAAATGGCAAAGAACCTTGTTGGCTTCTGTTCATGTTCTAATGTTTTGTGGAAGGTGGAACTTGTGAGTCATGAAATTGGATATTTAGCTGAGGAGGTTTCCAATCCAAGTGTTGAAGGAGTGACTTGGTTCCTCTTGACTGTTTATAGTAAAATGTGAAGAAAGAGATAAATTTAAGAAGAAATTGTTCAGCAAGATGGAACCAGAATTTAAATATTTGAAAATTTCTCTGCCTCTCCATATTGCAAAAAGAAAGAAATAAAAGAAAACTTGTTCTGAAAAGAACACTAAGAGTATGGATGATCAACCATTTAATAAAAAATCATGTATGCAGTTTCTCCATTTAATCAGCCGTCTTAACAGGAGCCAGGAATAGAGATGAGATTATACCAGCAAAGACACTGCCAGTGTTAATGAACTAAAGGGGACAAAAAAGACACAACAAAATGCAGCAAGTCTGTCAGACTTCTTTTACCTGATGGAATCATGGAACTATCTGGTTGCAAACATGTGCTGTCTTTTAATAAAAGGTAAAAAGGACCCCAGAGCCACAATTCAGACTTCATCAGGGCTGCCAATCCTATCACTGGTCCAGAGTGCACAGGCCAGGGATGCAAAGCTGCGTCCACGTAAGTTTCAGATGACTGGACCACAACTCTGCAGAAACATGTGTGGGGAGAGCTACCACACAGAGCCAAAGAAATGAGGCTGCCCTGCTGACCTGTCAGGGAGATGCTGCCATCACACTGGGCCTGGAGGGTGGAGGAACAAACCAAAGAGGATTATTCTTGAACCTTAAAGTCTAATGGGGCCAGGCTCAGTGACTCACACCTGTACTCCCAGCACTTTGAGAGGCCAAGGCAGGTGGATTGCTTGAGCTCAAGAGTTTGAGACTAGCCTGAGCAACATGGCAAGATTCTGTCTCTACCAAATATACAAAAACTTAGCCCGGCTTGGTGGTGTGTGCCTGTGGTCCCAGCTACTTGGGAGGCTGAGTCGAGAAGTTTACCTGAGCTCAACAGGCAGAAGCTGTAGTGAGCTGAGATCACGCCACTGCACTCCAGGCTGGATGACAGTGAGACTCCATCTAAAAAAAAGATTTAATGGTATTTGCCTTCCTAGGTTTTACACTTGCTTAGGACCACTCACCTCTTTCTTCCTTCTAATATTTCTCTTTTACAATAGGAATGTCAATCCTATGCCTGTCCCACCATTGTATTTTGGAAACAAACAACTTGTTTGGTTTCATAGTTTCACAAGTGGAGAGAAGTTTTTCCTCAGGATGAACTGTATATTGAGTCTCATCCATATCTGATTTACATTATACTGAGGTGAGACTTTGGACTTTAGAGATAATATTGCAAATCAGTTAAGACTTGTGGCTATTGGGGTGGGATTAATATATTTTATACGCAGTAAGGACATGAATTTGAGGGGGCAAAAGGGATGCAATACTGTAGATTGAATATTTGTGTCCCCCCAACATTTATGTACCAAAGTCTTAACCTGTAATTTGAAGGTGTTAGGAGACAGGGTCTTTGAGAGTTAATTAGGGGTAGATAAGGTAATAAGGGTGGGGCTCTCATGATGGGATTAGTGCCCTTAAAGGATGAAACACTAGAGAGCTTCTTCTCTGTCTCTGTCTCTCTCTCTCTCTCTCTCTTGCTTTCTCTTTCTCTCTCTCTCTCTTCCATGTAAGGACACAGCAATTTGGCAAGCCATCTGCAAGCCAGAAGAGAGCCCTCATTGGGGAACAAAACTGGCCAGTACCTTGATCTTGGACTTCCTAGCCTCCAGAACTGTGAGAAAACAAACTGTTGTTGTTTATGTCACCTAGTTCAGGGTATTTCATTATGACAGCCTGAGCAGATGAACCCACTCACCTAGGAAGTGGTAGGATTGAGATTTGAATTTGGAAGCCTTACTTGAGGATTTTTCACTTGACCAACTACACTACAGTTTTAATAGTCCCTTTTCCCCACAAAGACTTCCAAAAAAGAAGGCTTAGTATCCCTCTTAGGGTATATTTTTGTCTCCAAAATTTCCCTTATACCAATGGATAAGAAAAAAAGTGACTTGATTTCAGGTTCCAGGTGCTTGGATTTATTCTTCTTCTTAAAATGTCTCTGAGTAGTGGGACAGAAATTTCCCCACCCTTCCCCTCATGAAGCTGTGTAGACAGGCCACAAAGGAAAAGAGCAACTGACTCTCTCATTTCTACATGACTTGACCATGTCACCAACACCTGTGTCAAAATGAAGTTTCACCAGATGCAGTCAAGCCTCCGCAGGGGCTGCTGAGCCGCAGTGTCTCCAGGAAGACCCGTTGATGACTCACACTCCAATCCACTCATCAGACCACCGTGCTGCTGGCCTTCTGTGGTCTGGTAAGAACCAGAGCTCTTGGAGAAAAATGCAAATGTGTCTTTAGTATCTACATAAAGGTAAAATATTTTGCAACAGCATTTCTGGTCTTTAGATTAACACGTACACTTTGTCAGGTTCACAGGTAGTTTGGGCCCGCGTTTGAGTCTTGGGAAAGAGTAGAGTAACAGGAATCCTGCTTCTTTCATATGAGTAGGAAAAGTGTCCCAGGGATATTTGCTTGTGGATATCTTGAAGCTTGGAAAGTGGGAAATGCTAAGGGGGAAACCAAGTCAAGGAAGTTCTCCTCACAGATGTGGGGCTCAGTATTTTGTGGAGGCACAAGCATAGGGCATAATGGAAAAGGCATGGGGAGCCAGGGACTGTGAATGTAGGGGTGCATCAACCTTGCACCAACTCCCAATCAGGAAGGTACATTATGAGGCTGAGCAAGGCAGATAAAGCAAATTACAGCAACTAGAGCTGTCAGCCAAGGTGATCGTAAATCCAAACCCAACCATGTCATTATCCTGCTTAAAGCCTTTCAAATGACTTCCATTGCATGAAGAATGCAGTTGGAAAGCCTTAGTGAGTCCTGCATAACCTGTGTCCTGCACATTTCAAAGACCTTACTTTTGCCTCCCTTCTCGAGCTTCATCCCATCCACTCCAGTGCCCTCTTGGTTACTGGAACATGTCAGTCTTTTTCTGCCTCGTGGCCTTGACCCATGCTGCTTTTGTTTTTCAGATGGACCACTCATGCTCTTGGCTTTGGCTTATCCTTATCATTATGGTCTTACCACAATTGCCCCATTCGAAATCCATCCCTTGCCTTTCTATTATTTTCTTTCTCAGCAGTCTGGTCTTAACTTCCTCAGTCCTTGTACATCATGAAATTACTATGCCCGCTCACACGTTATTGTCTGTCCCGCATTTCAACTGTGAGGCCCATGAGCACAGGGACCACATCTGTCTTGGTAGCCCCTCGATATCCCCAGCATCTTACACATGCCTGGCACTTGGAAGGTGTTCAGTCGGTGTTTGAATGAATAAGTGAAAGTCCCCTTGGCAAGAATTAAGCCGTCCTTGCCAGGACATTTGTGGTCGCCTGACACAGCAGTCAAAGGAGCCTGGAGAGCAACTCCTGCCTGACTTGCCGTCAGAGCTGACTTCCCTTTGACACTCTGGCCAGAGGCAAAGAGAAATGACAGAGGTGTTGCCATTCTCCAGCCCACAGCATGTGTCTGTATGCTGGGCAGAGGGCTGCAAGTGAGGGCTGAGGACCAGCCTGTACTCCAAGAGCTGGCCAGGTGCCAGCCACCTCAATCCATGGGGAGATGCTTTTTTGGTTAGACTGCCAAGAGCTGAAAGCTTTTGGAAATTCACACAAAGACACAGCAGGGGCTATCCAAGACCCTGTCAGTAACTCAAGGGGGTTACAGACCAGAGAGCCAATGGCGAACCGGAAAAAACTGAATCGCAGCCCCAAGATGGCTGAGGTTTAAGGGTCAAGTGGCAGGTCCTCAGGCTACAGAGGCAGGCTTTGGATCACAGAAAGACATCAGCCAGAACCAAGACGAGAATCTCCTGGCAGGAGCAAGAGCAGGAAGTGGTGGCATTCAGATAAGATCTGCCCAGGTAGGGATTTGCTAGTCACTTTAATGCCTTTTGGCTCTAATTAATTTAGAGGGAAAAGCAAACACCAGGGGAACCAGAGAAACAAAACAAAGGAAAATAACCTTATCCGATTGATTTCTATATCCTCTGACTACCTCTGAAAAGTGTTTATCAACAATAACTTCCTTGTGAGAGGGAGTGGTTTCCATTTCTGGTCGGAGCAGCCACTTTGTAAGCTTGTTCGTACCCCCTCCCCTAGAAGCCCTGTGCAACCTGTCACCAAAGAATACCTTGAAAAATACTGAAGCCCTAATTCCTTCATATTCTTTTTCCTATGGCATACACACAGGCCTGGGTAACATGAGATAGCACATACAAGTTGCTTTGCAAATTCGCAAAGACTCATGACAAACTTTAAATAATCTACCCCCAAAGGAAAACTAAGAGAATGAAGAAATGGAAAATGACATCGCCATTCATTTTAGTAGTAGGAGCTCTGTCCTGTCCCTTCAACCTTGTCGCCAGCATGCTCTGAAAGTCAGATCAACAGCTCCCTTTTACAGATGGTCTATTGCATTTGCTATTATTATTGACATTGCAACCTGTTCCCTTTTCTCTCCCTCCCAGCAACCGCCAGAGGATCGGCCAAATGGCCCTGAATGAGGAAATCCATTCAAGGCCATTTGTCTGTGGTTGTGTGTGTGTTCAGGTCTCCATCTCACACTCACTCCATCCTGACAAGTGCAGAAGGTGAAAACATTGCTAGTCAGCCTGTTTTCTGAAAGGGATCAGCCTGTTGCTGAAAGATTTATCATCAGGGAACTGCAGGGTAGGGGAAGGCCTTTACTTGAACCAGAATTGGTCATTCAGAGTTCATTCTGTAACTTGATCATTTATTTATATTTTATGCACCTTCTACCAAGGAAAGAGGGTGCATGTGGGACCATTACCTCATTGAAAGTAGTGTGGTCAAATAACTATCTCATTGAACAGCCTGTTAGAGAGGTAGTGTGCAGCTCATTTGACTGTTGCTTTAACCCTTTGGGCTCTGCATGACTTCTGGTGAGAAGAGGGGATTTCAGGTTTGGCCTTCTCTAGTCACATGCACTGCAAATGGGATCATGAGACACAGCTCCTGATTCCAGAAGACATATTCCATCCTCCGCTCTCAGCCACTCATTGGAAGAGAACATGCTGGGTGATAGGTGACAAAAAGCCTGGAAAAAAATGAAGGAGGGGTTGTAGGAAAAATAATTATTCTTGTAAACATTGATGGCCCATGTTCATGAGATCACATTCAGAGATGTGAAACCTATCAGTGGCTAGGAAAGGTAGCCATAGCTTGGCACTGTTCTAAGATACAAATCATAGCAACATCTTCTATTTATCTAAGGCTGCAGTCATGTCAGAATGTGCTTATTTCAATTTCTCACTTAATCCATGGATGTTTTTATTCTTACTGCACAGATGAGGCAATGGATATTTAATGAATAGTTTGCCCAAAGTCATAGTTAGAACTGGGATACCTCCCATGTTTTTGGATGCTCAGACAAGAGCTCTGTTCTCCAAGGTCTCTAAAACCACATTTAGAAGCAATTGAGGGCAGCAGGAAGTGATATCGGAAAAATCTGCCTGCAACCCGCTCACCTCCTCCAAGAGTAAATAGACCCACCTCAAGGCTGCCTTGTTCACAATGACTCCTCTTCTGTGAAAATTGCTATTAGTAAATCGAGTGCCCCTAAAACCCATGTTGGAACTATCCAACCCTGGCCCTCAGCTTGCAGGACCCCTAGCCATGACTGATCCACAAATGATGGGACGGATATCTGATCCTGGTTTGGCCATTTAGATTGGAACTGGATGACACAGACTCAGTCATGTAGCTTAGTTAAGGCAGGGCTATGAAAGAATTGGTCATAACGCTTTTTGCTGAACTCTCAGAAGCTACTCTTACTTCCAAGTCTTGTTTGGCATTCTCAGAAACTTCCTCTTCTTACCGAAGAAAGTGTAGAAGTTACTTGCATATGTGTGTTCATTCAACACATATTCTAAACCCAGTTCTTCCTTGCTTGCCTTCCTCTCTCCCTTGCATCTAAGGATGGCAATGCACTGTAACTCTGGCCAAGAAAATATAGGTAGAACTCTGTGGGATGGAAGATGGGCTTCAAAAGAATTCGGCAAAGACATACTCTTCCCATTTCTCACTGACTAGAAAGCAGATGTTATGCCTGGAAAAGTAGCCACCATCTGGAAAACATTTTTTAAAGGCCACAGAACTGAAGGATCATGGAATCAAAGGATCAACCTGGGACAGCCTACCTCTAGTATTTGTATAATATACAGCAAAGAAAGTACAACTATTGGTTTAAGCTCCTGTGAATTGGGTATTCTGATATTTGCAAACAGAAGAGGAGGCTTCTTGTACTCAGAATGAATAGAATCTTGCACACCTCTTGAACATCATGAAACAGACTTAAATGATTTGAACATTTCAGCTGTGATATGGGACCCAAGGAAGTCATCCACATATGGAGATCTGAAGGAACACTCTGTACATATGAGGAGGATGATCCTTGAGATTTCCACTTCCAAGTCCTCCCTCCTTTATAGTGTAGAACAGGATGAAGAAATCTTGGTTAAGCTTCTTTAGGTTTCTTGAAGGGAAATGTATAGAAAACCATGGGTAATGAAGGTTTTTGGAAAGACAGAAGATATGTGGAATATTTATAAAACTGATCAAACACTAGAGTCACCTCAGATTCTATTTGTTACTGATTCATTCTTTCATTCATTTATTCATTCACTTAGCCTATAACAAAGGTTTATTGACCACCTACTGCACCAGGTGCATGAATATTCTGGTAATTAAGATTTATTTACTCTCAGAGAGATAGATCTTGAAGCAGATTTTCAATAAGTACTTCCTATAAAGTTGGATGAATATCTGGATAGTTGGGATATGTCTACATTTTACAGAGAAATGAAAAAATATTCATTATAGATAAGAATGAAAACTTGGCACACATAATCTACTTTCCTTAATTCACTTAGCTTTTGTGCTTTCCCAGGAAGAGATTTCAGAGAATTCATTTGGTACCAATCAGTGAGGGTGAAATGCTACTCTTGGTTACATGTAACATGTCATCTCAAAGGTGATTGGACTTCCACCTGCCCAGTCCTAGGTAGCTGTTTCTGGAGTGTTCATGTGACTGTATTGGTCATCTCAGGCTGCCATAACAAAATACAACAGACTGTGTGGCTTAAACAACAGAAATGTATTTTATCACAGTTCTTAATACTGGAAGTCCTAGATCAAGATTTGGCAGGGATGGTTTCTGCCGAGAGCTCTTTTCTTGACTTGTGGATGGTCACCTTCTTTTTGTGTCTTCATATGATGGAGAGAGCAAGCTCTGGCATCTTTTTCTCTTTCTATAAGGGCATCAGCCCTATCAGATTACACCCTCACACTTTTAACCTTATTTAACCTTTATCGCCTCCTCATAGGTCCAGTTTCCAATACAGTCACGTTGGAGGGTTATGACTTCAACATTTGAATTTGGAGCAACATAAACATTCAGTCTATAATAATGGCTGATTCTTCCTGCTTTGGTAGTAGGGTAGATGTCACTCAAAGGGCACTCTATGTGAACAACACCACAAGATCAGAAAGAAAACTAGAGTCACTTTTCTTTGAAGGTGGCTCTTTAGGCACTATGGACTTTTCCTTCCAACATCCCTGGTATGGGGACAAAAATAAACCATCTTGAGCATGCAGTAGCCAGAATTCTTTCTCTGCAAATACTGGACTCATTGACTTCAAGCAAATACCATAGGTAATCAATTAGCAGCTAACTATGAACAACCAGTATTAGTCAATACAGAATGGATTTCAATTTATCTGCCTCCAATGCCAGGAAACACATGGGCAAGATCATGGAGAGCCACTACTGGGGGATGAAAGAGAGAGGAGCTCTAGAAGGAAAACAAAATACTGTCTTGGGTCATATGCTTTGGTGTCACATATATAAATAAAATACAGGGGCTATTAGAAATGATTTTGTGATTGAAGTAAAGGTCAGATATTTGCAGTTTCATTTAACTGAAGAAGAAATAAAAAAGAAATGAATATGCCAAAATTATAGGAAAGTTCTGTGATGAAAACAGAGTTTCCCATGCCCAAATCCACTGGCTTTAGCCACTGCCAGGATTCATGCACCACAGTCCTATCCATGGGAGGCTTTGGTCCAAGAACAAACCTTTCCTACTTAATTAGCTCTCTGATAGCTCAGACGTGCTTTCAACAGTGTTAGCTACTGCTCAGAGTCCCTTCCCCTAGATTTTCCTATATGTTAAAGACAATACAGCTGGAAAAGAGAGACACTAAAACTTTCGACATCAAAATTCAGATTGACATAAGCCAAAAGTCCCCAGGGAAGGATAATAAAAAAGTAAGAATTGCATATTTCCACATCTGTTTTCAATGAGACTTATGTCAAATAATTTTATTATTTGACAAAAGCAATTCAAAGAATTGCTTTTTTTTTTTTCCAGAATGCCTTGAAAATGTCATTAAAATTCACCTATCAGCACATATGCCGAACATACCACCTGTCTAGAGTGTTAGATCAAATGAGAAAACAGGGGCTTAGGCCTCATGAGTAGGAAGAGACTTGACCTGCTGCAGAGGAGGAGAGGCAATGTTATTTCTAAGCATTCCTGTTTCCACCAACCTGGGGCAAGCAATCTATTTTCAGCTTGACACCAATCAGGAAATGGCTCTGCTAAAATACCCTCCCTGTTAATACAAATGAGACATATCTCCGGAAAAGCAGAGAATGCCAACATGGATCTGAGCGCTTAGATGAGAGAGGCCATTCCTGGGTTAGTAAGTGAAAAGCTAGAGTTATTTTACAGAACACAAGTGAGAAAGCAAACCTGCAGGAGCAAGTTTCTAGATGGTAATTTGGTAATTACATTACAATTAGAAAGTCTTACAGAAAGTCTATGGCAGTGCAAACCCTTTGGTCCAGTAATTTCACTCCTTTGAAATTATCCTAAGGATACGTAGGCAAGGATGCTTATTGTTGGGAGGTAGCCCTAGATAAATCTCTTGTGTTACAACACACCTTGCTGGATATGGCAAGAATGTACCATCGTTTACCACTTTACCAAGGCCATTTCCCAGGCTGGTACTTATAGCAAGCAACCTTGGAGGATGAGGTAATGTCTCCTACTGAGACAAAGAGCAAGCTTGCTTACCATTTACAAAGCGGAAGTATATTCCCTAAGCTCAGTATTCCTCAGTTGCAATGCAAACCCACTGTGTGCAAAGCGTCTCTCTAGGCCCATTGAATCACGACTGTGGGGTCTGGAAGCAAAGGGAACCGATGTATATTCTGATATTCATGCTATCTGTAGTACTGCAGTAATAAAGCCCTTTGTCTCTGACTCAGCATCTTGTGTCTTCTACCAACACCCATGAAACAGTAGCAGATTTACTTTTTAGCTGGCAAGGATGGTAAAATCAAATCCCAGACCTGACAGCTATGTTGATTGTTTTGTAAAAACAAGGACATTAACTGTCATCTAAGGAGAAATTGGCTAAATTAATTGTGGTACATAGATACATAAGGTATGGCACAGACATTTAGAATGGCTTCAGGATGTATATTTATTGACATGGAAATAAAATAACAACATATTTTTGAGTGAAAACCCAGCTAAAAAAGAAACATATAGATATACCACTTTTATATAAACACATAAACATTTCACAGGTGTATATATATACAATTTCTGTATGGTCCTATACCAAAAAAAAAAAAAGTTAACCAGGGCTTTCTCTAGGTGGTGGACTCATAAATGAGTTTTGTTTACTTTTTCATCTATAAGGTCTCTTATTTCTCAAGGTAAACATGAATTACTTATGTAAAAATTAATTATATTAATTGACAAAGAACTGCTAGAAAAAGAGCATATGACAAAATCCTTGTACTTGAAACAAACTGTGAAGAACTGCTCTGCAAATACAGAGGAAGCTGCAGACAGAAGTGAGGTTCCTGATGGGACACAGCTCTGCCTGTGGCACCGACGACAACCCAAAGAACATGAAAGAGAAGAAATAATGGAAATACACATCTTAGACGCGATCCTCTCAGAACAACTGAAGATCAGTCTCAGAACCTAACTTTTAGAATCTGAGGTGCAAATTATGTCTGGTGTTTTAATGAATAAACACTGTCACTCAGTGTCTGTGAGTTATCCAGTGCCACAAGTCACCCAGGAAGCCTGAGACTCAGCCCTCAATCACTGACTCACCTCTGCATAAACCCCTTTTAAATCTCTTGTGCTTATTCCTTCCAGTGCATTTCCCTGTTCTGGCTTGAATCTAGGTTCTCATCATCATTTTCCTGGATATTAGAATATTCTTTGAGCTGGTCTGTCTCCACTTCACATGCTGATATAGTTTGGAAGTCCCCTTCAGATCTCATGTGGAAATGTCAGTGTTGGAGGAGGTGCCTGGTGGGAGGTGACTGGATCATAGGGACAGATGAATGGCTTAGCACCGTCCTCTTCATGCTGAGTGGGTTCACATGAAACCTGGTTGTGCACATCGCTCTTTCTTGCTCCTGTTCTCGCGATGTGACATGCCCGCTTCCACTTCACCTTCTGCCATGAGTGAAAGCTCCCTGAGCCATCCCCAGAAGCCAAGCAGATATTGGTGCTATGCTTATACAGCCTGCAGAGCTATGAGCCAATTAAACCTCTTTTTTAAAAAAATAAATTACCCAGTCTCAGGTATTCCTTTATAGCAACACAAGAAAAATCCAACACACACTCCTTTAACCCTGCCACCTGATTTTTTTAAAAAACATAAGTCAGAGTGTTGCTTCTTTGCTTAAAATGCTTCAGTATCTCCCAAATACCTACAAAGTGTCCCAGCACATAAGGTCCACCTGCTGGCCTCACTAAACTTTCTTGTTGTCCCCCTTGTCCTTCTCCCCAGACTCATTTCTTTTGATTTCTTGCATCTCCTTTATGGAATGTCCCCACTCCTACCCTGCCAGGCAAATGCTCCTGTCAAGATTCAGATCCTCCAGGAAGGGTTTCATAACAGTCTCCCCAAGTTGAATTCCTTCTTTGGAGTCTCAATTGTATCATATTCAAGTTCACCAAAAACACTTACCACCCTTTGCTTTTGTATTTCTCAGAACTTTCCTATTTGATTGTGAACACATGAGGTCAGGAGCCACATCTTATTTATATTTACATTATCAACATCTAGTCCTATACTTGGCACCCAAAAGAAAATCTATACCTGAATGAAAAAATATATAGTTAAAACCACAGAGTCTGGCAGGTGCAGCGGCTCACGCCTGTAGTCCCAGCATTTTGAGAGGCCAAGACAGATGGATCACTTGAGGTCAGAAGTTCAAGACCAGCCTGGCTAACATGGCAAAACCTTGTCTCTACTAAAAATATAAAAATTAGCTGGGCATAGTGGCGGGTGCCTGTAATCCCACCTACTCGGAAGGCTGAGGCAGGAGAATCACTTGAACCCAAGAGGCAGAGATTGCAGTGAGCTGACATCGTGTCACTGCATTCCAGCCTGGGCCACAGAGCGAGACTCTGTCTCAAAAAAAAAAAGGAAAACAAAACCATAGAGCCCAAGTTCAAACACACTCAACAAACCTTCTTAATTCTGAGAAGTTCCCAATTAAAAAGCCTCCTCGCGATGGACTCTCAATGTATTGCCATCAATATTTTGCTGCCCAGAAAGAAATAAATTATGTGATTTTTACCTGCAAAGAATGTTGCTTTAGACGTTTTTGTTTCTGTTGGACACAGGGCAGTCTCCCCCTCCTGCCACCCTGGAAATGTTAGCATCACTGGGACAAAAGCCAACAGGAAAAACTAACACCGTAACAGGATAATATGCTTTATCAGATTATCCTGTGGAACTAAGCATACTAAGAGATACTTTAAACCTTTTCTGTAATTTATTCAAAAAACATTCAAGGACAGAAATAAATGTCAACTCGGATGAACCAAAGCAGATGTAGAAAACAAACAAAAGCCGTGACCAGACATAAAAACTGACCCAATAGGATGTGGGCCTGAAACTGGAAATCAAGTTTCTAAGTTCTATTTAAAATACAACCGTTGAAGGCTGGGTGCCCCGACTCATGCCTGTAATTCCAGCACTTTGGGAAGCTGGGGTGGAAGAATGGTTTGAGGCCAGGAGTTCAAGATCAGGCTGGACAACATGGGACCCCCGTCTGTACAAAAATAAAAAAAAAAAAAATAGCCTGGCATGGTATAGTCCTAGTTACTCATGAGGCAAAGGTAAGAGGATCCCTTGAGTCTGGGAGGTCGAGGCTGCAGTGAGCTGTGATTGTGCCACTGCACTCCAGGCTGGGCAATAGAGCAACACTCTGTCTCTAAATAAGTATATACACACATACATAAAATGCATCAGTTGGAATAGGCCTCTAAAATCCAGACCACATGTAAATCTGAAATAATCTTTATTTCATCAGTGTGATCCTGTGATCCTTTATCATAAGCAGAGTATAACACAGTGTTTCCAGAAAGGGTTTGAAAGGTCAAGACAGACCATGTAACATAAGGACTGATAAGCCATTTGTAACATGATGATTTTTGCCAAGAAAGGCTCTGGAGCGATCGGAAGCAGTGGAGTTTAAAGAACTCTCTCTTAAGACAGGATCAGGACAAACATCTTTGCCATTACAGGTTCTTTCTCTTCCTGACATGCACAGTGCCCTGAGTTGGCCTCATGGGGCCGGCTGGAGCAGGAGCTGGAATAAGAGTAGAGCTTCAGGGACTTCTGGGTAGGACTAGGGTCTCTGGGAGCTGCTCAGGATCCACTTGGCTACAGGTAGGCCTTCTGGATGCTCACGCCACAGGGGCTTGTGAGGAGGGAACTTCCACCTCAGGTCTGTGGGGTCTGGGTGCCACGTGGAGGAAGAGTTGGCCCACGTACTGCAGCAGCCCAGTCACAGCCCTCCACGGATGGGCCTTGTCACTTACTGGAGCGTTTGCTTCAGAGATCGTTTCTGTGCCCCAGCCTGGGTTACTCCTCTTGTCTTGGTGAACATTAAGCCCCATATCCTTTCTCTACCTTTACCCAGCCATCCTTTTGGTCCTGAGATCAGCAGCACTTATTTTGCTGTATGCTGTGGAGAATTTCATTTTGTTTTTTGATGTCTCTTCTAGAGGCTTCAGGAGCTGAACCTCACCTTGGAGGTGGTTGATCACAGGTTGGGCACTAATAATGTACAGTCATTGCACTGCATTAGTTTCTCGGCTCTCCAGGGCTGGACCCATCCACTGAATTATATATAGGGAGGCAGCATCCTCAACTGGACATGGTTTGCTGTGTCCACGCCAGTTAGAGTTAAGCCCTGACAATAAAATGAGGCTGTGCTGGAAGCAGCCCTCTTCACAGCGGACTTGGCAGATGCGGATCCATTGTTCGATTTCAGGTTATGGGCAGATGAAGAAGGGGTTCGGTGTGTGACCTGATCCATGGGTGTTGTAAATTATTTGTTGTAAGAAGATTTGTTTTATAAACATTTCAAATATATCTAGATTGCCTCATCCTATTTTATTCTTTTCTAGTTTTACAGAAATATGCAAATAAGACTTAAAGCTGTGGACAAGAAGGGGAACTGGTTCCAAACCTTATCAGGTCCACTGCTCACACAATGAGTGTGTTTTTCATTGGAAATTTTCTTAGGTTCATGAAAGAAGAAAGAAAAAATGGGGGGGGGTACATAGAAAGGTATTAAATAGCATCTGTTATTAAAATTATGATCCACAGGTTAGAAATAAGCATTACGTTCAGTTTTTCTATATCCATTGATTCCAGTCTTAGACCCTATATTAGGGAAGAATAGTGGGAGTGGGTTCTTGTGGTTATTGTATATATTTCTATACAAGAATTCATTGTGTTTTATTTCCAGAAGTTCCCATAATTTGAGAGAGGATATTCAATGCTATGTAGCCAGAATTTATACAAGTACTTTTTCAACTTCAGTTTGATTGAGGGTGAGGGTGTGTGAGATTGGGAAGCAGGAAGGAGGTTATTTTATTTTAATTGCTTGGGTGTGGGAGGATCTGGTTATCAGTTTCCTATGAAATGCACTCTATTCTGAGGGATTTGGTACTTGTCTTATTAAATGGAGATTCTGTGATTTTCTCATTACTTACACATGAACTTGGTGACTTGTAATAACACTTCATGGTTCCAATCTCAACTTGCTCTTTTCCAGCTATGACAAGGATAACATCCCTGCCTCTGGGAGCCTGGCAGCACCTTTTCCATACTGGTGAGATTGCACTCTGGCCTGTGCAGAAGAGGAGGCTACTGGATAGCACGAGACTGTGGTGATGGAAGAGAGAGCACAGGGTGAGTCCTTTCTCACCCATTTGGGTAACAAAACAAAGAACCTGAGAAACACCTAAGTTGTGCTTTACAAACTCGAACTCAGAGAAGGATGAGCTTGGAAATGCCCAGGGTTCCATCATAGTAAGCATCAAATTTTTCAAAAGATGTAAGAAAAGAAAAATGAGGTCTGATGCATCCACAAGCACAGCTTTGTGGATAGTGCACAAGAAGCTAAAATACACATCTCTAGGTTCATTGAAATAACCTACAGAACAGTTTCACATATTTCCTTTTCTCCATTTCTTTCAGCTCTTTCAACCAAACCATGAGTCATTTTCCAATGTGGCGGTCTTCCTCTATGTTTAAGTCACTTTAGGCAATTTGTAAACACAAGAATGAAGTTTTTATCGGTCTAGCTTGAATAGAAGCATTAACGGAATGCTTAACCTTTAGACAACTCTTTTGTGGAGGCTGGACATTAGATAGCTTAATATTGCCTTTTCAGTGGGGACATGGAAGACCAGTAGTGTGATGAGGTATTTGAAGGCAGATATGTTGTCCTGAACCAGATATCTCAACCACAGCATAGGGACCTGCCAAAACCGATTTAACAGGTGAGCAGCTGTTACTCTCCTCCCACCGCCTCAGAGTTAGGCTCTGAGCATGAACGCAGACAACTTTTCTCATAGGAATTTATTCCCAGCATACCAACAAGAGAGTCTCCTTAAGAGAGTCTTTAACTTCTTAAATACAAAAGAGGACAGTCCATTACCAGAAAGAAAACATTGCTATTATATGATCACTCATGCATGTCCAGAGGATGTTACCCAACAGCTTTGTTTTCTATTTTTCCATCAATGCAAAATCTTTCTCAGGAGCCCTCTCCTCCGCTCTCCCTTCACAATCTCTGGGTCCTGCTTACCTTCTCGCAGAATCCTGGCTCTCAATCTATTGTTCCATTTAGTTTTACCATCTGTAAAGGTTCTGCGAAATCCACAGGGTCCTGTTTGTTTTGAAACTAGTTTTAGGTTCTTTAAAACTCAAACATGTTCAACCCTCGTCTTACGAATAGTGCCCACTTTTTATTGCATGATTCTGATGGCCTATGCAGTACCATGCAAATAGAGGTACTTTTTTTTTTTTAAAAAAAAGGTTTCTGTGTAAAACAGTGGTGGGGCAAAAAAGAAGAGAGTGACAATGTGGGGGAAATGCCCCGAAACCTGCCTTGTGATATTTGAAACTAGGCCATTACAATGACTGAATTTTTACCACTTTTTAGATTTTCAACCAACAGTCTTCTTTCATTCATGGTATCAGCATATTAACAAAGTGCAGCTAATGTAAATAACTATCATTTTTCATTGTCCATTTTAAAACAAAGAGGTCATTCTCTGATAGTAGATGCATAGATTGTATGTTCTACATCAGTTTTGGTTTTGTTTTCCAAATAGTCTCTTTTGTCTGTCAGAGGTAGAATTGCCAAATCTCTGAAACTTAAATCAACTCAAAGACAAAAGTATGTTTGTATGTTTTATTTTGTTTCATCTGTGTTAGTACCAATATATAGTACTTTAAAAGAAACATCATATACAACCCTATTAATATGAATTCATAACGTTGACATTAGAAATAGGCCAATAATCATTCTAAAGTGAAACCATCTTTAGTTTGAAAATTACCAAACATTTTCTACTTTTTAAGTTATTATTAATATATAACTCTGCCTATTTTTTTCAGAGTAATTGATGAAGGTAAAACTAAACAAATGTATTAATGAGGAAAGGAAAAAAGAAAGAAAGAAAAGAAGCAGGTGATACAAGGATGCAAATACACAGGCCCATATAGGCTTACATTGTTGCAAACATAGTTAAATTTGGCTCTTCGCCCCAGGCAGTCAAAGCAAAAGAGGGGAGATATGGTCAGTTGCATAGTTCTTATTATTAGATGAGAAGAAACATACTAGTTCCTCAGGGGAAGCGAATGTATTTTGCTTGTACTAATTTCTCAAGGAAATCAGGCTGGTGGGGCCTCATATGGAAAATGCTGAGTGATGTCACACACACTAAACTTAACTGGAGTCCTACAAGCAAGGCTAGTGTCTCCTCCCTAGAAACCAAGGGCACAACCTTAAAATGCAATCCAGTTTAGGCAATTTGTAAACCCAAGTATGAAGCTTCTATCCGTTTAACTTGGGTAGAAGCATTAACAGAGTGCTTAACCTTTAGACAACTCTTTTGTGAAGGCTGGACAATAGACTTAATATTGCCTTTTCAGTGGAGATAAGGAAGGCCAGTGTTGTGATGAGGTAGTTGAAGGCTGATATGTTGTCCTGAACCAGATATCTCAACCACAGCATATGGATCTGCCAAAAACAATTTAACAGGTGAGCAGTTGTTACTCTCCTACCAACACCCCACAGAGTTAGGATCTGAGTGTGAATGCAGACAACTCTTCTAATAGAAGTGTATTCCCAGTATATCAATAAAGAATTAAGTATTCGCCTTCTGCAAACAGAATATTTACTTGGGGCCCATTTAGCTAGGATCATTCCCATGAAGTCACATGACTAAGACTGGAACATGTGGCAAAGCATCCTCACTCAGTGGTGCACACCATTGGCTACTTTTCACTATGTGAGCTTTGCAAAGTGATGTTACTGAGACCCACCCAGACGGATCCAAGTGCCTATAACATTTGAGGCACTTGCCTGGACTGTGCTTTCCAGAATCTGGGTCTCAGAGACTTGTCTCTTGCTGATCAATACAGTCAATCTAACATGATGGAGTTAACATGATACATCCACAAAGATGGAGTGTATTTCTGATTTTATGATGCAAATCAGATGTTCAAAATTAAGTTTAAATTTTAGCAAGTTCCTTTCTGTTTCCCCTTATATACTCTCTCTTTGATCTAAGTGGGGCTTTCTCTCTACCCAGAAAGACCTTCCCAATCAAGAGCCACATAGGCAAGATCCAAGTTTATTCAAGCATAGCAAGACAAATCTGTCTCAATGTATAAATGATTCATTGATACAAAATGAATAGAGAAGTCCTTCTTGAGCAACGATTAATAGGACATTTTGGTATCTTCATGACATCAAGAAATACTATGTAGAATGTGCAAGTCTTTCTGATACTCCTAAATACCAATGTTCAATTTAACATTCACTGGGCTGGCAGACATCAGTACAAGGGTTAATGTGAAGGAAAAACAATTGCTTTGACAAGTCCAGGATATCTCTTCTGATGATGGTCTTAGTTAAGATGGGTGAGTAAGTCAGCCTCACATAAATGGGTCTAAACCTGTATCTGACATCTCTTCAAAGGATCAAAATACTGAACAGCATGAAATATGGCGGTTTGATGTCTCTTATTTTTAACTTCTATCTTGATGATTTGCAACTACTTCTAGATATAGAGGCACATCTTCTGCCAGAAACAATGAAGAGAATGAGTACACACTGATGACTGTATACAAGCAGAATAAATCATACTAGGATATTGATATATGTAAGCAATATTTCCCCATATTTATGCCACAGAATACCATTTGCCATTATTAAATTTTGTATGCAAATTCATTTGGAAAGGAGTGTTCCATTTAATTTAACACAGCTTTCTTAAGAGAAACACAAAAACATTCTTCCCAGTACAAATTGGCTCCAGGTAAGGCATAAAAGCATATCCTGCTGTTCAGGTTACAGAGTCAATTATTTTCATTCATAAAAGCAGAGAATGAGCAGATGTTTAAAAAGTATCCAGTTGTAGTTTAATACCCAAGTAGATAATGCATTTGCTATATTGGAAAGAGTAAAAATTGGGAATAGTAAAAATCAAAGAAATCTATCTCCGTCTCATTAGGAAGCTGAATTGGGATAGGGCATGTTTTTGTTCAGTGGGCCAAGGAACTTAGTGACAGTCTCCCCTTGGGCAGCCCACAATACTTTTACATTCACCAGAAGTATCTCTCACTTCTGGGTACAAAAAACCCAACATTCTTGAAAAGAATAAGCATAATACATACATGTGGGAATAATTCAAATAATAACTAGGTAAATTTTGAAATGATATAACTTGGAAGAGACAACATGTGAAAGCACAGGGCTGGGGCAACATAATAATGTTTCTTTGTTTATATGCAATTCCCAGAAAAAGGTGTAGTTGATGCTTAAAATACAACCTCTTTGGTTTGGTCAGTTTCTTTTTGGACATTATTATAAGGGGAGGAAGCTGGAAATAAACTCATCTCCAGATGATCTTCCTGGAAACCTGCCTAAAAGAGTGGTACATAGGTTTGAAAATAAACAAGCTGGGCAGATTAGGGTAGAAAAGTTTCCAGGAGCTGATCCATTAGACTTCTATCTAACAAGAACATTGAACTCAGCTGTGTTCCTTATCAAAAGTCAACCTGGAGCCATTGTGTGATCAGCCCAGGAAAAGCCAACTCACCCACCCTTTTCCCATTGAATTGCATACTATTTTCATGACACGAATGGATTTTTTAACCTAGAACTTCTCACTAGTAATGCAAGTATGCTGTCTTGAGCAAAACTCTCCATTTTTCTGATGTGTGTGTGTGTGATTTGTCTTTGAAGGAATTCATATTCCTTCACTACCTTCCTTCTGAGAGGTGACTTCGTATTTGTACACTACCTTCCTTCTGAGAGGTGAAGCTAGCTGGGCTTCTGGGTCAGGTGGGGTCTTGGAGAACTTTTCTGTCTAGCTAAAGGATTGTGAATGCACCAATCAGTGCTCTGTGTCTAGCTAATCAGGTAGGGAACTTGGAGAGCTTTTCTGTCTAGCTAAAGGATTGTAAATGCACCAATCAGCACTCTGTAAAAACGCACCTATCAGCACTCTGTGTTTAGTTAAAGGTTTGTAAATGCATCAATCAGCACTCTGTAAAAATGGACCAATCAGCACTCTATAAAATGGACCAATCAGCTATCTGTATAATGGACCAATCAGCTCTCTGTAAAATGGACCAATCAGCAGGATGTGGGTGGGGCCAAATAAGGGAATAAAATAAGGGAATAAAAGCAGGCCACCTGAGCCAGCAGCTCACACTACCTTTGTGAGCTGTAACAGAAGGCCTGCAGCTTCACTCCTGAAGCCAGCGAGACCAGGAACCCACTGGGAGGAACAAACAACACTGGATGTGCCACCTTTAAGAGCTGTAACACTCACTGTGAAGGTCTGCAGTTTCACTCCTGAAGTCAGCAAGACCACGAACTCACAGGAAGGAAGAAACTCCAGACACATCTGAACATCTGAAGGAACAAACTCTGGACACACCATCTTTAAGAACTGTAACACTCAACACGAGGGTCCGTGGCTTCATTCTTGAAGTCAGCGAGACCAAGAACCCACCGGATGGAACCAATTCTGGACACGCTTCAATCTTAGGCTTTGATTGCTTTGAAGCAAATGAAGAAGAGCTGGGATTTTCTGAGTCCTCCTCTCCCACTTCAGCCACAGAGGTGACTGATCACAAAAGAGAAGAATAAGAAACAGAATAAAGGTCTGTCATCTGGAGTCTTTGTTCACACTCCCTTGCTGACTTAATGAGGGAGGCTTTGGTCACACTCTCTCTCCTTCCTAGGAAGGCAGGTGTGGCACTGTGTGTGATCCCATCTGTCTCCAGAGCATTCCCTTAGAAAGGGCCTACATATGGATGAGCAGTCCAGCCTTTAAAGGACAGTTAAATTGCATTTGGTAAATGTTAATCCAGTTTGAAGTATTTTTAAATATTTTGAATCCACTATGTGATTTAAAGTAACTTTTATCAGGAGTGTGGGGGGTGGGGGGGCTGAGGGTGGAGGAGGAATCATATCAGTTACAGTAGACCATGATAGTGTTGTTTTCCAATATCATGTGTATGTGCACAGTATTTTGTTCCCTTCATAAGAGAGTCTTCCAATCTTTTAAGAATAAACATTCAACTTCAAAAATCCTTGTGGTAAGTAAAGGCTTTTCAGACTTTCCTGCTCAAGTAAATGATCACATGACCAGTGATATAAGTGTGTGATTGCTGTCAAACATGCACTAGTACACGTATACATGTTTGTGGACTAATGCATTAAGTTTTTGGGAGAGAAGCAATGTGCTGGTATGGTAAGATACATTAAAAGAAACATAAATGAGATATAATGCTGAAGACCATATGAAAATGGAGGAAATTTATATAAACTATTTCTCATTTTCTGTGAGATAACCATAAGAAACTTTGGAAAAACAACAAATTGAAAAAGTTACCCAAATGTCTCCAAGATGATGTAATATATACTTATAATGTTTCTCTTGAAAAATATCTTTCTAGGGCTACTAAAGTGCATGGTCTCTGAATCTCCAACATCTTTTAGATCTATGGGGCATTTAAAAGTATTTATGGTATCTGAAATGCTTATGTATTGTCCAGGATTTTGTCTGGTTTCAAACATATTGTTTGGACCGGGAAGCAAAGTGGAGAATACTTCTAATAGCACTAATGGGACTCTTCTCACGAATACTGATGTCTTTTATGTACCATGACTGATTTAAGAATAAACTTGTGGGGAAAGAAAACATTGGCATGAGCACAGATCTACATATTGGAAGTCACAACTTCCAAAGAAACTGCAGAGAAACAACTCTCATTTTTTCACTATGAGAAACAGCTTTTGAAGCAGAGTGTGCAAATGAGGTGCTATGACCTTTTGTGGGTAGTTGTTTACTCACTTCACAAAGGGCCCAAAATCTACTGATCATCATAAGCAATTGGGCAATGTGGCATCAAAGGTTTCTGAGGGTTTCCAGGCAAGATGGCCAAATGGGAATGGCTCCAGTCTGCAGCTCCCAGCGAGACCAAAGCAGAAGGCGGGTGACTTCTGTACTTCCAACTGAGGTACCCAGCACATCTCAATGGGACTGGTTAGACAGTGGGTGCAGCCCACAGAGGGTGGGCAGAAGCAGGGTAGAGAGTTGCCTCACGCAGAGAGCACAAGGGGTCGGGGAACTCCCTCCCCTAGCCAAGGGAAGCCATGAGGGTCTGTGCCTTGAGAAATGGTGCACTCCCGCCCAGATACTATGCTTTTCTGACTGTCTTTGCAACCCACAGACCAGGAGATTCCCTCGGGTGCCTACCTCACCAGTGCCCTGGGTTTCAAGCACAAAGCTGGGCGGCCTTTTGGGCAGACACTGAGCTAGCTGTAAGAGTTTTTTTCATACCCCAGTGGCACCTGGAACACCGGCAAGACAGAGCAGGTCACTGCCCTGGAAAGGGGGTTGAAGCCAGGGATCCAAGTGGTCTTGCTCAGCAGATCCCACCCATGGAGCCCAGCAAGCTAAGATCCACTGGCTTGAATTTCTTGCTGCCAGCACAACAGTCTGAAGTTGACTTGGGATGCTCCAGTTTGGTGGTGGAAGGGGCGTCCACCATTACTGAGGCATGAGTAGGTGGTTTTCCCCTCACAGTGTAAACAAAGCTGGCTGGAAGTTCAAACTGGGCAGAGCCCACCACAGCTTGGCAAAGCTGCAGTAGCCAAACTGCCTCTCTAGATTCCTCTCCTCTGGGCAGGGCATCTCCAAAAGAAAGGCAGCAGCTCCAGTCAGGGGCTTTTAGATAAAACCCCCATCTCCCTGGGACAGAGCACTTGGGGGAAGGTACACCTGTAGGCACAGCTTCAGCAGACTTAGATGTTCTGGCCTGCTGGCTCTGAAGAGAGCAGCGGACCTGCCAGCACAGCACTCAAGCTCTGATAAGGGACAGACTGCCTCCTCAAGTGGGTCCCTAATCCCTGTATCTCCTGACTAGGAGACACCACACAGCAGCAGTTGACAGACACCTCATACAGGAGAGCTCTGGCTGGCATCTGGTGGGTGCCCCTCTGGGATGAAGCTTCCAGAGGAAGGAACAGGCAGCAATCTTTGCTGTTCTGCAGCTTCCTCTGGTGATACCCAGGCAAACAGGGTCTGGAGTGGACCTCCAGCAAACTCTAACAGACCTGCAGCAGAGGGGCCTGACTGTTAGAAGGAAAACTAACAAACAGGAAGCAATAGCATCAACATCAATAAAAAGGATGACCACTCAAAAACTCCATCCAAAGGTCACCAACATCAAAGACCAAAGGTAGACAAATCCATGAAGATGAGGAAAAACCAGCGCAAAAAGGCTGAAAATTCCAAAAACCAGAATGCCTCCTCTCCTCCAAAGGATCACAACTCCTTGCCAGCAAGGGAACAAAACTGGACAGAGAATGAGTTTGATGAATTGACAGACAGGCTTCACAAGGTGGGTAATAGCAAACTCCTCCAACCTAAAGGAGTATGTTTTAAACCAATGCAAGGAAGCTCAGAACCTTGATAAAAGGTTACGGGAACTGTTAACTAGAATAACCAGTTTAGAGAAGAACATAAATGACCTGATGGAGCTGAAAAACACAGCACGAGAATTTCCTGAAGCATACACAAGTATTAATAGCTGAACGGATCAAGCAGAAGAAAGGATATCAGACGTTGAAAATCCCCTTTATGAAATAAAGCATGAAGACAAGATTAGAGTAAAAAAGAATGAAAAGGAATGAACAAAGCCTCCAAAAAATACGGGACTATGTGAGGAGACAAAACCTACATTTGATTGGTGTACCTGAAAGTGACGGGGAGAATGGAACCAAGCTGGAAAACACGCTTCAGGATATTATCCAGGAGAACTTTCCCAACCTAGCAAGGCAGGCCAACATTCAAATTCAGCAAATACAGAGAACACCACAAAGATACTCTTTGAGAAGAGCAACCCCAAGACACATAATCATCAGATTCACCAAGGTTGAAATGAAGAAAAAAATGTTAAGGGCAGCCAGACAGAAAGATCGAGCTACCCACAAAGGGAAGCCAATTAGACTAACAGGTGATTTCTCTGCAGAAACCCTACAAGCCAGAAGAGTAGGGGCCAAAATGCAACATTCTTAAAGAAAAGAATTTTCAACCCAGAACTTCATATCCAGTCAAACTAAGCTTCATAAGTGAAGGAGAAATAAAATCCTTTACAGATAAAAAAATGCTGAGGGATTTTGTCACCACCAGGCCTGCCTTACAAGAGCTCCTGAAGGAAGCACTAAATACGGAAAGGAAAAACCAGTACCAGCCACTGCAAAAACATACAAAAATGTAAAGACCATCAACACTATGAAGAAACTGCATCAACTAACAGGCAAAATAACCAGCTAGTATCACAATGACAGGATCAAATTCACACATAACAATATTAACCTTAAATGTAAATCACTAAATACTCCAATTAAAAGACACAGACTGGCAAATTGGATAAAGAGTCAAGACCCATCAGTGTGCTGTATTCAGAAAAGCCATTTCACATGCAAAGACACACATAGGCTCAAAATAAAGGGATGGAGGAAGGTTTACCAAACAAATGGAAAGCAAAAACAAAACAAACAAACAAAACAAAACAAACAAACAAAAAAAACAGGGGTTGCAATCCTACTCTCTGCTAAAACAGACTTTAAACCAACAAAGATCAAAAAAGACAAAGAAGGCCATTACATAATAGTAAAGGGATCAATGCAACGAGAAGAGCTAACTATACTAAATATATATGCACCCTGTACAGGAGCACCCATATTCATAAAGCAAGTTCTGAGAGACCTACAAAAAGACTTCAGCTCCCACACAATAATAGTGAGACACTTTTATACCCCACTGTCAATATTAGACCAATCAATGAAACAGAAAATTAACAAGAATATTCAGGACTTGAACTCAGCTCTGGACCAAGTGGACCTAATAGACATCTACAGAACTCTCCACCCCAAATCAACAGAATATACATTCTTCTCAGCACCACATAGAACTTATTCTAAAATTAACCACATAATTGGAAGTAAAACACTCCTTAACAAATGCGAAAGAACGGAAATCATAACAAACTGTCTCTCAGACCACAGTGCAATCAAATTAGCACTCAGGATTAAGAAACTCACTCAAAACCGCACAACTACATGGAAACTGAACGTCCGGCTCCTGAATGACTACTGGGTACATAACGAAATTAAGGCAGAAATAAATAAGTTCTTTGAAATCAATGAGAACAAAGACACAATGTACCAGTATTTCTGGGACACAGCTAAAGCAGTGTTGAGAGGGAAATTTGTAGCACTAAATGCCCACAGGAGAAAGCAGGAAAGATCTAAAATCGACCCCCTAACATCACAATTAAAAGAACTAGAGAAGCAAGAGCAAACAAATTCAAAAGCTAGAAGACAAGAAATACTAAGATCAGAGCAGAACTGAAGGAGATAGAGACACAAAAAACCCTTCAGAAAAAATATAAATAAATGAATCCAGGAGCTGTTTTTTTGCAAAGCTTAACAAAATAGACTGCTAGCCAGACGAATAAAGAGGACAAAAAAGAAGAATCAAATCGAAACAATGAAAATGATAAAGGGGAAGTGACCACTGATCCCACAGAAACACAAACTACTGTCAGAAAATACTATAAACCCCTCTACCTGAATAAACTAGAAAATCTAGAAGAAATGGATAAATTCCTAGACACATACACCCTTCCAGGACTAAACCAGGAAGAAGTCAAATCCCTGAATAAACCAATAACAACTTCTGAAATTGAGGCAGTAAATAACAGCCTAGCAACCAAAAAAAAAAAAAAAAATCAGGACCAGACAGATTCCCAACTGAATTCTACCAGAGGTACAGAGAGGAGCGGGTACCATTTCTTCTAAAACTATTCCAAACAATAGAAAAAGAGGAACTCCTCCCTAACTCTTTTTATGAGGCCAGCATCATCCTGATACCAAAACCTGGCAGAGACACAACAAAAAAAGAAAATTTCAGGCCAATATCCCTGATGAACATTGATGCAAAAATTCTCAATAAAATATTGGCAAACCAAATCCAGCAGCACATTAAAAAGCTTATCCACTGTGATCAACTTGGCTTCATCCCTGTAATGCAAGGCTGGTCAACATACACAAATCAATAAACATACTCCATCACATAAACAGAATCAATGACAAAAATCACATAATTATCTCAATAGATGCAGAAAAAGCCTTTGATAAAATTCAACACCCCTTTTGCTAAAAACTCTCAATAAATTAGGTATTGATGGAATGTATCTAAAAATAATAAGAGCTATTTATGACAAACCCACAGCCAATATCATACTGAATGGGAAAAACTGGAAGCATTCCCTTTGAAAACCAGCATAAGACAAGGATGCCCTCTCTCACCATTCCTATTCAACATAGTACTGGAAATTCCAGCCAGGGAAATCGGGCAAGAGAAAGAAATAAAGGGGATTCAAATAGAAAGAGAGGAAGTCAGATTATCTGTTTGCAGATGACATGATTGTATATTTAGAAAACCCCATCGTCTCTGCCCAAAATTTCCTTAAGTTGATAAGCAACTTCAGAAAAGTCTCACGATACTAAATCAATGTGCAAAAATCGCAAGCATTCCTATACACCAACAACAGACAAACAGAGAGCCAAGTCATGAGTGAACTACCATTCACAATTACTACAAAGAGAATAAAATACCTAGGAATCAAATTTACGAGGGATATGAAGGACCTCTTCAAGGAGAACTACAAACCACTGCTCAAGGAAATCAGACACAAACAAATGGAAAAACATTCCATGCTCATGGATAGGAAGAATCAATATTGTGAAAAAGGTCATATGGCTTAAAGTAATTTATAGATGCAATGATTTTCCCATCAAGGTACTATTGATTTTCTTCACAGAATTAGAAAAAAACTACTTTAAGTTGTGTACAGAACCACAAAAGAGCCAGTATATTCAAGACAATCCTAAGCAAAAAGAACAAAGCTGGAGGCATCATGCCACCTGACTTCAAACCATACTACAAGGCTACGGTAACAAAAACAACTTGGTACTGGTACCAAAACAGATACATGGACCAATGGAACAGAACAGAGACCTCAGAAATAATGTCACACATCTACAATCATCTGTTGTTTGACAAACCTGACAAAAACAAGCAACGGGGAAAGGATTCCATAATTAATAAATGGTGTTGGGAAAACTTGCTAGCCATATGCAGAAAACTGAAATTGGATCCCTTCCTTACATCTTATACAAAAATTAATTCAAGATGGATTAAATATTTAAACATAAGACCTAAAACCATAAAAACCCTAGAAGAAAACCTAGGCAATATCATTCAGGACATAGGCATGGGCAAATATTTCAAGACTCAAACACCAAAACCAATGGCAGCAAAGGCCAAAATAGACAAATGGGATCTAATTAAACTAAAGAGCTTTTGCACAGCAAAAGAAACTATCATCAGAGTGAACAGGCAACCTACAGAATGGGAGAACATTTTGCAATCTATATTTGTTAGCCCATCTGACAAAGGGCTAATATCCAGAATCTACAAAAAACTTAAATTTATAAGAAAAAAAAACAAACAAACCCATCAAAAAGTGGACGAAGGATATGAACAGACACTTTTCAAAAGAAGACGTTTATGTGGCCAACAAACAAACATGAAAAAAACCTCATCATCACTGGTCATAAGAGAAATGCAAATCAAAACCACAATGAGATACCATGTCATGCCAGTTAGAATGGCGGTCATTAAAAAGTCAGGAAACAACAGATGCTGGAGAGGCTGTGCAGAAATAGGAACACTTTTACACTGTTGGTGGGAGTTTAAATTATTCCAGTCATTGTGGAAGACAGTGTGGCGAATCCTTAAGGATCTAGAACTAGAAATAGCATTTGGCCAGGTGATCCTACTACTGGGTGTATACCCAAACGATTATAAATAATTCTACTATAAGGATACGTGCACACATATGCTTATTGCAGCACTATTCACAATAGCAAAGACTTGGAACCAACCAAAATGTCTATCAAGGATGGACAGGATAAAGAAAATGTGCCACATATACACCATGGAATACTATGCAGCCATAAAAAAGAATGAGTTCATGTCCTTTTCAGCAACAAGGATGAAGCTGGAAGCCATTATTCTCAGCAAACTAACACAGGAACTGAAAACCAAACACGGCATGTTCTCACTAATAAGTGGGAGTTGAAGAATGAGAACATATGGGCACAGAGAGGGGAATATCACACACTGGAGCCTGTCAGGGGGTAGGGGAAAGGGGAGGGATAGCATTAGGAGAAATACCTAACGTAGATGATGGATTGATGGGTGCAGGAAACCACCACGGCATGTGTATACCTATATAACAAATCTGCACATTCTGCACTTGTATTCCAGAACTTAAGCATAATAATAATTATAATAAGGTTTCTCAGGGAGCAGATTACTGCCAGAGTTGACACTAAATCTGTTTGTGGGTTACATTTCAGTCTAAGTGGCATGAATCATGGAATGATGGATGAAGTTACTTATTAAAAGTTGCTTTAGTGATCTATCTTGCAACTGCCTTGGAACATGATCACGGGTTGCAATTTCTTTAAACAAACAGCCATGCTTGTATTTTCATGCAGAGAAGGAATGGCATGGCTCTAACAAATAAAGAACTAAACTGTAAAAACTATATTGTGTTTGACATTTAGTTGCTTGTGCAATATTACAGGACATGAAGAGAAACTCCAAGATATCCAACGGATTTCTTTGTAAAACAAACAATCTAAAAGACTTGTGTGTTGCCAAACACAGAGTATAAGAGCATTAGTTACTTCTTCTCCATAATCAAATTGACAAGAGAGGCTTCATCGGCTAAGGGAGAAGAGGCTGTTCTGCTGCATACTGGATAGGATAAAAGTCATTCTTGCTGCTATTCTTATAATCTCACTAAAAGACTGATGAATGAACTTGGGGTTCTGCACAAACAATAAGTGAAGGTTAAGAAAAAGTTGCGAACTGCCCGCTTGAGCATTGAAGATATCACTTAGCACATATGAAGAGACTCTTGGCAATGGCTGGGAAACAAGCATTTAAGGAAATGTCTTTCCGATGATTAGTGGACTGCCAAGCTAACTGAACAAACTTCAGTGCTTAAACATGACAAAGAATATAGACTTTATTTAATTAGTTCAGGAAAGTCACTAAACAACCAACCACCAACAACAATAATAAAACACGGCACCATCACAGATTCTGGGGAGGAAGTCAAATGAGATATACAGAGTTGCTATACTGTATTATTTTAAATGTCTGGTTTTCAACAAAAAAATTCTTAGACATGCAAAAACAAACAAACAAACAAAAGACAAAGTATGGCCCCATACACAAAACAAAAGCAGTCAATAGAACTTGTGCATGAGCAAGCCTAGACACTAGACTTACTATAAAAAGACTTTAAATCAGATCATTTAAACATGTACAAACAAGTAAAGAAAACTATTTCTAAAGAAATAAAGGAAATAATGCCTCATCAATTGGAGAATATCAATAGAAATAGAAATTATTTTTTAAAAGAATCAAGTAGAAATTATGGAGTTGAAAAGTACAACTGAAATGGAAAATTTACTGGAATGGTGCAACAGCAGATTTGAGCTGGCAGAGGGGAGAATTAGCGAACTTGAAGATAAGTTAATTGAGATTCTCTAGTCTGAAAAACAGAAAGAAAAATAAATAGAGTCTCAGAGACCTGTGGGACACCATCAAGCATAACAACATATGTATAACAACATATGTATAACCAACATATGTATAACATTTCTCAGAAGTAGAGAAGAGAAAAAGGCAGAAAAATATTAGAAGATACAATGCGCGAAAAATTTCCAAACTTGAAGAAAAATATTAATTTACACATCCAAAAAGGTCAACAAATTCTAAGTAGGATAAACTCAATGAGATTCAGATCAAGACATTACAATCAAGCTGTCAAAGGATAAACCAAAGAGAGAAATGTAAAAGTAGCAAGACAGAAGCAAGTCATGAAATACAAAGATCATCACATACAAAAGATAATCAATAGTATTAATCGCTGATTTCTCATTTAAAAAAACAGGGATACCAGAAATCAGTAGAATGACACAATCAAAGTACTGAAAGAAAACAATTGTCAACCAAAAATTTTATATCCAGCAAAATTGTTCTTCAAAATAAAATTTGAAAAGAAATAGACATTCCCAAATAAACCAAAACCAAGAGAATGTGTCACTAGCAAACCTGCCCTAAAAGATATACTTTAAAAAGACCTTTAGAATGAAATAAAAGAGTAACTTAAATCCACATGAACAAATAAAGACCACTAGTAGATAAGCACATAGGAGCTGAATGAGCCTATTGCTGCTTGCTACTCCCTACTCTGTTTGCTGACTCTTCTCTGTAGCAGAGGCAGTTGCACTCCTTCTTGGAACATTACCCCAGTGGCCAGAGAACTGCCCTCCAATCCCCACTGGAACCACAGCTTGTATCCACATTTGCAGAGCCAGAGTGTGGACTTCCCTGTCTCAGCCCCCACCTGACTTTGCCCCTCTACCCACTATGGTCACTTAATACAAAGGACAGAAACTTTTGAGAGGTCTGTGGTCCTGCCCATTGCCTGAGACACCAGAGTAGTTCCCCTGGGTAGCATAAAGCAAGCATAAATCCCATCACTACCTCCTAGCTAGAGGCCAACCAACACAGTCTGTTACAGCATCTGTAGGCAAAAGAACAGAGTGCCATGAAAAACAAAACAAAACAAAACAAAAAAACAAACAAAAAAACCAAAAACTTGTATGTGACCTCAGATATCACCATTGCCTGCATCATCCTGGCTAACCAGGAGGTTCTGAGTCTATTCATGAATTACTACTACAGCTGGCATTTGAAAAAGCCAACACTCTAAGGCTATTTCTAAACAAGGTATCTCACAGATTCTATATCACTCCTCTGCCACCCATCAGAGTTGGTGCTGGTACCTGTTCCTGGGAGACTAGATGACAGGTCACATTACTCTAACCCTTGCAGATATTGCTCAGCACCAGCCTGAAGTACAGAGTGGCAGCCCCACTGGGTGGCTAGACTCAGAGGAGCAGCAGCATTCACATTAGTTTGGCCCTCAGGGAGGGACTCCTATTCCTGGGGCAAAGGAAGTCCCTCACATCAAGGGAGCACCCCATGGGACCAAATAATCCACATGGTAGACCTTGAGTCTCAGAACTTTTGCTTGTGGAAATTTTCATTCAGCAGAGCCATAGGTGCAGGGCTGGGCTCAGTGGTGGAAAGCCTACACTCTACCCCAATAGTCAAGCAGCCCTGGTGCTTGTGAAAGGTTTGGTGAAAAGACTTCTTCTTCCCCTCACCCACTGCTGCAGACATAGCAGTGCTTCTCCTGCAGGAGCTTGGTGTGGGTGCATCTGTAGACAGTCTTTCTAGAACACTTCAGGGTGACTGCATCCTCACAGGAGGAGTGCCCTCCAGGTTCCGGCTTGAATGAGGGGTAGAGTTACAATCCTTCTGTACATGAAACATCAGCATTCAGCATTCCTGCAGACAAAAAGAGATGCTATTTAATCTGAATAGCTAGAATACTGGATCAGGAATGTGACTGGTAGGTAGACCACTTTCCTGCTGGCCTGGCAGTGGAGTTGAGGTGGCTTCTTCCTTTCCCCCTAAAAAGACCTCAGTGTGTTTCACTGGGCACTCTCCCAACTGCCTCTGTCAAAGCTTGGACCCCTGCCCACCACTGGGTATTGCATTTACCCACCGGTTTTAGCAACAGTTGGTTTTTACCCATAGATACCTCCTCTACTGCCTGAAGTCTGAACTATTTAACCCAGTAAATAAAACACTGGGGAAAAATCAATAAACAAATAAGTGTACACCACTAGGGAATGACATAAGCCTCAAGAGACCTCTACCATTCCAACCCCACAGAAGATAGTGAACCTGCTCACACACTGAGCACATTGCTACTACAACCAGCATCTGAGAAAGCCATTTTACAAAGACTCTTTATAATGAACGAACTCTTACAGAGTCTTCACCCTTGAAAGCACCAAGAGCTGAATTGAGTTTTAATAAACTATAGTCATTAAAGTCACATCTTCAAGGGGGGAAAAGAAATTAAAAGATAAACAGCCAAAGAATAAATTAAAAATAAGTAGAAGAAATTATCAACCCAAATTAGAGAGAACCAGAAAAATAATTCTGGCAATATGACAAAACAGGGTTCTGTAACACCCCTAAAGATCACACTAGCTCTCTAACAATGCATACAGACCAAGATGACATCTTCAAAATATCAGATAAAAAAATTCAAAAAGTTGATTATTAAGTTACTCAAGGAGATACAAGAGAAAGGTGAAAACCAACATAAAGAAATGTAAAAAAAATTCAGAATATGAATGAAACATTTTCTAAAGAGACAGATATTTTTAAAAAACTAATCAGAACTTCTGGAAATAAAAGACACATTTAGGGAATTACAGAATGCACTGGGAAGTTTTAATAATAGACTAGATCAAGTAGAAGAAAGAATTTCAGAGCTTGAAGACAAAGCTTTCAAATTAACCCAATCAGACAAAAATTTAAAAAGAGAGAGAATGAAAAGAAACAATGTCTCCAAGAAATATGGCATTATGTATATCAGCGAAACCGAAGAATCATTAGTGTTCCTGAGGGAGAAGAAAAAACAAAAAGTGTGGAAAACTTATTTGAGGGAATAATTGAGGAAAACCTCCTGGGCCTTGCTGGAGATTTAGACATCAAAATACAAGAGCCCAAAGAACTCCTAGGAGATTCATTGCAAAAAGAATATCACCTCGCTATATAGTCATCAGATTATCTAAACTCAATGTAAAGGAAAGAATTATGAGTATTGAAACAAAAGTATCATGTAACACCTACAAAGGAAAACCTATCAAACTAGCAGCAGAATTATCAGCAAAAACCATACAAGCCAGAACAGACTGGGGTCCTATCTTCAGCCTCCTCAAATGGAATACCTATCAGCCAATAATTTTGTATCCAGTAAAACTAGGTTTCATAAATGATGCAAAAATAAAGTATCTGTCAGACAAGCAAATGCTGGGGGAATTTGTCACTACCAGACTAGTCCTATAAAGAACTGCTAAAAGGAATTTTAAATCTTGAAACAAAAGATAAATATGCACTAGAATAGAACCTCTTGAAAGCATAAAACTCACAGTCCTATGAAACAATAACATAGTGAAGAAATCAAAGTATCTGGGTAGCAATCAACAGGATGACTGAAATAGTACTTTATATCTCAATATTAATGTTAAATGTGGTCTAAATGCTGCACTTAAAAGATACAGATTGGCAGAATGGATAAAACTCACAGACAAAATGTCTTCTGTCTTCAAGAGACTCATTAACACATAAAGACTCTTATAGATTCAAGGCAAAGGGTGGAAAATATGTTACATGAAAATGGAAATAAAAAATGAGCAGGAGTTGCTATTATAACATCAAATAAAACAGATTTTAAGGCAACAACTGTAAAAATAAGAAAAAGGTCATTATATAACAATAAGAGGATTGATTTAACAACAAGATATTACAATCCTAAATATATACTCACCTAACTCTGGAACTCCCAGATTTATAAAACAATTATTACTAGACCTAAGCAAAGTGATAGGCAGCAGCACAATTATAATGAAGAACTTCAACACTCCACTGACAGCACAGACAGATCCTCAAGGCAGAAAGTCAACAAAGAGAAACACTGGACTAAATTGCACTCTAGCCCAAATAGACCTAACAGATATTTGCAGAAATTCTACCCAAGAACTGCAGAATATACATTCTTCTAATCAGAACATTAAACATTTTCCAAGATAGATTATATGACAGCCCACAAAACAAGTCTCTGTAAATTTTTTAAAAATCAAAATCATATCTTCTCAGACCACAGTGGAATAAAATTAGAAATCAACTCCAAAAAGGACCCTCAAAACTCTACAACTACATAGAAATTAAATAAATTGCCCCTGAGTGATTTGGGGCCTAACAATGAAATCAAGATGGTAATTCAAAATTCTTCAAAATGAAAAATAGCAACATAAGTTATAAAAACCTCTGGGATACAGCAAAGTGTGTTAAAAGGAATGTTTATAGAATGAAATGCCTAATTCAAAAAGTCTGAAAGGTCACAAATGTGACCTTTAATTTAATTTACCACATAAAATTAAAAGCAAAAACCATATGATCATCTCAATAAATGCAGAGAAAGCATTCAGTAAGATCCAGCATCCCTTTAAGATAAAAACCCTCAACAAAATAAGCATAGAAAGAACATACCCAAAAATATTAAAAGCAATGTATGACTAACCCACAGCCAACATCATACTAACTAGGGAAAAGTTGAAGACATTTCCCCTAAGAACTGGAATAAGAAAAAAAAACCCACTTTCACCATTTCTATTCAACATAGAACCAGAAATGCTAGTTAGAGCAATCAGGCAAGGGAAAGAAATAAAAGGCATCCAAATAGGGAAAGAGGATATCTAACTGTCTAGACAACTCTAAAGATTGTCTAGAAAACCCTAAAGATTCCTCCAAAAGACCCTAGATTTGATAAATGAATTCAATAAAGTCTCAGGTTACAAAATCAATATATACAAACCAGTAGCATGGCTATACACCAACAATGACCAATCTGAGAATGAAATCAAGGACTCAATCCTTTTTTACAATAGCTGCAAAAATGTTAAATATCTCAAAATATACTTAACCAAGAAGGTTAAAGATCTCTACAAGGAGAACTATAAAACACTGCTGAGAGAAATCATAGATGACAAAAACAAATGGAAATACATCCCATGTTCATGGTATGGAAGAATCAATATCATGAAAATAACCATACTGACCAAAGCAATTTACAGATTCCATACAATTCCTATCAAAATAGCAACATCATTTTTCACAGAATTAGAAAAAGCAATTCTAAAATTCATATGGAACCAAAAAAAAGAGCCCAAATAGTCAAAGCAACCCTAAGCAAAAAAGAACAAATCTGGAGGTGTCACATTACTCAACTTCAAATAATACTACAAAAGGCTGTGGTAACCAAAACAGCATGGTCCTGTTATAAAAGTAGATGCACAGACTAATGGAACATCATAGAGAGCTCAGAAATAAAGCCAAATATTTACAACCAACTAATCTTCAACAAAGCATACAAATTGGGGAAAGGACATCCTATTCAATAAATTGGGGAAAGGACATCCTATTCAATAAATGGTGCTGGGAAAACTGGGTAGCCACATGTAGAAGAATGAAACTGGATCCCTATCTCTTGCCACATACAAAAATCAACTCAAGTTGGATTAAAGTCTTAAATCTAGACCTGAAACCATAAAAACTCTCGGAGAAAACCTAGGGAAAACTCTTCTGGACATTGATTAGTCAATGAATTTATAACTAAGAACCCAAAAGCAAATGCAACAAGAAAAAAAATAAATACATAAAACCTAATTAAACTAAAAAGCTTCTTTACAGCAAAAGAGATAATCATTAGTGTAAACAGACAACTAACAGAATAGGAGAAAATATTTGCAAACTATGCATCCGAAAAAGGACTAATATCCAGAATCTGCAAGGAACTCAAATCAGTAAGAAAAATGAAATCCCATCAAAAAGTGGGCAATCAACATGAATAGACACTTCTCAATAGAAGATATACAAAGAGCCAACAAACATGAAAATGTGCTCAATATCACTAATCATCAGGGACATGCAAATTAAAACCACAATGAGATACCACCTTACCTCAGCCAGAATGGCCATTATTAAAAAATTAAAAAACAACAAATGTTGGCATCAGTGTGGTGAAAAGGGAACACTGCTGGTGGGAATATAAATCAGAACACCCTTTATGGAAAACAGTATAAAGGGTTCTCAAAGAACTAAAAGTAGGATCTACCATTTAATCCCACAATACCACTACTAGGTATGTGATATGGTTTGGCTGTGTCTCCACCCAAATCTCATCTTGAATTGTATACCCATAATTCCCATGTGTTGTGGGAGAAACCTGGAAAGAGATCATTGAATCATGGGGGTGGATTCCCCCATACTGTTTGTGTAGTAGTGAATGAGTCTCACAAGATCTGATGGTTTTATTAGGGGTTTCCACTTTTGCATCTTCCTCATTCTTTCTTTGCCTGCTGCCATCCATGTAAGATGGGACTTGCTCCTCCTTGCCTTCCCCCATGATTGTGAGGCTTCCCCACCCAAATGGAACTGAATTCCAATTAAACGTCTTTCTTTTGTAAATTGCCCAGTCTCAGGTATGTCTTTATCAGCAGCATAGAAACGGACTAATACAGTATGTATTCAAAGGAAAAGAAGTCATTATGTTAAAAAGACAGCTGCATGAATATGTTTATTGCAGCACAATTCACAATTGCAAAGATGTGGATCCAAGCTAAGTGCCCATCATCCTACGAGTGGATGAAGAAAATATGGTATATAGATATCATGGGATACTACTCAGCCATAAAAAAGAATGAAATAATGTCTTTTGCAGCAACTTGGATGGAATTGGAGGTCATTATTCTAAGTGAAGTAACTTAGGAATAAAAAACCAAATACTATATACCTGCAGAGTGGTATAATGGACATTGGAGACTTGGTGGGAAGAGTGGGAAGGGGTATTATCAGCAGCGTGAAAATGGACTCATACAGTATTAGTATTAATACCTAATTACTCTAATATCTAATACTAATACAGTAATAGATATTGGGTACAATGTACACTACTTGGGTGATGGGTGCACTAAAATCTCAGACTTCACCATTAAACAACTGATTCACGTAACCAAAAACCACTTGTACCTCAAAAACTATAGAAATAGAAAATGTATATTTTAAAAAATAGTTAATTAATTAAGTTGGTAATAATCCCAATTAGGTTGTTATAAATTACTGTGTTATTTGTAATCTTCAGGGCAACCACTGAGACAATGACTCAAAAAAATAATAAAACAAGGGAATTAAAATGATACACTAGAAAACATTTAACACAAAAGAAGGCAGTAACAAAGGAATAGATGAACCCAAAAGATATATGACATAAAAAAGAAAAAGCAAAATCATAAATTTATTGTATCCTAGCAACTACAATAAATGTAAATAAAGTAATCATGCCAATCAAACAGCAAAGAGTTAAAGAAAAAAATCCAACAATATGTTGTCTACAACAGGAGTCCCCATCCCCGGGCTCAGTCTGGTAGCAGTCCGTGGACTATTAGGAACCCGGCTGCACAGCAGGAGGTGAGCAGTGAATGACTGAACATTACCACGTACACTCCGCCTCCTGTCAGATCAACAGCGGCAATAGATTTTCAAAGGAGCACAAACCCTATTGTGAACTGCACTTGTGAGGGATCTAGGTTGTGTGCTCCTTATGAGAATCTAATGCCTGATGTCTGAGGTAGAACCGTTTTATCCCAAAATCATCCCCTCTGGCTCCTGCCTGTGGAAAAATTGTCTTCCACAAGATTAGTCCCTGGTGCCAAAAAGGATGGGACCGTTGGTCTATAAAACACAATTTAGATTCAAGACAAAAATAGGCTAAAAGTAAAAGGATGGAAAAAATATATACTCTCCACACAGTAACCACAAGAGAGCTAGAATGGACATACTAAAATCAGACAAAATAGACTTTCAGACAAAAAATTTGTTGCTAGAGACAAAGAACAAAATTTTATAATGATATAAGGGTTAATTTATCAAGAATATAGAACAATTATAAACACATATGCAGCTAACATCAGAGCCCCAGAATGAAACAAAAAGTGACAGAATTGAAGGGAAAAATAAACAGTTCAACAATAATGGCTGGAGACTTTAAAACAGCACTTCCAATAATGACTAGAACAACTAAACTGAGGTGGGGTGTGGTGGCTCATGCCTGTAATCCCAGCACTTTGGGAGGCCAAGGCAGGTGCATCACCTGGGGTCAGGAGTTTGAGATCAGCCTAGTCAACAGGGTGAAACCCCATCTCTACTAAAAATACAAAAAAATTCGCTGGGCATGGTGGAAGGCACCTGTAATCCCAGCTACTCAGGAGTCTGAGGGAGGAGAATCGCTTGAACTTGGAAGGTGAAGGTTGCAGTGAGCCGAGATTGAGCCACTGCACTCCAGCCTGGGTTACAGAACAAGACCGCATCTCTTGGGAGGGGGTGGAAGGGTGGGAGGAAGAAACCTAAACACCTAAAGAAAAATAACAAAGAAATAGTTGACCTGAATAGCACTATAAACTACACCTAACAGACATCTATTTGGTCCACCAAACAACAGCAGAATACATATTATTCTCATGTGCATACAGAAATTCTCCAGGAAAGAACATGGTAGGCTGTAATAGAAGTCTCAAAAATTTAAAAGAATTGAAATCACAAAGCATTGATATGACACATAATGAAATGAAATTAGAAATCAATAATAGAAGGAAATTTGTGAAAATTTTATATATGTGGAAATAAAACAACACATCCTTAAACAACCAATGGATCAAAAAAGAAATCATAAGAAGAATTTAAAAACAGCTTGAGATGAATGAAAATTTTAAGGTGCAACATATCAAAATATATAAGCTGTAGCTAAAAAAGTACTGAGAGAGAAATTTATGGTTCTAAAAGCTTATACGGAAAAACGAGACAATCTCACATCAATAACCTACCTTTCCATTATAAGAAACTAGAAAAAAAAAGTTAACTAAACACAAAACAAGGAGTAAGAAAATAATACAGATTAGAACCTAAATAAATGAAATAGAGAATAGAAAATATTAATAATCAAGAAAGCCAACAAAACCAAGTGTTGATTCTTTGAAAATATCAACAAATTTAATAAGCCTTTAGCCAGACTGACCAAGAATAAAAGAGAGAAGACTCAAATTACTAAAATCATGAGTGAAAAAGGGAACATTATTATTAACAACAAAAAATTAAAATAAGAATTTTAAGGGACTATTGTGAACAATTATATAACAACATTTTAGATTACCTATCTGAATAAACAAATTTCTAGAAAGACACAAACTACCAAAACTGAGTGAAGGAGAAATGAAAAATCTGAAAAGACCTATAAAAAGTAAGGAGGTTAAATTAGTAATAAAATAATAATAATAATAATAATAATAAACTTCTCACAAGGAAAAACCCAAGCCCAAATGGCTTCAGTGGTGAATTTTACAAACATTTAAATAATTAATGCAAAATACATCACAATTCTTGGAAAAAAATCCAGAATATATAAATAAATCTTACAACTCAAAAATAAAAGGCAAATAATGCAACTTAAAAATGGGCAAAGGATTTGAATAGAAATTTTTCCATCAAATAATTAATAAGCACGTGAAAACTGTCCAACACATTTTTTAATCATCAGTGAAATGAACATCAAAATCACAGAAAATATTACTTGACTAGTTTACTAGACAGGCTGTCTCAAAGAAGGCAAAAACAAATGTTGGTAAAGATCTAGAAAAGTTGGAACCCATATAAACTGCTGGTGAGATTATAAAATGATACAGCCTGTTTGGAAAATAGCTTCATTATTACTCACAAAGTTAAATATAGAGTTACCATATGGCCTAGTAATTCAACTCTTAGCTATATCCCAAAGTAACTGAAAACAATGTTCATGCAAAAACTTGTTACATGGCTGCAAATAGCAGTATTATTCATAATAGTTAATTATTGGAACTGACAACATTTTGTCAAGTGATCAACAAAAGGTGGCACATCCATTCAATGGAATATTATTCAGCCATAAAAATAAATAAAGTATGTTTACATACTTCAATATTATTGAACCTTGAAAGCATTATGCTAAGTAAAAGAAGCCAGATACAAAGGCCACATATTATATAATTCTATTTATATGAAATAGCCAGAATAGGCAAAACCATAAACATAAAAATTAGATTAGTGGTTGCCAGGGCTGAGGTCAGGAAGGAATTGGAGTGACAAAGTGACAACTAATGATATGGAGTATCTTTGGTGGATGATGAAAATGTTCTCGAATTCAATGGAAGTGATGGTTGCACAACTTTGTAAACATACTAAAAACCACAAATTGTATACTATCAAAGGGTGATTTTTATGGTATATGAATAAAACCTCAATTTTAAAAAATTAGACAGACTGCCAAAATTATAAACACATGAAAATACCTGAAGCTCCTGAGAAGAATCAACAAATAGATAATTTGAGCATAAATCTATTCCAGATGAAATTAGCCATGTTTTCTATATTCTCTTCTATTCACTTATCAGTCAGAGAAAGACTTTAAAATTAGAGTTTTGGGTCCATTCCAAGATGGCCAAATAGGAACTGCTCTGTTCTGCAGCTCCCAGCATGATCAATGCAGAAGATGGATGATTTCTGCATTTCCAACTGAGGTACCTGGTTCATCTCATTGGGACTGGTTGGACAGTGGGTGCAGCCCACGGAGGGCGAGCCAAAGCAGAGCTTTGGGAAGCACAAGGGGTCAGGGGATTTCCCTTTCCAAAGGAAGCTGTGACAGACTATACCTGGAAAAACAGGACACCTCTGCCCAAATACTGCACTTTTCCCACAGCTTTAGCAACCGGCAGATCAGGAGATTCTCTCCCATGCCTGGCTCGGTGGGTCCCACGCCCACGGAGCCTTGCTTACTGCTAGCACAACAGTCTGAGATCAACCTGTGAGACTGCAGCTTGGCAGGAGGGAGGGGCGTCCACCATTGCTGAGGCTTGAGTAGGTAAACAAAGTGGCCAGGAAGCTCAAAATGGGTGGAGCCCACCACAGTTCAGCAAGGCCTACTGCCTCCATAGACCGCACCTCTGTGGGCAGGGCATAGCTGAACAAAAGGCAGCAGAAACTTCTGCAGATTAAACATCCCTGTCTGACAGCACTGAAGAGAGCAGTGATTCTCCAAGCATGGCGTTTGAGCTCTGAGAAAGGACACACTGCCTCCTTAAGTGGGTACCTGACTCCCGTGTAGCCTAACTGGGAGACACCTCCCAGTAGGGGCCGAAAGACACCTCATACAGGCAGGTGCCCCTCTGGGATGAAGCTTCCAGAGGAAGGATCAGGCAATCATATTTGCTGTTCTGCAGCCTCAGCTGGTGATACCCAGGGAAATAGGGTCTGGAGTGGACCTCCAGCAAGTTTCAACAGATCTGCAGCTGAGGGACCTGACTGTTAGAAGAAAAACTAACAAATGGAAAGGAATAGCATCAACATCAACAAAAAGGACATTCACACAAAAACCTCATCTGTAGGTCACCAACACCAAAGACCAAAGGTAGATAAAACCACAAAGATGGTGAGAAACCAGAGCAGAAAACCTGAAAATTCTAAAAACCAGAGCACCTCTTCTCCTCCAAAGGATCACAGCTCCTCACCAGCAATGAAACAAAGCTGGAAAGAGAATGACTTTGATGAGTTGAGAGAAGTAGGCTTCAGAAGGTTGGTAATAACAAACTGCTCCAAGCTAAAGGAACATGTTCTAACCCATCACAAGGAAACCAAAAACCTTGAAAAAATGTTAGATGAATGGCTAACTAGAATAAACAGTGTAGAGAAGACCTTAAATGACCTGATGGAGCTGAAAACCATGGCACGAGAACTTCATGATATATGCACAAGCTTCAGTAGCAGATTTGGTCAAGTGGAAGAAAGGATATCAGTGATTGAAGATCAAATTAATGAAATAAAGCAAGAAGATAAGCTTAGACAAACAAGAGTAAAAAGAAATGAACAAAGCCTCCAAGAAATATGAGACTATGTGAAAAGACCAAATCTACATTTGATTGGTGTACCTGAAAGTGACAAGGAGAATGGGACCAAGTTGGAAAACACTCTTCAGTATATTATCCAGGAGAACTTCCCCAACCTAGCAAGGCAGGCCAACATTCAAATTCAGGAAATACAGAGAATACCACAAAGATATTCCTTGAGAAGATCAACCCAAGACACATAATTGTCAGATTCACGAAGGTTGAAATGAAGGAAAAAATGTTAAGGGCAGCCAGAGAGAAAGGTCGAGTTACCCACAAAGGGAAGCCAATAAGACTAACAGCGGATCTCTCAGCAGAAACCCTACAAGCCAGAAGAGAATGGGGGCCAATATTCAACATTCTTAAAGAAAAAAATTTTCAACCCAGAAATTCATATCGAGCCAAACTAGGCTTCCTAAGTGAAGCAGAAATAAAATCCTTTACAGACAAGCAAATGCTGAGAAATTTTGTCACCACCAGGCCTGCCTTACAAGAGCTGCTGAAGGAAGCACTAAACATGGAAAGGAACAACCAGTACCAGCCACTGCAAAAACATGCCAAATTGTAAAGACCATAGATGCCAGGAAGAAACTGCATCCATTAACAGGCAAAATAACCAGCGAACATCATAGTGACAGGATCAAATTCACACATAACAATATTAACCTTAAATGTAAATGTGCCAAATGCCCCAATTAAAAGACACAGCCTGGAAAATTGGATCAGGAATCAAGATCCATCAATGTGCTGTATTCAGGAGACCCATCTCATGTGTAGAGACACACATAGGCTCAAAATAAACGGATGGAGGAAGATCTGCCAAGCAAGTGGAAAGAAAAAAAAAAAAAAAAAAGCAGAGGTTGCAATCCCAGTCTCTGATAAAGCAGACTTGTAACCAACAAAGATCAAAAGAGACAAAGAAGGCTATTACATTATGGTAAAGGGATCAATGCAACAAGAAGAGCTACCTATCCTAAATACATATGCACCCAATACAGGAACACCCAGATTCATAAAGCAAGTCCTTAGAGACTCCCACACAATAATAATGGGAGACTTTAACACCCCACTGTCAATAAAAGACAGATCAATGAGACAGAAGCTTAACAAAGATATCCAGGACTTGAACTCACCTCTGCACCAAGCAGACCTAATAGACAACTATAGAACTCTCCACCCAAAATCAACAGAATATACATTCTTCTCAGCACCACATCACACTTATTCTAAAATTGACCACATAACTAGAAGTAAAGCACTCCTCAGCAAACGTAAAAAAACAGAAATCACCACAAACTGTCTCTCAGACCACAGTGCAATCAAATTAGAGCTCAGGATTAAGAAACTCACTCAAAACCACACAACTACATGGAAACTGAACAACATGCACCTAAATGACTACTGGATTCATAATGAAATGAAGGCAGAAATAAAGACGTTCTTTGAAACCAATGAGAACAAAGACACAATGTACCAGAATCTCTGAGACACATTTAAAGCAGTGTGTAGAGGGAAATTTATAGCACTAAATACCCACAAGAGAAAGCAGGAAAGATCTAAACTCGACACCCTAACATCACAATTAAAAGAACTAGAGAAGCAAGAGCAAACAAATTCAAAAACAAGCAGAAGGCAAGAAATAACTAAGATCAGAGCAGAACTGAAGGAGATAGAGACACAAAAAACCCTTCAAAAAATCAATGAATCGAGGAGCTGGTTTTTTGAAAAGATCAACAAAATTGATAAACTGCTAGCAAGACTAATAAGGAAAAAAAGAGAGAAGAATCAAATAGATGCAACAAAAAATGATAAAGCGGGTATCACTACCGATCCCACAGAAATACAAACTACCATCAGAGAATACTATAAACACCTCTATGCAAATAAACTAGAAAATCTACAAGAAATGGATAAATTTCTGGACACTTACACCCTCCCAAGACTAAACCAGGAAGAAGTTGAATCTCTGAATAGACCAATAACAGGCTCTGAAATTAAGACAATAATTAATAACCTACCAACCAAAAAAAGTCCGGGACCAGACAGATTCACAGCCAAATTCTACCAAAGGTACAAAGAGGAGATGGTACCATTCCTTCTGAAACTATTCCAATCAATAGAAAAAGAGGGAAACCTCCCAAACTCATTTTATGAGGCCAGCATCATCCTGATACCAAAGCCAGGCAGAGACACAACAAAAAAAGAGAATTTTAGACCAATACCTCTGATGAACATTGATGTGAAAATCCTCAATAAAATACAGGGAAACTGAATCGAGCAGCACATCAAAAAGCTTATCCACCACAATCAAATTGGTTTTACCCCTGGGATGCAAGGATGGTTCAACATATGCAAATCAATAAACGTAATTCATCACATAAACAGAACCAATGATAGAAACCACATGATTATCTCAATAGATGCAGAAAGGCCTTCAACAAAATTCAACTGCCCTTCATGCTAAAAACTCTCAATAAACTAGGTATTTGTGGGATGTATCTCAAAATAATAAGAGCTATTTATGACAGACACACAACCAACATCATACTGAATGGGCAAAATGTGGAAGCATTCCCTTTGAAACCTGGCACAAGACAGGGATGCCCTCTTTCAACACTCCTATTCAACACAGTGTTGGAAGTTCTGGCTAGGGCAATCAGGCAGGAGAAAGAAATAAAGGGTATTCAATTAGGAAAAGAGGAAGTCAAATTGCCCCTGTTTGCAGATGACATGATTGTATATTTAGAAAACCCCATCACTTCAGCCCGAAATCTCCTTAAGCTGATAAGCAACTGCAGTAAACTCTCAGGATACAAAATCAATGTGCAGAAATCACAAGCATTCTTATACACCAAAAACAGACAAACAGAGAGCCAAATCATGAGTGAACTCCCATTCACAATTGCTTCAAAGAGAATAAAATACCTAGGAATCCAACTTACAAGGGATGTGAAGAACCTCTTCAAGGAGAACTACAAACAACTGCTCAATGAAATAAAAGAGGACACAAATAAATGGAAGAACATTCCATGCTCATGGATAGGAAAAATCAGTATCATGAAAATCGACATACTGCCCAAGGTAATTTATAGATTCAATGCCATCCCCATCAAGTGACCAATGACTTCACAGAATTGGAAAAAACTACTTTAAAGTTCATATGGAACCAAAAAGAGCTCACATAGCCAAGATAATCCTAAGCAAAAAGAACAAAGCTGGAGGCATCATGCTACCTGACTTCAAACTATACTATAAGGCTACAGTAACCAAAACATCATGGTACTGGTATCAAAACAGATATATAGACCAATGGAACAGAACAGAGGCCTTAGAAATAACACCACTTATCTACAACCATCTGTTCTTTGACAAACCTTACAACAATAAGAAATGGGGAAAGGATTTCCTATTTAATAAATGGTGCTGGGAAAACTGGCTAGCCATATGTAGAAAGCTGAAACTGGATCCCTTCCTTACACCTTATACAAAAATTAATTTAAGATGGATTAAAGACTTAAATGTTAGACCTAAAACCATAAAAATCCTAGAAGGAAACCTAGGCAATACCATTCAGGACATAAGCATGGGCAAGGACTTCATGACTAAAACACCAAAAGCAATGCCAACAAAAGCCAAAATTGACAAATGGGATCTAATTAAACTAAAGAGCTTCTGCATGGCAAAAGAAACTACCATCAGAGTGAACAGGCAACCTACAGAATGGGAGAAAATTTTTGCAATCTACCCATCTGACAAAGGGCTAATATCCAGAATCTGCAAAGAACTTAAACAAATTTACAAGAAAAAAAACAAACAACCTCATCAAAAAATGGGCGAAGAATATGAACAGACACTTCTCAAAAGAAGACATTTATGCAGCCAATAGATACATGAAAAAATGCTCATCATCACTGGTCATGAGAGAAATGCAAATCAGAACACAATGAGATACTATCTCACACCAGTTAGAATGGCAATCATTAAAAAGTCAGGAAACAATAGATGCTGGAGAGGGTGTGGAGAAACAGGGAACCTTTTACACTGTTGGTGGGAGTGTAAATTAGTTCCACCATTGTGGAAGACAGTGTGGCGATTCTGCAAGGATCTAGAACTAGAAATACCATTTGACCCAGCAATCTCATTACTGGGTATATACCCACAGGATTAAAAATCATGCTACTATAAAGACACATGCACACGTATGTTTATTGTGGCACTATTCACAATAGGAAAGAATTGGAACCAACCCAAATGTCCATCAGTGATAGACTGGATTAAGAAAATGTGGCACATATACACCATGGAATACTATGGAGCCATAAAAAAGAATGAGTTCATGTCCTTTGAAGGGACATGGATAAAGCTGGAAACCATCATTCTGAGCAAACTATCCCAAGGACAGAAAACCAAACACCGCATATTCTCACTCATAGGTGGGAACTGAACAATGAGAACGGGGTGGGGAACATCACACACTGGGGCCTGTTAGGGGGTGGGGGTCTGTGGGAGGGATAGCATTAGGAGAAATACCTAATGTAAATGACAAGTTGATGGGTGCAGAAAACCAACATGGCACATGTATACCTATGTAACAAACCTGCACATTATGCACATGTACCCTAGAACTTAAAGTATAATAAAAAAGAAAGAAAGAAAAAGACAAAGGAAAAAAATAGAGTTTTGCCGGGCGCGGTGGCTCACGCCTGTAATCCCAGCACTTTGGGAGGCCAAGGTGGGTGGAGCACAAGGTCAAGAGATCAAGATCATCCTGGCCAATGTGGTGAAACCCCAGTCTCTATTGAAAATACAAAAATTAGCTGGCTGTGGTGGCATGTGCCTGTAGTCCCAGCTACTCAGGTGGCTGAGGCAGGAGAATTGCTTGAACCTGGGAGGCAGAGGTTGCAGTGAGCCAAAATCACACCACTGCACTCCAGCCTGGGCCACGGAGAATGACTCCATCTGAAAAAAAAAAAAAAAAAAAAGTACAGTTTTACTATCCTCAAGGAAACAAATGCTGGGATACCTTACATTAAAAATGTGAAACAAAAACCAAAAGGACAAAACAATTACAAATATAGAAGAATTTAAAAATATTATAAATGGAAAAATACATTTATTGAAATAAAAAGAAACTTAATAGAAAAACCACCTCCAGATATGATGGTATAAAAATGAAAATTAATTAAGTGAAAGATAATATTCAGGAATTTGCCAAAAAGTAAAGCAAAAAAAGGAAAAGATGTTTTAAAAAACTGAAAGTAGTGAAGAGATAACTAAATAGATTGAGAGGTTCCAACATATGTCTAACAGAAGTTCTTGCAAAAGAAATGGAGTGGATGTTGAAAAAGAAGTATTTGAATATTTTTCATGATTGAAGAAATCCATAGTTTTCTGTAGGGAAAATGTACTCTGAGTACTGAGCAAATTAAATAAAATTAGGGGGAAAAGGGTGGGGAAAAAAATAAAAATAATTAATTTAATTAAACCAACAACCAGGCATATCTTTGGGAAATTTCAGGAAAAAATAAATAATACAAAGAAAAGAGAGATTACTTTCCAAGGAACAATTTGACTACCACCAGAGATTCATTAGCAACAATAGATTCCAGAAAAAAATGAAATTATATCTTTTTAAGTGTTAAGGAAAAATAATCATCAACCTAGAATTTTATACCTAAATGCTCATGTATGAGTAAGGACAAATAAAGGTATATAAAGACATATAAAGACTAAATAAATTTACTACAAACATATGAGTTCAGGGAATGATTCTAACTTCTCACAAATTTTGAATGATACGCAGGAAACACAGACATTTCCACATCCCATTTGAGTGGTGTTACCTGGAGTGTCCAAAAGGGTCACTGGGCTGAAAGACACCTGAGCTCAGGACCAAGAGGCTCACGTATGCAGGGACATCATGATTAGAAGCAAATAGCCAGGACTTAATTCAGTGGTCTTTCATGTTGTCCCAAAAGGTTAGATAAAACTATATGCCCCTCAACAGTCAATTTAGGTGACCAACTAAGTTTTCCCAGGTCTGAGGTATTTCCTGGTATGCAAAGTTTTTAATGCTAAGATAAGCCTGTTTCTGGCTGGTTGGTTACCAAAGCAGCCATCAATACAAGAATCAGGTCCTCTACAGGAGAGACCTCAGCAAGCATGCAGAGGATACTGTATAGTTCTAACTCCCCTTTTCCCAGCATTCAGTGCTACCTATATTCATATACAACACAGAAGCAAGGCAAGACAAGAGAAAGGAAATCTATATGACTATGCTTTCACCAAAAGATTAACACATCTCAAAATAATAATTTAAATCAATGTATTTTATCTTTATTTTCCCATGGTTGAGTGGGTAGCACTCACAAATGAGATTAGATACCTTAGGGAATGCTAAGTAGTTACATTTTCCTTTGCCCATTTAGACGTGTACGATTGGTTAATTTGCCATGCTACATATACAAGTTTTTAAATAATACTTTTTATAGTCTTTGAGACACTATTTTCCAGTCACAAAATATGTTTCCCACATTGAGATTTTGAACATGATCTCCTCATGGGCAATGTCTAAACAGTTATACTGTCAGAGATGGCAGGAGAATTCAGGTTTACAAGAGCCCTGGCAGCTCTATTAAATGAATCAGTCTTCACAACTTGGAATTTACCTCAAACTAATATTTGACCTTGATGGAAAGACTGAAAAACAAACCAAAGTGTATTTGTCTGGTTGGGCTGCCATAACAAATTACCACAGACTGGGTGACTTAAAGAATGGAAATTTATTTCTCACAGTTCTGGAGGCTGGGAAATCCAAGATCAAGGTGCCAGCTGATTCAGTTCCTGGTCAGGGTTCCCTTCCTGGCTGAGGCTGGCTGTCTTCTGTTTCTTCACATGGTAGAGACAAAACTTGAAAGTTTTCTGGTGTCTCTTATTATAAAGACACTAATCTCATCATGAGTGACTGACCTTCATGACCCCATCTCCAAATACCATTACATTGGAGATTAGGGCTTCAACATATAAATTTTGGGGTGATAGAAATATTTGGTCCATTACACAAAGCAAACTACTTTAATCTAGAAACTCTCATTACTTTATTCTAAGTTTTTACCTTTGCTCTTTAACAATCTTCTGTTTTCCAGCAGCAATTTTAGGAAATCCTCTGATCTAGTATCTATGAATCTAGTAGCATTTCTCCATTAAGGAAGAAATTTTGTGGATATTTGGCTGAATAACACCAAACAAAGAGTCCAATACAAAGATAATCTTACCCAGTTCTCAAGAGTTAGTTTCTATGATTTCCATTATAAGCTAAGAAGAATAAGGCTTGATTACTACTACTGAAATATTAAGTAACATGGATGGTCCTGTTTGGGAAGAATCAAGCTGTATTAATATTTATTTAGCATCAGTAGTTAGTTCTCAATTAGCAGAATGAGCAGTGGAGTGGGCATTTTTTTTTTTTTTTTTGAAACAGGAACTTGCTCTGTCACCTAGGCTGGAGTGCAGTGGCGTGATCATGGGATCACGGTTCACTGCAGCCTCAAACTCCTGGCTCAAGCAATCCTCCCACGTTGGCCTCCCAAGTAGCTAGGATTACAGGCACGTGCCACCATGCCCGGATAATTCTTGGATTTTTTTTAGAGATGGAGTTTCACCATGTTGCCCAGGCTGGTCTCAAATTCCTGGACTCAAGCAACCCTCCCACCTCAGCCTCCCAAAGTGTTGGGATTACAGGCATGAGCCACCATGACTGGCAAGAAATTTCAAATGACACCTTAACCAATGCTTTTGGCTTGAGTATGATTTGTGACTCTAATGAGTTTCCATAAATTCTGTGCATCAAGCATGGAGTTGCATTGTGTATACACCATTTTGGATGGGATTGGAAGCTGGTCCAGTTTTCTTATCTTGGTGTTCGGTTCAGCTACTCTCTCCTCCTTGCCCTCAACTGGGGTTTCTCCAGACTCATGTAAACGACCTAGCCCAAAAGAGTTGTTCTGTGATGAAGAGAACACCTATTGAACTCTACCTGAGAGGCTCTGCAGAATAGGGAATAATATCACTTAAAATTAAATAGAGCTAATATCACAAAAAGTTGAAAGAATGCCAAGGTTTCTACCAATAGTTATCTCTGAGAAGACAATATGCATGTGGACAACATGTTTCATTTTCAGCATTGATTGTTGACTGATAACTCTCTACCTAAGAGCTTTGTGCTCTGAATGGGTAAATGGTGCAAAACCATGGTTAATGATTACCAATGACCAAGCCAAAAACCACTATGTGAGTTAGAATTCTCATCAAAACTGCTAAATGCTCTTGTTTTTTCTGATTCTCAAAAGGCATTTTTTCAGAATAAATGTCTCCTGCATGTAGTAGCTTCAACATAAATAGCAGACAATTCTATGATGTTCTCTGATGGTAACTTGCCAAGCAACTGCAATGATTTTAAAACCAGGCATGGAACAAAGGAGCCTAAGTTCCTATACAAAAGATCCACAGGGTGCACACCCAGGACAAAGAGAGAGGCCCGTAAAGAAATATGTCTGAAGGCAAGTCAGCTATGTGTGGCACTTACTACAAGGTAAACTCCACTCATCATTATGAGAAAGTTGCTAACTCCAACTCAAGGCACTGTCAAGGGCAGCTTTCAATTTATTAACCCAAAGCGCATGAGGCCTCCCCTTGAATCTCGCTCTATTTTGGATGAAGTGAAATATACCAGTGGATTATTTCAAGAGAAGCTACAGTCATTGTCGATTTCTACACTCTCAGTAAAGAAACCTTGTGTTTTTTGCTTCCTTTTAAAGTATGCATGTGATGTCAGTTTTGCCTGAGGCTGCTGTCTCTGTCTCCTTGGCAAGGACTAAGAACCCTGCCCCATGAGTCAGGCTCTCTGACTCCTGAGGCGTGAATCTGAGGCAGACTGCAAGAGCCACCTAATGAAGAAGGTGTTTTCTTCAGAAGCACCCAGGTCTTAAAAAGCACAGGCAAAGAGCCAAAGAGTTTCCTGAAATTAGGACTTGGAGTGCTGGTGATCCTACCACCAGGGAGGCCGGGTGAAACAGCATCACCTCTTTCCTGATCAATCTTATAGAAACTCTGGGATAGGTGACAGATACTTTACTAAGCCCAAAAGAGGTCGCTAGAAGACATAGTCCGATTTGGAAGAATGCTAAGCTTAATCATTAAGGAACTCCTCGTCCCTCTAAACCCTGGAGTAAAAACCAAGTGTCTCCCCTCATAGCATTGGATAACCATGGAAACAATTCAGGGGGTGACAAATACGGGAAGACACATTTTTTTCCTTTCTAACACATTTGAGTTAATATAGGAACACTGATGTCTCTTTTGAATCTGCAACTTAACTGACCTCACTACGATTTATATTCATGTTATGGATATATGCAACTTCTCCAGGGTAGAGTGAAAAAGATGGCAATTAATTTTAATGTTCTAAATACATGGCTGGAACTGCCACCTCCCTATTGTGAGATTGTCCTCATCTCCAGTCTAGAGTCTTTCCTTGCATGCTCATACACGCACACACCCACACAAACCTCTCAAAGTGCAGTGGGCAGCCTCACTTTCGAGCTGAGGCCCACGAAAAGCAGGAGGTTACAGTCACCACCCCCAGGGGTTGGTAGCTTTAGAAGCAGACAAAGGCCTCTGCAGCAGATGACAGCTGAGAAAAGCCGAGGCGTCTGACTGTGCTGTTCTTGCTTACTGGGCTCTTCTTTGCCACTGGAGAAAGTTTAGAGTCCTGACCTAGCTCCAGCAGTTCTTCAAGGTGAAGAGTATGCCAGCCTACACCAAGCCTGGTCTCCCAGTGCCGCCTGCTGTCACCTAGGTGAGATCTGAGCACCTTGATGACCTGTCTCAGTACGAGGATGCACCTGGGCCCCAGCCTCTCTCTACCCCCATGGCGGTTTTATTTCAGAAACCTTGCTATTCCCTCTCACTAGGACCTTTCCACCCTGGCAGAGTGCAGCAACTGTGCATTTTGAAAACACAAGGTTCAGGGACCTGTGCTTCTTTGCTTTTAGAAGGCCCCTATAGTCCACATACAAATTTATTCACTGTTCTTCCAAATAACATATTCTTTTGTAAAAAAGAAAATAATAAAAAAAATTTAATATAAAAACAGAATTTTCACCTTGCAAGCACCTACTAAAGTGATTGTTACAACATGAATATTTTCAATTTATATTAACACATTTCCATCTATATCCCTAGAGCACTGGCAAATGCAGGAAGGTGCCAATAACATCCAACCCGTGATGGGAGATATGGGACAGAGGGTGGAGCTAACATTACCCTCAGGGCCAACACCAACCTGTCCACTTCCTTCAAGTGAGCACAGCACAGGAATACTAATCACAGCAATGGGACTGCAATGTCATTACCATCCAAATGAACATGCTCGGCATTTTGTTCTTTTCTTTTCCTTCTGAGGCTTTTAGAAAACAAGGTATTAAGTATTGAAACCTTAAACTTGCTTATCTTTCATTTTATTTTTATTTCTCTCTTGGCTACATTCTCTCATGCTGTTTCTCCTTCGCTCTCTGATAATATCTAAAGGTAGTCCATCCTTTCTCTTTCATTTGGAGATCTAGAGACACATTGGCAAATAGAAGATCCGCCAATCAACAATTTGGGAGGATGATTTTCCTGCTTAGACCAAGAATGATGGAAGAGAAAGAAGAAATAAAACCAACCAACCAGCAAACAACAATAAAACTGAAGCCCAATTCATGTCTGAGGCTCTGACATGACCACATGCCAACAGGAAGTAGCTGAACCACCTCACTTCCAAATGGGCTGAGTTGGGGGTGCATTTTTCAGTCATTCCTGGAGAAGTCCCACCCTTTCCTTCAGCCCTTTCTTTTTGGCAATATCAGCAGGTACAGGTCGGGCGATAGCAGATATTGAACTTTCCAGGGCTTCTGGTGATATTCTTGTTAATCTCACATGCAATTGTCAGTTGTCCTGCACAGGGCATACTTTCCTCACAGAAGAAGCCAATTCAAAGGGAGAAATATTTATCATGGGCATCATATATGCCATATCTAGGCACTTAGGAAACCAAAGAGACCAAGACAAGGTTCCTTCACTGAGAAAATGACAATCTAGCCGGTGAGCTAGAAATATAAATGACTTCGACACAAGGTCATAGTGGAGGAATTCTGGAATGTATAGGGGACTGTGGAAGCACACAGAAGGGCCTTTAACCAAGTAGAGGAGGTGGAAGAAGATAGTCAAGAAAGAAAGCTCCAAAAAGGCGCTCTCAGGCTGAGTTATAAAGGAAAAGGAGGCAACACCATGATAAAAACTATGGAGGAAGAAAGAAGCATGAGCCACACACTGGATCAGCAAGATGTGTTCAGGCAATTGGAGCTGATGCTAGAAGGGAACGTGCAGAAGGGATGTTAAAGGAGCTCTGGGAGATGGGTGTGAAGAATCAGGAGGAGCTAGGCTGTGAAAGGCCTGGATGCGTTCTGAACGTGTAGGACTTTGTCAGGTAATTGGGAGTTGTGGAAAGGTATTACACAAGTAAGATGGTCAGGCAGGTCCTTCTAGCAACAATCTGAAAATGTATTGGGGTGGGGGCAGTGGGGAAGGAGCAAACTAGAACAAGGAGACCTGTCAATCAGTTATTGTAACATTTCTGTGTATGGTATCATAAAAGATAAATTAAGAAACCTTGGATTGGGGTTCTGCATATCTTATTAGCAACAATCCGAAACGTATTGGAGTGGGGGCAATGAGGAGGGAGCAAAGCTAGGACAAGGAGACCTGTCAATCAGTCGTTATAACACTTCTGTATACAGGATTATAAACGATAAATTAAGAACCCCCCAGTTTGGGGTTATTTAGGAGGTAAAATGAATAGGACTTTCTGAATGATTAAATGGAAAATGGTGGAGATGGTTGATTCAAGGGTAACTTCCCAGTGCCTGATTGAAATAATTGGGTGGGTGCTGGCACCAACAAATAACAGACAATCCAGGAGGAAGCTTACTTTTAGGGAAAGATGAGTAGAGTGTTAGACAGGGTGAGTTTGAAGTGCCCATGAGACATGCAGGTAGAGATATCTGGTAGGCACTGAGCAACTGAGTAGAAGCCTGAGGAGAGGTCGGGGGTACAGAAATAAATGTGTGAGTTATCTGTAGCTAGCAGGTGGTTAAAGGCATGTGATTCAGTGAGCTCATCCAGAAAGAACACTTAGAATGAGGAGAGAGGAAAGATAAAACTCAGGAAAACCCCAACAGCTAAGTGGATGGCTCTCCATGCTTGTGAAATAAACCAGAGTGTGTCAGGTAACTTTTCTCTCATCACCACTTGTGAGGGAACTTTTTCATCTATTCAGAGTCCCACAGATACCAGATCCTTCGGACAATGACATAAGCATATTTGTATAAAACAATGATATAAGAGATTAAAAGTATTACCCTGTCTTGTGGAATTTAGACTCTAAGGGACTCTAGTTGTTTGGTTATTTGAATACCAAAGAAATGAACCACTAAGAATGGAATTTCAGGCATAAACAAAGATTTCTGAAGCCAGGATGGGCACCAAGGAATACATTCTCTCTCCCCTCCCTCCTTGTTCCATCCTTTTATTTTGATCGTCTTCCAGAATTCTGGGCTCACTCAGCGGGTTCCATTGCATTTCAACCTGGAGAATGGTTACAACATCTGACAGAAGGTAATGTCTCTAAAACAAGTAGATTATTCCCATGCTAACTTGACTTTCCTCTTATCATCATAGCTTTGGGGCTGTAATAGACTAACATAGTTTCTATATCCCCCCATCCTTTTTTTTTTTTTTTTTTTTTTGAGACAGAGTCTTGCTGTGTCACCCAGACCCGAGTGCAGTGGCACGATCTCTGCTCACTGCAACCTCTGCCTCCCAGGTTCAAGCGATTCTCCTACCTCAGCCTCCTGAGTAGCTAGGATTACAGGCACATCTCACCATGCCCAGCTAATGTTTGTATTTTTAGTAGAGATGAGGTTTCACCATATTGGTCAGGCTGGTCTCAAACTTCTGACCTCGCAATCCACCTGCCTTGGCCTCCCAAAGTGCTGGGATTACAGGCGTGAGCCACCGTGACTGGCCTATTTTCCCCTTTTTACCAAAGACCCTATTCAGGGTGGTATGAGGAGATGAAGAGACTTATTTTCCACCCAATTTTATTCTCCTGCCTCTAAGCTCATGGCTAGGACACATTTCCCACCTCCCTATGTAGTGATCCTCTAACTGGGTTTTCTCCAATGGAAAGTGCCTGCCCCTCCTATATCTAGGCCTTCAGATGTGGATGGGTATTATGAACTGAATGATTGTATCCAGCCCAAATATATATAGTGAAGTCCTAACCCCCAGTGTGATGGTATTAAGAGATGGAGCCTCTGAGAGATAATTAGGATTAGATGAGGTCATGAGAGCACAGCCCTCATTATAAGACTAGTGCCCTTATGAGAGGAGAAAGGGATGCCAGAGTTTCTTCTCTCTACCATCTGAGGACCCAAAGCAAGAAGGTGGCCATCTGCAAACCATGAAGAGGGCCCTCGCCAAAGGCCAAATATGCCATTGCCTTGTTCTTGGATGTCTCAGTCTCCAATACTGTGAGAAACACAGGTTTGTTGTTTATAAGACACCAAGTTTGTTGTTGTTGTTGTTGTTGTCATCGTTGTTGTTATAGCAGCTTAAACTGAGACAACTGGCTGCTTCTATCCTCCTGGAGGCTAGAGCCTGGGCATGGCTGTAACTGAGCCTCTACTAAGCAGATGATGGCGAGGCCCTAAAGGATGATGTGGTCACAAAAGGAAAGGAATCTGCGTGGCTGCGTACATCCCAGCGACCTTGACCTCTCATCTTGAACTTCTAGAGAAAAATTAACTTCTTGTTCTTTGAGCCTCTAAATTTAGGGAAATATTTTTATAAGAGTAACCTACTACCCTAACTTATGTATGGTAGAAACTGTGGGTAAGATGGGTAATAAAACCAAGAACTGCTCCTTCTTCTAAAGGGAATTACATAGTATTTTTAAATTATAGAAAACATTGTAAGGTCATTTTATAATGATTAGCAGAGTCAAAGATACAAAAAAAGTTTACTAGAGTTGACAGCCATGATTTTTTGTCCAAAGTCTTCCCCCATGAGGAGCTGATGCTTCTCAATCCAGAGGAAAAGAAGTCTACACTGTATGACTGAGGAACTTTTGATGTCCCTCACTAGGTCTGCTGAATAATAGCTTATTGTTGTGTTGAATATTCCTAGGCTACTTTGTCAGACAAGAAGATTACTTAACAAATTCAGTCCCTGGGGCCCTCTTTTATCTATAGGGTTTTTTATGACTCCTTATTTACTTGAATCAATAGACTCTGACATTCTGCACTCTTAGTTACGGTCTATCAATCACATGTTTGTAATTCTGTAACTACTCCAGACTCCATATGGCTTTGTCAATAGCTTCATGTATGGACATTTTTAAAGTATAATATCTGTGTATATAAAGAAACAAATGAATAATAAATGTTAAAGCCTACATAGTCTGACACTCAAAAAGTGCCAGTAGCATGTCTTTGTCTTTTCTGTACACATACACACAAACACATGCACACACACAAAGTTGTTTTTTTAAGTAATTGAAAAATCAATCACCAAATAATAGCATGTAATTAAAATGGCAGTTTACTGATTCAGAAACAGAACTATTCGAGGGTAGACCTAGATTCAGTTATGGTAGGATGCCATGATCCACATGATGTTATCAGGATTCAGTTTATCTATTTTCATCTGTATTGGCTTCATTCTCAAAAAGACTCCTCCTTCATCCTCACAAGATGTCAGAAGCGGCCGGGCGCGGTGGCTCAAGCCTATAATCCCAGCACTTTGGGAGGCCGAGACGGGCGGATCACGAGGTCAGGAGATCGAGACCATCCTGGCGAACACGGTGAAACCCCGTCTCTACTAAAAAATACAAAAAAACTAGCCGGGCGAGGTGGCGGGCGCCTGTAGTCCCAGCTACTCCGGAGGCTGAGGCAGGAGAATGGCGGGAACCCGGGAGGCGGAGCTTGCAGTGAGCTGAGATCCGGCCACAGCACTCCAGCCTGGGTGACAGAGCAAGACTCCGTCTCAAAAAAAAAAAAAAAAAAAGATGTCAGAAGCTCATGAGCTACCTAACGACAGGTTAAAATCCAGTAGTAACTAGTGAGAGACTTTCCTAACATGGTTCAACTCCTGGGATTCACTTTAACTGGACTTGCTCCATTCATACCCATCCTTCAATCAACCACTGCAATCAGAATGACTTAGGCCTACATCATGCACTTCATTTCTAGAGCTGTAAGTGGACCCATACCTAGACTGTGTGGACTGAGAAGAAGTAGATACCAAAAAAAATATTAGGTCTGGTACTGCAAGAAGAAGAAACAGATGATGGAGAAACAAATAGCAACCATCCACTGCAGTTAACCTCTTGGCTGCCTAACATTCACATACAATTCTAGTGCTTGTGTGTGTGTGTGTGTGTGTGTGTGTAGAGAGAGAGAGAGAGAGAGCATGTCCCATGTCCATATATGACATATATAATATACTCACTCAGTCTCCAGAAAGAAAAAGAAAAATATCATTTGATGGTTAAACCCCACTTCAAGTTTAAGATTAATGAGTGATGTGCAGTCCTCACAAGGTACACAACATGCCCAATATACAACGGTGGAGAGAGAACCAAAAAAACAGGGTGTGATGGGAAACATTAGTAATCATTGTTTCACTGCATGTATCAAATTCTGTTTTATTTACTTATGTATTTCTACATTGTCTGGAACACAGTAGGTACAATAGTATTTGCTGAATTAATGAATGCACACACAGCTGGACAGGAATGGGAAGGGCTGCCTGTCCCAGCAGGAGAATAGTTCCTTTGCCCAGTTTGCCAAGTTCTTCCTGCTCTTCCGTCTAAGAGAATGGCTCCTGTCCTCTGCCTTTCTGGCCACCTTTTCTGCTTTTGGTAGAATCCTCTTCTTGATTTTTTGTTTTCTGTGACCATATCTTAACATGGCATTGCCAAAACTGTCCCCATTATTAGCCTGTTTTGTTGTTGTTATTGTTGTTGTCGCTGACAACATTTCTTAGACCTCAGGGTTTTCTTAGAGACTAAACATTCATAGACAATTCCTCCTACAAATTGTCTGGCTCCTCCTTTAGGAACATTTGAGGTCTTACCTAGTTTCAAATACTGAACTCCATAAATCAGTCTCCAGATATCTTGTTGAGTCATGATCCTTAAAATTGGATTCCAGCCTGAGAATTTCTGTTTCTCAGTGATAAGACCAGTGCTCTGTCCATCCCTGAAGTCTTTCCCTTAGTGACCTTTGACTTACTGCCCAGAGCAATTTGAAACAATAGTTGAGGTAAGAAAATTCATCTGGCACTCAAGCACCAACCAGCCGCACCTTAAGAATGTGGGTCATTATCCTCTTTGTCACGTAGGGAACAAGATGTGCTCAGCAGTGATCGGAAAAGAAGTTAGCCCCACATTCTAATGGTATTTTCCCATACGATCCCTACCTTCCTGATTGGGTTTGCACTAATTTATGATTACGGTAAGAATAAACTTTTCCAGCCCTGCAAAATTCCAGATCACCCAATTCTCATCTTCCTTATTTTACAGGGCTCATGCAGAAAGGCATCTCTTAGCCAAATTGTACTTTCCTTCCTCTGAATTTCAGATATAGAAGGTTCAACATAGGCTTGTCTAATTCTGGTGGAACCTTTATGGTGCCTTTTAAAAGGCCACAAAAGGCAGGCATGTGTTTCAATATCCTGAATTTCTCCTCCAAATTCCATAATGCAGCAGCCTCTATAGGCCTATGGTTTGAGGTCTGAGATAGAGCAGTGTAAGATATGGCTACACTACCAAACAATATGGATCACCAACTTCTAAGCTGTGAATAGAGGTTCTCAGGGCCTTCCACTCTACTTCCTCAGCCTAGCATTTTCATATTTTAAGATCGAATACTTACTATACTCTACTATACTCTATTTCTGTGTAAAGATCTTATCCATGGTAAAGTTTCTAAATATGAGATATCAAGCATAGCCATTAATTGGGTGACAAAACTGAAAAGCCCAGGAGATCTGGCTTTGTAGAGGGCTGAAAAGAAGGTCTCATAAGGCTTGTCCTAAGATGCATTGAGCACTGTGACAAAAGGAATGTAATCTGACTTTAAGTGATGTGTGTCACTCTTAGGACAAGCATGGAACCCTGTCCAGACATTAGGGACTGAAAGAGAGGAAGGGGAAAATCCCTAGACAAAAATCAGATACATAGAAGTGGTGTTGTCTGAGTTAACTCAAGAGTAAGCTTTAAAAAAAAAACCAAAAAAAAAAAAAAATCTTGACTTAACAGCATTTTTAGTCTCATTGTCAGATGTCATAATTTTGTGATAGGATTATTGTGCAGCAAATAATTATTTATTTCCCTTTCTTGTGTGGGTGAAATTTGTTTTCCTGACTTCATTGATGCCAGACCTGGCCATATGATTTTCTATAGTGAATGGAATGATAGTGGCCATGACATGAAGAGGTCTTCCATGAGCTTGTGCATTTCAGTTTGCCTCTTGTGCTTTGGTATTCGCTATGAGAGGAGCATACTGCAGATAGAGCTGCCCCTTTAACCTGGGCCCCAGAATAAAAACACATATAGCAGATCTGAATCCAGCCAGCCCACAGCCTGAAGCAAAGACAACAAGATGAGTCCATTCTAGACCAGCTGAACTGCAAGTCAGCATGCAAAATCGTGAATGGGAGAGCAAATGCTTGTGTTGTCAGCTACCAAGCTTTGAGATTATTTGGTAGGCAGCATTATTTTGGCAAAATCTCATTAACACGTTCTTGTAGTACATGCTCTGGAATTTCTTTCTAAAAGCAAAAATGCAACTGGGAATAAGGGACAATGAAAATTATCTTGAAATTGAATTTTCATAGCAAGGGTACTGTTTTTATTTAAATTGTATATTTACTTTGGGTGGACTAATGGAAATTTGGGGGATAATGTGATGTTCTTAGTTTTAAGATGTACAATTTTTTTCCATTTTAACATTTCTAAAACCAGGATGTGTTATAAAATCAATGTGTATGTGGCGTAGTGGCATATGATGGCATTTCTCCATGTCCTGAGCCCCACTGCTTATGGTGTGTCCATCAAAGGTCGGATCCATCCCAGCTAACATGGTGAAACCCCATCTCTACTAAAAATACAAAAAACTAGCTGGGCATGGTGGCACACACCTGTAGTCCCAGTCACTTGGGAGGCTGAGGCAGGAGAACACTTGAACCTGGGAGGCGGAGGTTGCAGTGAGCCGAGATGGCACCACTGCACTCCAGCCTGAGTGACAGAGCAAGATTACGTCTCAGAAAAAAAAAAAGTTGGATCCAGCAATTCAGTAGTCAGGAAGGATGGTGAAGGATAGCAGGAGATGGCAGGACTGGAGCAGTCAGATCAGGGGTGTATTCTCAATCAAATGCATCAAGTATCTAAAGAGCATCATTAAATATTGATGGAGTACAAGTTGACTGACAGCAAAGTAGCATTCTATTGTGAAAACTAAATAGTGAACTCCACGTTGCATTATGGTGAAGTCAGCTTGTTTTTTTTTTTTTTTTTTTTGGAAATGTTTAGTTGCCTGAACATGTAGTCCTTCAGAACACAGACTACTGTGTCATGCAGTAATGAAGCAATTGTTTTTAATTTGGAAACTAAGAACAATTCTTACAAAGATAGACACATCTTGACTACAAAAATGGTATCAGCACAGGCCCATCTAGGACAGGAAATTGCACAGTATAAGTTAATGATAGATGGAGTTTCTCAGGACTTGCCTTGTGAATGTTGGCAATTGTCAACCAAAACAAAATTTTATTTTAGTTTATCTGATATTAAGCTGCTCTTTTTTATTACACTGAGTCAACAGTTTCAGCTGCTAAAGTTTTCCCATGGAACAATGTTATAATTGGTTGGATAATTGGGAGTTGTGTTCCTGACCAAGGACTCAGCAACAGATAAATCATAGATATAACTAACAAAATGTCACACAAGCAAGATACAACAACCATAAACCTCTAAAATCATCTGAATTAGTAAAATTTTGACCCCAGTACCATAAAATGGGCAAGAATTTAAAAATAACACATAAAATACAGGCCTAATGTATCATAAATCTGGCCAATCTAAATTAATAGAAAGATAGGTATTGTAAACATTGAATTAAAACTTTTGTAGGATAATGTGTAAGGCCTAGTTCTTCAAGAAAAAAAAAAAGCCAGCTGTCACAGTAAGTTGAAGTGAAGCATCCTTTATTCCTCAATAAATTTCAGTGCAGTAAATTTGTCATATAAAAGCCAATAGTTTCTTGAAATGCCAGACCTTGGGGAAGAGTGTTTAGGACAAAATACCAACAGACCTTAAATTTAAATTTTCACCATTTCCACCAATCTTCATATATAATTAGCTGACACCTGTGCACACACACTCGTCCATCTACACACACACCACGCCCTCCCTCCTGCATGAGTTCATAGTTACTACAATTCCTTCAGTGTGTGAACATAGGATGTATGAAACAAGACCAAGAAAACTGCTTTTCATGGTTCCTTTATACCGATGGTTCTTAACTAAGCATGATTTGCATGACATTTGGCAATGTTTGGAGACATTTTTGGCTGTCACTAATTGGGGGGATGCTACTGGCATCTAGTGTATATAGGCCAGTGAAGCTGCTAAACATCCTGCAATGCACAGGACAGCTCCCACAACAAAGAATTATCTGGCGCCAAAGTACCAAAGTTGAGAGACTTTTTTTTTTTTTTTTTTTGAAACAGGGTCTTACTCTGTCACCCAGGTTGGAGTGCAGTGGTGCAATCACGGCTCACTGTAGCCTTGACCTCCCGGGCTCAGTTGATCCTCCTACTTCAGCCTCCCCAATCACTGGGACTACAGGTGTGTGCCACCACAACCAACTAAATATTTTTTTAAATTTTAATCACTGTACAATTGTTCTTGTAGCAGCTCTCACATAGAAGATTTTAAAATAATGTCATTGACTTTGAACTTTACTCAAACTTCAGAAGAGTATTTTCAAAACAGCAAGTACAATGTCTTAATAATCTAGAATTCTGACACAATTTTTGGTGGGTTGTACTGTTTATTTGCTTATTTTGTAATGTTTTGCTTTGTTTGTTGTTTATCTTCTTAGTTCTTCTGAACTTATCCCACCCCCGAAGCAATATCAGGAAAGTCACCCATGGCTGCTTTGGGGTAAGTATTCAGAAAGAATGGAAAGTTATGCCTGTCAGCCATGGTGAAGGGAAGGGAAATGAAGATAGGAGGGGGCACAAAGGTTTAAATTAATAAAGCCCAGATTTATTTTTAGCACCTATTATCAGAACCTCCTCCTTCTCTGAGTTATATTTCTTTCCTGAAAACACAATCCAGTGCCAGGATGGTCTTTACTACTAACAAACAAACCAATCAAAAATTTCTTTGTAAAGCCATTTTGACTTTTCCTGGGGCCTACCATCATTTCTATATGTAAAAGGCAATCATTAAATAAATGCCAAATTAGTGTATACATTTTGGATTTGTTGTGTGCCATGGGCTATGCTGGGTACTGGTCATAGAGAGGTACAGGAAGTATGCTTCCTGCTTTGCATAAAGGGGAACATGGGGCGACCATTATTATTAGCACTGATCAATGGATGCAAATACAGAGGAACCAAATAGAGCAAAGGCTGACTGGATCTTCCAAAGTCACCAAAATAACAGTGTCAGAGAGGTCACTAGAATCCTTGATCAGTACTAGACACACAGGCAGGCATTCTTACTTCTCATCACTTCCCTTCTAACTGCCATTATATCCCCTCTCTGTTTGCATTGCAGTATACTTTGCAAGCATGGATCAACTTTCAAGCTTATGTCGTTATAAAAATGTTCCATATTTTTGAAGGCAGGCCTTGCAATATCTCTTAAACCCAGCACATGATAAGTTAACTATTTCCTGTAGATAGCAAGTACCAACCTAAGTTTATAATTCTTGCTAGCCTCCATTAAAAGTTAATCTTCCCAGACTGGGCATTTTGCCATCTTTCTTCTATTTTGACCTAACATCTGTCTTCCCTGGTCTGAGTCTTCCGTCTCCAGCTCGATGTGCGTTTCTGGTTAAGCCTGCGATTGCTTCCTGTCTCCAACTCTTCCTCTATTCCATGGATCCTTCAGAGAATCCTTCTTTGTGTGCTGGTAGGCCATAGGAAAGCACTTTCCATGTTGAAAACCAAGGAGGAAAAAAAAAGGAAAGAAACCGAATCCTACATCTAGGTCAAGGCAAGAGCAGCTGGATTGGATTGCACTTTTCCAACTCCGGATGTTCTCCCTGTTGCCACCAGCTTCCAACAAGGAAAATTAAAAGTGAATTAGCCTGTTGAACCCCATCTCAAGAAGTCAGCAGGTAATGTGAGCACTTTCCTGGAAGATGCCCTTGGGTGAGGCCCTGTCTAACCAAGTTGCTGTTTTTAGACTCAGACACGTTGGCTCTAAAAGCCGCCACTCGGTAAGGAATTTCGTACAGACGAATTCACTCTTCTGCAAACCTTCCTGATAAAGCCACGAGATGAGTCCAAACTACCTCATAACCTTGGAGCCGGTCTGTCTGGAAGGGGCCAGAATAATCAGACAAGTGGACTAGTTGAAATCTTTCATGAACTATCTGGAAACAGGTAATAATGAGAAAACAGAATTCCAGATGAAGTTACACAGAATGAAAAGCCAAGCAAAGGCCGTCGTTAGTGAAAGAGAGCTCCAATATTTAAGAATAGCCTCCCCTGTAGTTCTCTCCTCCCTGTGACATCAAAGGAAGGTCTGCAGCCCACACCTCAGTTGTCGTCATGTTTCACTGCATCTAGCAACCAATTCTGACTGTCAGAAAATACAACACCTTCAGTAACTAAACATTGGCCCACAGCCCATGAGCAGGAGCCTAGCGAACTCCGGGGTGACATGTAGCCGTGCTTCAGAGCAATAAGTCAGAGAGACAGGTGGAGGCACGCACTGTTTGGACCAGTTGCACTCAGAAACCAAACATCGAGTGTCCAGTGGCGTGGCTCCCAGGCTCCTCCAGGATCACCAAGTGATCTACTGTTTTCCAGACCTCAGCCTGTCCTTGGCAGAGTTTCGGTCCAGGTGACCCGAGAAGGAACTGTTGATTTTGGAAATGGTTGAGACTGTATTTCTGCCACAACAGATTGGGTCTCCACTCTCTTTTACTTAATAAAATTTTATGATTGTGCTTGCAGTATACATGCATTGTAGAAAAAGCACATCACAATGAAGTGGGAAAAAACCATAAACGACCACCCAGAGATAGTCTTGTGGGTATTTTAGGGTATTCCACTCTGAAGATTTTCTTCTGCATATGATGTATCTATGTATACTTTACAAAAATGAAACCATACCATCCATGGTCATTTAAAAACTTTAAATATAACTTACATACAGAAAAGTGCACGTACACATGCAGAACGCAATAAAATCCATATTACTTTGTCAGTTCTATTTTCTTTACTAAGTCATTGTGCTTTTCTACAGCTACAGATATTCCACTGTGTTTAATAGCCACATGGTATTAAATTGCAAGAATCTTCCAAAGTTTATTTAACCGATTCCCTGATTCGATATTACTATGAAAAATCTGGTAGCTATATATGCTGCTGTTCACTGTTTTTATATTTTTTGCATTACATGGTATTACAAAGTCCTAGGTGAAGGAAAAGAACTGCTGTATCAAAAAGTATACAGATTTTAAAGCTTATGATATATTTGGCCAAATTGCTCTTTGAATTATTTCTAATGATTCCTTCCTTTCCTCAAACCTTTTTAAACACTGTGTGTTATTAATTTTAAAAATATTTCCATTTGATAGAATAAAGTGGTATATTATTAAGTTTTAATTTGTATTTCTTTGATTTCTAGAAAACTTCATTTACTTGTGGTCCTTTTTTTTTTTTTTAAACAGAGTCTCCCTCTGTCCTCCAGGCTGGAATGCAGTGGCGATCTCTGCTCACTGCAAGCTCTGCCTCCCGGGTTCACACCATTCTCCTGCCTCAGCTTCCCGAGTAGCTGGGACTACAGGCACCCGCCACCACGCCCGACTAATTTTTTGTACTTTTTTTTAGTAGAGACGTGGTTTCACCATGTTAGCCAGGATGGTCTCGATCTCCTGACCTTGTGATCTGCCTGCCTCAGCCTCCCAAAGTGCTGAGATTATAGGCATAAGCCACCATGCCTGGCCGGTCCATATTTTTAAATGGCTGTCCTGGTGATGCCTTTCCAATTTTTCTGTTAAATTGAGGTTGGATGTGAGTCTTTTTCTTACCAATTTGCATGTACATCTTACAAAAAAAAAACTAGATAATTACTTTTAAACATTGTAAGTGATGAAACTGGATCCTTATTTACTAGTGTTTAGAATTAAAAGCTGAGTATTGACTCCCCTCATAAGATAAATAAATTAACAAACTTTTCTTGTTACAATATCTCAATTTTGGTGAGGATGATGTCAAACTTATCTTAGATTACAGCTGCAAAATGCAGTGTGTCTTGGGCATTGCTAACAGCCTCACTGCATCTTTATGCAATTCTGAGTTAAAGATCCCTCCAGAATTAACAGAGTGGTTAAGCTAAGGGGCTGTGATGTCAAACAAATCTGATTCAAGTCCTTTCTGTAACCTGCTAACCATGTGATATTAGGCAATATACTTAATCTCAGTTTCAGTTTTTTCAGCTGTGAAATGGGAAGAGTAATAACACCTACTTCATAGGGTCTTTTGTGAGCGTTAGATGAGGCAATGCACATAAAACCAGTAACAGTTAAATGTTAACTACATTTAGGCACTGCTTTACAAGCCTAGTGCCTGACAGAATGATAACTCAATAAGTGTTGGCTACATTAAATGAGTATTATTATACCTGTTATTTATGGGCCTTGTCTTGCAATTAGAATCAGGAATTCAAAGCCCAGGAAGGTAAAAACTAGATTAAGCACCACCCTTATAGAATTATGTTTCAGGGATGTTGATTTCTGTCTGGGAATATGACACATAACACAGTAGTGGGTGAGCCCAGTCAGGACATTGACACTGCCTTTCTGAGCTAAGAAAGAGTTTAGAAGACAGTGAAGTTCATGATTCTGAAGCAGAAACCCAAGTCCCCACTTAATTCTCTCTCTCTCTCTCTCTCTCTCTCTCACACACACACACACACACACACACACACACACACAATTAGAACAAATATTTATCCTAACAAGTATATCCTACTTCCATCTTCCTACCCTGAACTGAAGCCCCATCCTATTATGGAGACAAAGAAGCACCAGCTAAGCTCTTGGCTCTTGGCAACAGCACCTCCATGGTGAGCAAAGAACTACCTTGAGTCTCTGGGAGGCCAGTAATGCTTGGAGGAATGCTCCCTCTCTGGGAAGATTTGTTATTTGGTTTGTCAACTCTTAAGTTATAGAGCATTCTTAAAAATTGTAATTCCCATCTATTTCTTATGCAGCAATCAATGTGCTTATTCTACTTCTCCTCTCTCCTTTCTCCCAGTTTTTAAAGTTGTATTATTATATAGTCACGGTATTCATGGGATATCAGTTCCAGGACAACACCTCCCCTATCAAATTCCATGGATGTTCGAGTCCCTTATATAAAATGGCTTAGTATTTGCATATAACCTATGCACATCCTCTTGTATACTTTAAATCAACTCTAGACTACTTATAGTACCTAATACAGTGTAAATGCTGTGTAAACAGTCATTATACTCTATTGTTTTTATTTGTATTTTTTACTGTTGCATTTAAAAAATATTTTCTATCTGTAGTTGTTTTAATCTGAAGATGTGGAACCCACAGATACGGAGGGCCGACATATTTGTCAGGACAATAAAAAATTAATTGTTCCTACATTTCTTTTAGTTTGGGATCTATAATTAAATATATTGAAGACCCACTATTAGTCATTTGGCCAATGTTTCCCCAGTTCTCTCTGATTTGGATGAAGCTTTTCTCCTTGAATAGTCCTGTGGAAAGGTTTCAGAGCATAGGATCGCCTGAGTTTTGCATGCTCAAATCTGTTGAGGGATAGCCTTGGTTCATAAACTCCTTGGATCAAATCCTTGAGTTTATCAAAAATGTTCTCCACTATGGTCTTTGCTTTACTGTTGAGAAGTTTGTTGCCAAAAAAAAAAAAAAAACACAGCTCTGGAAATGGATGGTGATGATGGTTGCACAACAGTATGAATGCAGTCAATGCTGCTGAATTGTACACTTAAAAACGGTTAAAATGATGGCAGGGCATAGTGGCTAATGCCTGTAATCCCAGCACTTTGGGAGGCCAAGGTGGAAAGATCACTTGAGGCCAAGAGTTTGAGACCAGCGTGGGCAACATAGTGAGACCCCATCTCTACAAAAAATTTAAAAATTAGCCAGTGTGGTGGCGTATGCCTGGGGTCCCAACTACTTGGGAGGCTGAGAAAGGAAGATCACTTGAGCCCAGGAATTTGAGGCTGCACTGAACTATGATCGCACCACTGCACTCCTCCAGCCTGAGTAACAAAGTGAGATCCTGTCTCTAAAAAAAAAAAAAAAAAAAAAAAAAAGTTAAAATGGTAAATGTTTTGTCATGTATATTCTACCACAATAATTTTTTTTCAAGGCACCTATTAGATGCCAGGAAATGTTCTAGACCCTGAGTACACAGTAGTGAATGAGAGAGACAAATTATTTGGCCATTGTGAAATTTACCATTCAGAGGGAAATGCAAAAAATAAATGGTGTTATATGAATGAGACAGTGCAGTGTAGTGATAAAGAACTTGAACTGGGAGGAAATACATTTCTGTTGTTTTAAAACAAAAAAAAAACTATAAATATCATAATCAATATTAGTTATGCTTGCTCTATTTCCTTTTATCATCTCTTTTCATTAATATTTACTTGTTCTGCTTTTTTGTGAGAAAACATGAATTCTTCTGGTTATAATCAAAAGAGAATGTTTTAAGCCAATGAGAAAATCACTCTTCAGATACACATATTGTTCAGAATTATCTTCTCACAACCAAGGGTTTCTTGCTGCTTGGAAATGGTGAGTAAGTCATCTTTATGACCCAAACGATTCAAGTAAAAAGATTTACTCAATACGAATAGTTTATGTGTTTGTTGGACAAACGTATCAAAGTTCTCAAACAACTGTGAGTGATTCCATCACAGAAAATACTTGAAAGTTGTTATCCTATTAGAGGTTTCTTCAGAATTGAACATCTCACTCCATGAGTTAACCATGTTATAGAGATTTTACTTGAAAATAATAAAACTATTTACCACACTAAAAATACCATCCACCACTTGTTTTCAGACAAACTTGGCTCATATGATAAAATTGGAATGTTTTAGGCATCTTGTACTAAATCTGGATATTGGTGTTATCAAAGTAGAACGTGAAAGAATAAGTTAACTATGTGTTTTGAAAAGGGATTGTTTTACACACACACACACACACACACACATATACATATATATGTGTATACTTACTTCCCTAATCTAAATCTCCATCCTCTACCTGAAGGCAATAATATATGTCTTCAGCTTCTAAATAATTTTTATTGCGATAAAATATACGTAAAACGTATCATCTTAACCATTTCAAGTGGACAGTTCAGTGGCATCAAGTTCATTCACATTGCTGTGCAAACATCATCACCATCCATCTCCAGAAGATTTTCATATTCTCACAATGAAACTCTGTCCCCGTTAAACACCAACTTCCCATTCCTTCCACCCCGCAACCCCTGGCAACAGCCATTCTACTTTCTGTTGCTATGAATTTGACTATTCTATTACGTGACACTAATAATTTTAAAAATTATAACCTAATTATTCTAAGATTTAATACAGTTAATGAAGCAAATTATGTCCCTTAAACTATCAGATGAACCCCACATTGGTATATATACAAAGACCTCATGGTGTAAAATCCAAACCTTGGCCTGGTGGGGACCTGCCTCCATAAGGCAAACACAAAGCCCCTTTATTTGCCCTATTTAGATGAACCCTAAACAGCCTCCCTGGCGTTCTGGTCCCTGCCATATACTCGGTATGTTTCTGATGGTGCAAACTCAGTCGTAAAAATATCTACAGTACTTGTTTTAAAAGTACTCGCTGCTACTTAACTGTAAACAGACTTGTAATTTGGCTGTAAAAACTCATGAGTTGCTGAAAGGGGCTATAATAAAGTCGTAATGATTGCTGGCGAGAACCCTGCCAGAGAGGCTGAGGGTAGTTGGCCGGCTAGGAAGGATGGTATGCGCGATGTAAGCTGCGCCAGGCTTGGGCAGTGGCCATCCGGTACTGCCTTCCGAGAGGTTCGTCTTTCTTGTGGTCCTCAATTCCCAAATATATCAACTGCTATTGGGTAAATGGCTACCAAGCAGAAGACACAGGTCAGTTGTCAGTCTCAGCCCTACTGGGGATACAGAGGCAGCCTTTGAGCCCCTCAGGTCCTTTGAACAATAGCAATCTTTCTTTTTGGTAGGAGGATGTAAGGTAACATTTGGAAACGAAGGCTGGAGAGAATGACTGTTTCCTGCTGCAAACAGGTCCCATTGAAAGTCCAGGGTGCCACCCCTTACCTTGTGTGTGATGAAAGAACTCTTCTTTCTGCAGGGTTTGCTAGAGGAGGGTTTATCTAAGTAAAAAGACGCTTTTGTTGTTGTTGTTCATTCTGAGGTACTGGGAGAATATAACCAAAAGGCAGGCCTTTCAGAGCCAGAAGTGACTTGGCACCAGTAGACTTGTATGGGGGCTTCCAACGACAGCCAAAGAAGTTCTCATATTGGACTTCTGGCTCAACAGACTGGTGTCCTAGCAAAGGTTATGGTCTTACTGAGCCACTGCCCTTCTCTTTTTCTCCCCTGGCCCTCTTCTCCCCCTTTCTGAACTCTGTCCCCATTTACTTTCCATAATTCTCTGTCTGGGCATTGATGTGGAAGCAGGACTCCCTGCACTGAGAGCTGTCCCTGAAGTGACACCTGTTCTGCCTGGAGCCCATTTAGAGCTCCCTCTCCCCGCCGTCCAGCTGCACAGCCCTTCAGAGGTGGATGACTTGGCTAGATAAGTGGCTGCCCCCCTTGACTTCACCAGCAGTCCAGGCCCCAGGACAATAGAAAGTAATTTGATTAGCTGGGTGCAGTGGCTCGTGCCTATAGTCCCAGCTACTCGGGAGGCTGAGGCAGGAGAATCACTTGAACCCGGGAGGAGAAGGTTGCAGTGAGCCGAGATCGTGCCACTGCACTTCAGCCTGGCGACAGAGCAAGACTCTGTCTGAAAAAAAAAAAAAAGTAATTTGATTTGGAGTCAGGAGATCTGAACTTGGGGAAATAATTTATCTTTCAAAGCTTGAACCCTCCTCTGCAACAGGAAAGAATTAAATCCATTGCCTATGGTGTTTTCTAGTTTTAACAATTTTGATTTTTTCAGCTACAGGATATCGCTTGGAGCCTCTGTTTCTCTATGCTTTCAGAAAGATGAGGCCAGAGCAGAACTGGATGCAGGGATACTTTTCTTCAGTCAAGGTCCTGACTTAGACTTACAGAGAGAGAGAGGCATACAAATCCTGAAAATCATGTTGAAAATATGATTTCATTTACATTAAGATTTTAACATTATTAAATGATTCTAAAAGAAATACAAGGAGATGGCTTTATAGATAGCCTGCTCTCATTAATTCTTTGTGGTTTTGATATTTTTTCTTTTCTTTTTTTCTTTTTTTTTTTTTTTTTTTCTGAGATGGAGTCTCGGTCTGTCGCCCAGGCTGGAGTGCAGTAGCGTGATCTCAGCTCACTGCAACCTCTGCCTCCCAGGTTCAAGCAATTCTCCTGCCTCAGTCTCCCGAGTAGCTGGGACTACAGGCGCATGCCACCAAGCCTGGCTAATTTTTTGTATTTTTAGTAGAGATGGGGTTTCACCTTATTAGCCAGGATGATCTTGATCTGACCTTGTGACTGGCCCACCTTGGCCTCCCAAAGTGCTGGGATTACAGGCATGAGACACCATGCCCAGCCAGTTTTTATTTTTTTAATTGAAAAGTATATTAAACATAAACATATTCTGGCCACAGAATGTATGTTTTTGCATGTGTGTGTGTAGTCACAAATTTTTCTGTGATGCCTGAATTTGCAGGAAAACCAGCCTAAACACTCATCTCACGGTCTCTGTTACTTGGAAGGAAAACACAAGTTCTTATTTCTTTGCAGAACCACTCGGGGAAGGTGAATGTAGGCTGTTAAAGTTGAAGGTGAGCTCATGTGCTTAAATTCTGAGCCCATGTAAGGATGTCAGCAAGTTTTGGTGGGGCATGAAAACGATACTGTGTTTTAACTCAAGCCCTCTTTGCCTCTCCATTCCCACTTGCCTGGATTTGGCTGGATGTGCACCGCCAGGCTCCTTATTTCTGGCACTACTGTACAAAATGACCAGTGAATCCCTCTTATGTCATGACTCTGGTTCTGAGTTTCTGGAATTTTAAAAAATATCCAACACCTCTTTTCATGTTTAGCATTTCTGCACTATTTTAAAGCTTTTTAAGACCGTAATCCAACTTATCCCCCACGAGAAACCAAATGTATTCTGCACTTCCCTTCATCCTCTTTGTGCTTATTTCTCAATTCTATTTCTGATTTATTGCCTGGCATCCTTTGCTTTGGGATCTATGTGCCAAGGAAGCCACTAACATGAACCTGAAGAGTGCTCTGTGATCCTCTGTTTGAAATTGCCAGAAATCAAGGCAGTTTAGGAACATCATTCCGTGAGGCCTGAGCTTCCAGAACGCCTTGGGGATGACCTCCTTATTGGATGCACACCAACTCCACTGTCTAGTATCCTAAGGTGATGGTTGCTATACAGCGTGTGTTGTGAAGATTCGTAAGATTAAAGGTTATTCTTGTGAGATGGAGAGATAGGGCCAGGCTCCCGGGAAATTCCCCGTAAGTTGAAACAAACAGTAAGGACAGGTTTGCCTGGCCAAGGAGGTGATCAAAGGATCTTCGTGAGTAAACAGGAGATTTAGGACCAGCCAAGAGAGTCATTGTTTTCTTCGCTGCAAGCCTGGGTCACTTCCTCATTAGTTATGTCCCCAGATATTGGTCACCAAGATCCCTGGGACACTTTCCCAATCCTTTGTAACCAAGTTCTGCTGAGAGTCCATGTAAGAGCTGTAAGTCACCTGAAGTATCTTCTCTATAGTGGACTTAAGCTTCTCAAAGCCAAATATAGTATGAATCACAAGATGAAAACCTAAAACAATCAGCTTACGGTTGGGAAACCCTCCCTCACTCCCCACCCCCTACAACATGCACACACATACACATCCATCCAAACATTTCTTTCTTTTAAGCTCCGAGTGTCAAATATAATCCCTGGACTGACAATTATATATATTTTCCCTCATTTATCTTATATTTTGAATTGCACGTGCTTTTGAAAACCACCTAAAATCCTTTGGGGGAAAATAATGCATAGGTTAATCGCTTTGTAAATGAAAAATAAATGATGTGCCATTTTTCTTGCAAGGTTTTCCCTTTCAGCGCAGCCCAGCAGTCCTTACTCTGTCCTGCGTTCCTTCAGCTTCCTTGTGGAAATGCAGCTTCTAGGCTGCCTCGTGGTTTCTGCAGAGCACAGACAGCATCCTGGAAGTATGACGTGCTCTTCATTGGCAAGGACCTTCAGAGTTCCTCGGCCCTTCTCTCATTAGCTATTGACACTCCCCAGCCCAGGCTTGGGGGCACAGACCATGCCTTTGACAAACAAGTACTGTTGTTTGGGCCAGCCAGATCTGTGGAATGAACTTTCAAAGGGGACTAAAGATAGTTTTCTTTCACATCTGCTATGCTCCCAAGATAGTTTAAGTAAGAGTTGTTGAATGACTAAGTGTTTTATGGGCACAATCTCACTTAATCTGCGCAACTAGTTCATCCTGTAGACAAGGAAACAAAGGCATAAAGAGGCTTAGTCACCTGTCCAACATGAAGGAACGTTGGCCGGGAACTCAGGCAATCAACTTCACAATTCAAAATCTTGGTTATGCAGGACGAGCCAGAGGGAAAGAAATAGCTGGGCGGTTAGAGATGTGGCTTCAGCAAGATCATGGCGTTTGCTCTGGGCATTGAATGACAGGAAGATTTGAGACAGGCAGAGAAGGGGGAGGCTGCTTAAGGAAAAGTATGAGCCAAGTTTCCAAATCTGGAAAGCACAGCCTGTCCATCGCAGGCTCTTCCCAGAGTCTGGCCAATGCTTCACTGAGAAGGCCTCGCTGCAGCACCCCCAAGATGAAGGAGGTGGGGGTCCTTGTGCTACTACTGTGACCTTTAGAAGAGAGAGGGGCCAAGGCCCACCCACTCCCCCTCAGCCCACCGCAGCCAGAGCCAGATCCAGCCGAAGCTCCAGGCCTGGGCTGCCTTCTTTATCTTTATAATGAAGCTTAATTTATACTCCGGAGTGGAGTGCTGTGTAATGACATACACGGCCATACGCTCGGGAAGGAGTGGCAGGTTAAAGACTCAATTTCCTGGCCTCTCCAGCTTTGCGTCACCCTCCTTAATGATATTTCAACATTGAAAGGTTTGAGGAGTTTGTTTTTTTTTTTTTCCTCTTTAAATTAAATATACAGTAGGTGTTTTGTGTTTAATTTCCTTAAGAAAAAACTGTGTTGGGGGGTGAAATGGTAAAAACAACAAAAAAAAAGTAGGAAAGAGTCCTGGAATTTTATAAAAACCATATTGTATGCTCAAGAGACGGGAGTTACCTTTTTGGAGCCTTTTTATTCTCCTGGGAATACTCATAATGCCGTCTTATGAGTTTGTTTGTTGTTGTATTTTTCGTTGTGCTCTTGCTTTCTGTCTCGTGTGCGTTGCCTCCTGAGTCGCGTGTCTTTTTATATGCTTCACAGAGGTAGATGGCTGATACCATAGCCTGGAGCAAGGAGGCTTTGGCATAGTCTGTGTTCCATCACGTAATTGCATTCACAGGGCGTATTTATAGCCACCGAGGTGCCAAAATGGGAGGCAGAGGGGTAAATAAAGGGCCTTGCCTTAAGGAAAGTGGCTCACTGAGTCAGCTATGCAGAGAACCTCTGCTGGTCAGGGTTGGTGGGGAGGGAGGGAGGGAGGCAGGGCAGCCAGAGACGCCAGTCTGTTCTCAGAAAGGTCAAGAGCTGTGCACAGCACAAGTTAAGGGAGCAAGGTGAGAGGAAGGGCACAGCAGGGCACTCTCACACTCCTTCCCTCCCATCAGAGGTTCTCCCACTGGGACCCTCAGAGCCCTAGGGGTTCTACAAGAGTGGTTTGGAGGCCACAGTTGGGGAAAAGCAGAAGGAATAACAATGCCTAAGAGCCAGATGTGGCTGTAGACCCCTTCCCCAGCCCCAAGGAGAGCCACTGCCCTTTCCTCTACTTAAATGTGGCAGTTCCAAGTGAGATTTTGTTTGAGCAACAGCTTCTTCATTTACCTAGGAAGTTTTGACTGTCCCTGATCTAGGAACTATTCACACTGATCACATGAACCATATAATGGCCCCCTAAAGCCTCACTGAGTACTGTTCTCTGCCACCCCCACCCCCTTTCTGCCCTTGGAAATCCTTCAAGCTCAGGTGGAGTCACCAGCCCCACTGAAGGCTCTTGGGGGCCCACTGCAATGGCCGTACAATGGGATCTCTCTGCTTCTGGGTGTAACACAATTCACTCTTCCCAGCCACCAGAGTATCACTCTACAACACAACTTGGATCCTATCCCTGAACGGTTAAAGCCCTTCTGTGACTTCCTCATGTGCTGGAAGGAAACCCCAAATATACCAAATATATGTGCGTGTGTGTGTTTGTGTGTGTGTGTGTGTGTGTGTGTCCAGCTTTATTGAGGTATAACTGACAAAAATTCTATATACTTAAAGTGTACAACATGATTTTTTAATGAAATCTGTTTATTTCTATTTTTGTTTCCTATGCTTTTGGGGTCATATCCAAACAAGTCTTTGCCCAAACAATGTCAAGAAGCTTTTCCCTTATATTTTATTCTAGTAGTTTTACTAGACTTTACAGTTCCAAGACTTACATTTAAATCTTTAATTCATTTTGAGTTGGTTTTTGTATGTGGTGTGGGATAAGGGTTCAGTTTCATTATTCTACATGTGGATATCCAGGTTTTCCAAAACCATTTATTGAAGAGACAATCTTTTCCCTATTGTGTGTTCTTGGCACCTTTGCCAAAAATCAAATGACCATAAAGGTGTGGATTTATTCTGGTCTCTCTAGTTTGTTCCACTGGTTTATATGTCTGTTTTTACACAGTATTATACTGTTTTGACTACAGTAGCTTTGTAGTGTATTTTGAAATCAGGTTATGTGACACCTCCATCTTTGTTCTTTTTGTTCAAGATTGCTTTGACTATTTGAGGACTTTTGTGGTTTCATATAGATTTTAGGATTGCTTTTTCTATTTCTGCAGAAAATGACATTGGAATTTTAATTGGGATTGCGTTAAATCTATAGATTGCTTTAGGTAATGTATTAGTCCATTCTCACACTGCTAATAAAGACATACCTGAGACTGGGTAATTTATAAAGGAAAGAGGTTTAATTAACTCGCAGTTCCACATGGCTAGGGAGGCCTCAGGAAACTTACAATCGTGGTGGAAGGGGAAGCAAATACATCCTTCTTCACATAGTGGTAACAAGGAGAAGTGCCGAGCAAAAGGGGAAAAGCCCTTCATAAAACCATCAGATCTCATAAGAACTCACTCACTATCATGAGAACAGCAGCATGGGGGTAATTGCCCACATGAGTCAATTATCTCCCACTGGTTCCCTCCCACAATGCATGGGGATTATGGGAACTGCAATTCAAGATGAGATTTGGGTGGGGACACAGCCAAACCATATCAAGTAGTATGAATATTTTACCAATATTAATTCTTTCAATCCATAAACATTGGATATCTTTGCATCAATTTCTTTCATCAATGTTTTGTACTTTCAGTGTACAGATCTTTCACTTCCTTGGTTAAATTTATTCTTAAGTTTTTTAAAATTTTTAATGCTTTCATAAATGGGACTGTTTTCTTATTTTTTTTTCAAATAGGTAATTGTTAGTGTATAGAAGTACAACTGATTTTTGCATATTGAATCTGTAACCTGAAACTTTACTAAATTTGTTTAGTTGTTTAAATCAGATTTTTTGTGGAATCTTTAGAATTTTTCTATATATAAATCATGTCCTTTGCAAACAGGGACAATTTTACTTCTTTCTTCCAAATTTGGATCCCTGTAATTTTTTAAAAATTTAATTCCTCTGGCTAGGGCTTCTAGTGCTATGTTGAATACAAGAGAAAAGAATAGACAGCCATATCTTAATTCTGATCCTAGGGGAAAGGTTTTCAGCTTTTGGCCATTGAAAATGATATTAGCTGTTAGATTATCATATGTAGTTTTTATTATTTTGAGGCCCACAGCACCATACTGTGTTGATTACAATAGCTTTGATAGCTTTTTACTGTATCTTGAAATCAGATTATGTGATGCCTCCATTTTTGTCCTTTTCTTAGGATAATGGCCTCCAGCCCCATCTATGTTGTTGCAAAGGTCATACATGATTTCATTCTTTTTTATGGCTATGTAATATTCCATGATGAATATGTATATTTTCTTTATCCACTCTACTGCTGGTGGGCATCTAGATTGATTTCATGTCTTTGCTATTGTGAAGAGTGCTGCAATGAACATACACATTCATGTGTATTTATGGTAAAATGATTTATATTCTTTTGGTTATATACTCAATAATGGGATGGTTGGGTCAAATAGTAGTTCTGTTTTAAGTTCTTTGAGGAGTTGCCACACTGCTTTCCACATGGCTGAACTAATTTATATTCCCACCAGCAGTGTATAAGTGTTCCCTCTTCTCTGAAACCTCACCAGCATCTGTTATTTTCTGATTTTTTAATAGTAGCCATTCTGACTGGTGCGAGATGGTGTCTCAATGTAGTTTTGATTTTCATTTCTCTAATGAATAGTGATGTTAAGTATTTTTTCAGATGCTTGTTGGTCACATGTATATCTTCTTTTGAAAAGTGTCTGTTTGTGTCCATTGTCTACTTTTTAATGAGGTTGTTTTTTGCTTGTTGATTTAAGATCCTTTATATAGATTCTGGATATTAGACCTTTGTTGGATGCATAGTTTGCATATATTTTCTCCCATTCTATAAGCTGTCTGTTTACTCTGTTGATAATTTCTTTTTCTGTGCAGAAGTTCTTCAGTTTAATTAGTTCCCATTTGTCAATTTTTGTTTTTGTTGCAATTGCTTTTGGCACCTTCATCATGAAATGTTTGCCAGGTCGTATGTCCAGAATGGTATTTCCTAGGTTTTCTTTCAGGATTTTTATAGTTTTAAGTTTTGCATTTACGTCTTTAGTTCATCTTGAGTTGAATTTTGTATATGGTGTAAGGAAGGGGTCCAGTTTCAATCTTCTGCATATGGCTAGCCTGTTATGACAGCACCATTTTTTTTTTTTTTGAATAGGGATCCTTTTCTCCAATGCTTATTTTTGTCAGCTTTGCTGAAGATTGGATGGCTGTAGGTATGCAGGATTATTTCTGGATGCTATTCTGTTCCACTGGTCTATGTGCCTGTTTTTGTATCAGTACCATGTTATTTTGGTTACTGTAATCTTAACCTTGTAGTATATGTGTTTTTTGTTTTGTTTTGTTTTGTTTTTTTCTTGAGACAGAGTCTCACTCTGTCGCCCAGGTTGGAGTGCAGTGGCATAATCTCAGCTCACTCTGCCTCCCAGGTTTAAGTGATTCTCCTGCCTCAGCCTCCTGAGTAGCTGCAATTACAGGTGCCTGCCACAATGCCTGGCTAATTTTTGTATTTTTAGTAGAGACAGGGTTTTGCCATGTTTGCCAGGTTGGTTTCGAACTCCTGACCTCAGGTGATCTGCCCACCTTGGCCTCCCAAAGTGCTGGGATTACAGGTGCGAGCCACCATGCCCAGCCCCTTGTAGTATAGTTCAAAGTCAAGTAAATTAATGTGGCCAGCTTTGTTCTTTTTGTTTAGGATTGCCTTGGCTATTCAGGCTCTTTCTTGGTTCCATATGAATTTTAGAACAGTTTTTTTTCTAATTCTGTGAATTTTTAAAAAATATTTCTTTATTGATTTATTCTTTGACCCATTGTTTGTTTACTAGTATGCTGTTTTAGTCTCCTTGAATTTGTTAAGACTTGTTTCATGGCCTACCTAACCTTTGATTTATCCAGAAGAATGTTCCATGTGCATTTGAAAAGAATGTATATTCTGCTCCTGATGGATGGAATATTCTTTTTATATCTGTTTGATCCATTTGATCTATAACATTTGAACAGTATGGTTCAAATCCACTGTTTCCTTACTAGTTTTCTCTCCAAATAATCTATTCATTGTTGAGAGTGGGGTATTGAAGTCCCTTACTGTTATTGTATACATGTCTATTTCTTTCTTTTTCTGTTACAGTGTTATATATTTAGGGACCCTGATGTTGGGTGCATATATATTTATAATTGTTATGTCTTCTTGATGAATTGACCTTTTTATCATTAAATAATGACCTTCTTTGTCTCTTCTTTGTAGCCACTCCTGCTCCCTTTTGGTTACTGTTTGCACAAAATATATTTTTCTACTCCTTCTTTTTCCACCTGTGTGCCTCCTTAAAGCAAAAACGAGTCTCTTTTAGGCAGCATATAATTAGATCTTGTTTTTTAAAATCTATTCAGTCACTCTGTCAATTTACATTTAAAAGTAATTACCAGGTCTGGGCACAGTGGTTCATGGCTGTAATCCCAGCACTCTGGGAGGTCACAATGAGAGGATCATGAGGCCAGGAGTTTGAGAGCAGCCTGGGCAACATGGCAAGACCCTAGTTCCACAAAAGAAAAATTTTTTAATTAGCCAAGTGTGGTGGTGCAACCTGCAATCTTAGCTACTTGAGAGGCTGAGGAGGGATGATTGCTTGAACCCAGGAGTTTGAGGCTGCAGTGAGTTATGATCACAGCATTGCACTACAACCTGGGTGACAAAGTGAGACCCTCTCTCTAAAAAATCTTTAATTTTAATTAAAAAAGAAGTAATTTCTGAGAGGTAAGAACTTAATGTTGACATTTCGTTTATTGTTTTCTGATAGTATTATATTCCTTTATTCATTTTTTCCCTCTTGCTGTTTTCTTTTGTGATTTGATAAATTTTTATAGTAGTATGATTTGATTTCTGTCTCTTTATCTTTTGTGTATGTACTATACGTATTTGTTTTATTTTGTGGTTATCATGAGGCTTACATTAAACATCTTATAGTTATAAAAGTCAATTCTAGGCTGATAATAGCTTAATTATGACCACATACAAAAACTCTACACTTTAACTTCTCCTCCCTCCATATTTTACTATTGATGTCAAAATTTGCACCTTTTATATATTATGTATCCATTAACAAATTATTGTAGCTATAGTTATTATTAATACATTTATCTTTTAACTTTATACTGGAGTTAAAAGTGACTTATTCACCACTTTTACAGTATTATTCCACCACTTTTACAGTATTATTCTGAGTCTGATCATATTTTTATCCTTAGAGTGAATTTTATATATTCTGGTTTTATTTTGAGATGGAGTCTTGATCTGTCACCAGGCTGGAGTGCAGTGGCATGATCTCGGCTCACTGCAATCTCCACTTCCTGGGTTCAAGCAATTCTCCTGCCTCAGCCTCCCAAGTAGCTGAGATTACAGGTGTGTGCCACCACACTCAGCTGATTTTTTTTTATTTTTAGTAGAGACAGGGTTTCACCATGTTAGCCAGGATGGTCTCAATCTCCTGACCTTGTGATCCATCTGCCTTGACCTCCCAAAGTGCTGGGATTACAGGTACGAGCCACTGCACCTGGATGAATTTTATATTTTCTTATGTTTTCAGGTTGTTAGTTAGCATCATTTTTTTCAACTTGAACTCTCTTTAGTATTTCTTGTAAAGTAGGTCTAGTGGTAATGAACTCCCTCAGCATTTGTTCATCTGGGAAAGTCTTTGTCTCCCCTTAATTTTTGAAGAATGGCTTTGCTGGGTATAATATTCCTGGTTGGCAGTTTTTGTTCTTTTTTTCTTTCAGTACTTTATATATCATCTCCCTTTCTCCTGGACTGCAAGGTTTCTGCTAAGAAATATGTAGATAGTCTGAAGAGGATTCCATTTTATGTCATAAGTTGCTTCTCTTGTGCTGCTTTGATAATTTTCTCTTTGACTTTGACTTTTGGGAATTTAATTATAATGTGTCTCAGTGAAGATCTCCTTATGTTCAACCTATTTGGAGTTCTTTGGACTTAGTAGATCTGGATATTTATTTCCCATTCCAGGTGTGATAAGTTTTCTGTCATTATGTTTTAAAATATGCTTTCTGTTCCTTTCTCTTTCTCTGCTCCATTAGAACTCTCATAATGCTTACATTGGGTTCCCTTGATTGTGTCTCTTAAGTTCCATAGACTTTGTTGACTCTTTTTTCTTTTATTCCTCCACTTGGGAAATTCCAAATGACCTCTATGAGCTTGCTAATTCTCCCTTTTGCTTGATTGAGTCTGTTGTTGAGTTCTTTATGGAAATTTTCAGTTTAAACATTACGCTCTTAAATTCTAGAAATTTTTAGTTCTTTTTTATGGGTTGTCTCTCTTTGTCGAATTTTTAATTATGTTCGGTATTGTTTTCCTAGTTTTGTTTAGCTTTCTATCAGTATTCACTTGTACCTCACTGAACTTCTTTAAGACAATTAGTTTGAATCCTTTGTCAAGGGGTTCATAGATCTCCATTTCTTTAGATTACTTCATTTTGTTCCTTTCTTGGTGTTGGTTTTTCTGATTATTCATGTTTCTTGTGGCATCTGAAGAAGTAAGTACCTCCTCCAGTCTTTACAGACCATCTTCACCAGGGAAAGCCTTTTACCAGTCAGCCCATGCAGAGATTCTGGGTAGGCTAACTGGTGGGGCTTGTGGGCAGGCTTGCTACTGGACTCTTCAGGCAGGATGACCTGATGCCTGAGTCAGCAGGTGGGCAGGCCTGGAGCTTGAGCCCAAAGGTGCTGGCCTGGTGTTAGGGTCCACTGGGATGAGCCTGACGACTGAGTCCTCAGATGAGCCTGGGTTCATGGGGGTGAGCCAAGAGCATGGGACAGGGAAGTGGCCTGGACATGGCACAGCATACCTAGAGCCTGGGTCCACAAGGGTGAAAGCCCAAATATATTAACACAACACTCAGCAGCTTACATACTCTTAGGCTTACGTCTCCTGTTGCTCACTTGTCTCCTCATCATGCCCCATACGGCAACCACACAGATCTTTTATTCATTCAATGATTGAATCAGTGCTCATTGAACAACTATTATATGTCAGATATTCTGTCACTGCTAAGTGAAAGATGCAGTATGACTGACCTCATGGAGCTTGCATTCTACAGGACAAAGGGGGAAATAAACACAAATACCCAAATAACATGGTTGTCAGGTATTATGCAGAAAACAAGGGGGTTAAAGGGTAGAACCTGAGTTGTGGGGCTATTTTGTATAATGCATGAGACTTAGTCTTTGAACTTAGACTTTGAACTCAGGGAAGCAATAACAGGGATAGTCTTTTCCTTGAATTTTGCTTGGAAAAGGTCCAGAAGAATAGAACCGTGAGAACTGTGGTCAGTAGATGATAACCTACTTGACCTATATTAATAAGTCAAAGGAAGTTTGTTAGGCAAGATATTGGTGATGAGACAATTTGTTATGTGTCCACATGGGATTCCACAGAAAGAGATCTCCATCTGGGGGATAAGAATCTACTCTCAAGCCCTCAGGGTAGTGAATTATGAGGGCCTGAGTATGTGCTCTGTTTCTGATTCTGGAGACAGCTAGGGCTCATGATCAAATCCTTAAAAAGGCCCCTGGGAACTACTCTTGATGGCATTTGGGTGCTTGGGATAATGCATAACCTTTCCAAGATCCTGTCTTAAAGCCCATGCCAAAGTTAACAGTACTCTGAGATACCCTCTCCTCCCAGTAAGGTGGATCCACAGAACATATAAACCTCAAGGATTGCAACTAGCAGTCCTCCCAGGGAACACTTCAGACCATGTGTTTCAAGACCATCAAGTCCAGCTAAAAGTCACAGACTGATCCCCTATAGTTTCCAGATGTCCCTTGAGAGCCATGGCAGCCAGCTGACTGGCCTACCCACCAGGGTCCATGCTCTTACCAGCTGTGATCCCCCACTGCCTGACCAGCCCATTGATGTACTTTAAGGCACAGCTTAACTTCTGGACCGGCCCTCTTCCCACCACCCTCCCGCCCCATTCATCACAGTCAAGCTCCAGTGCATTTGCATTTTCTTGCCACTTTTATGCCAAAAGAAAATCAGTCAAATAAAACACAATCCATGCAGCAGTATCAGGCCACAGGCTTTTTGTCTCAGTCTAACTGACTCTGACAGCTAAGGGAGGAGAGCAGCAAATCCAGCCTGGCTGAACAGCAGCCATGGCTCTGGTTCCAGAAACAGAAGTGGACACCACCACACCCAGGTGCATCTGAGTCCCCTTCCAATGCATACTTGGGAGTAGGTGACCTGGGCTCTTCTTAGACTTCCTCCTTGACACCTCCCTTCCACCTGTAATCCCATGGCCCTGACTGATGCAGTGAGCAGTACTTGTCTGTGGTCTGCCATAAATCCTCCCAAGTGCAGGTGCACCCAACCCATGCCCGTAATCTCTGCTTGGGTGTTCCAGTCTACCACACCCAAAGTGCACCTTGCCTTATTATGTGACATGGTTGTTTTTTTTTAAAACCTATGAATGTGCCTTAAAGCACAAGGCTTAGAATGTCATCAATTTTTGCTTCTTATGCAAATCAAGCTTATTTTAACTTTTCAAAAACACTGCTGAAAAACCTGATCTCTTGGGTATATCTGTACCTTCCTTTCTTTTCTTTTTTTTTTGGATGGAGCCTTGCTCTGTTGCCAGGCTGGAGTGCAGTGGCATGATCTCAGGTCACTGCAACCTCCGCCTCCCTGGTTCAAGTGATTCTCCTGCCTCAGCCTCCCTATCTCTACCTTTTGTGGTAGAGAGTAGAAAAAGTGGTAGAGGTAGAAAAAGTACCTTTCTTTCTACTTCATAGAGAACCATTTGCATATATTCCCAGGGTTTTCCAAGTCTATGTTGGAGGCAGAGTAGGAGAGGAAGCCTGCTATAGAAGAAGTGACATAGATTTAGGAGTGAGATGCCCCAGGTTTCAGTCCAACATGCGTTCCTATTTGTCTGTGTAGCCACTTTATTCTCTGACACTCAATATTTTATCTGCACAATGAGGGCATGGATGCCTATGGAGCATAGGGTAGTAGAAAAGGCATTGGCTTTGGAGTCAGATGTACCTTGTTTTCGACCCCAACTCTGCCACTTCAGAGATAAAATAAGATGCTGCATGTAGAACGCTTAGTGCCACATCTGCCATAGTGAGCCCTTTAGTGGCACCTGACCCTGCTGAGCCCTCCCTTGTTTGAAAGCACTCTCCAGTCCCCACTTTCCAGTACCACATTCCTCTGATTTTCATCCAACTTTATTGGTCACTTCTTTCAGTATCCTTACTGGCTCTGCCTTCTCCTTCCAAACAAAAAATTTTGGAGTTGCTTGGAGGTTATTTCCAGAGTCCTGTCTTTTTCCTCTCTTCCAGGAAGCTCAGCCCTCCCACCTTTGTCTCTCTAGTCCAGACCACTCCCAGGGCACTGAAAGGTCTTGGATAAACATATGCCTACTTGAGGACCTATTTGAACTTCTCAAAATCTGAATTCTTATGTCTTCCAGTCAAAGCACCTCCTCAACCCTATGTATTCTATCTCAGTCAATAGCACCACTGTTGGCCTGGTTGCTGAATCCAGAAACAGGAGACTTTCTTGACTCCAACCTCTCTGTCTTCACTATTCTTCTAATCCATTATTGAACTCTGTGGTTCTATGTTAAAAAGACATTTTGAATCTATACTTGTCTCCGTAACTCCTTCCACTACCCTTGTAGCAATGAAGGTCATCACAACCTCTTGCTCTTACTACTACAGTAGTTTCCTAACTGGTTTTCAGCTTCCAGATCTTTTCCTACCCAACACAGTCTCCAAATATGTGTGGTCTTTCTAACCATAAGTATGTCGTATCACTCAGCTGCTTAAATTCTCCTGGGTAACTTCCCATTTTATTTAGAAATATTAGTAAATTCAGACTATCCTTCGGGACTTAGAATGTTCTGTATCATCTGGCCTCTGCCTCAATCTTCAACTTCACTACATGACACTCTCCCAGCCACTGGTTATACTGGTCCTCTTTTCCACCTTGAGGTCCTCAAAGGTTCTATTCCATGGGCTTAGGACTCCCTGCCATTTCTGGTTTACAGGACCTTTATCTAATACAGGACTCAGGTACAGGTCCAAGGGAGACAGAAGTAAGAGATCCCATGGATTTATAATTGCTCCTACTCTCCCAAGCTACATCTTTGACCAAGAGTCAAGTTCCGAAGTGGTTATTTTCCCTGGCAGTACCCTGATTTCTCATATAAACAGACTTTTCTGACCATGTCCTTCCAATAGTTCAGACCTGTCAGTAGGTCTGAATTACAGGGGTAGAAACAATCCTAAAGCATATGCTGGGATGCTCACTGCATACCAACATGGGTATCTCCAAATTGTCTTGCCTGTTGGGGTTAACAGTTCTTGGAGTTGGCTAATTAGCAAGCCTAGGAGAATGACCACTATGGAGGCATCGCATTCTGGAAGAATTTCTTAGTGTATTAGTCAGGCCATCCAACATTTTGGCCCAGCTTATTTCTTCATTCACTATTCTACCCACACACATGCATCTTGCTACCCACATACAATTCATTGCTTGATGAATTTACCTTTCACAGTTCTGTTTTCATTCTCTACCTGTGATACTTATTTAGCCACTGTGGAAGCCACACTCTCCTTCAAGTTCTAGTCTGAATGTCAACTCATGAATACTCTGAATCTAAGTGTTCATCCCAACAGTAGCTTAGGGTTATCTTCTTGGAGCTCCAAGTGATGGTGCTTATCTCCCACTAGTGGCCCCTGCCACATCCTACCATGGTAGACCAGGCACCATGCTATGCATTTCATAAGCCTTATCTAACATAGTACCTATGAGATAGGTACCATCAAGAGCCCCAGTATACTGCCCATGAGGAAAATTAAGTCTAGAAAATGAAGTGGCATGTCCACATTCATAATTCAAACCCAATCTGTTCTACTCTATCATGCATTATTTTAGCCATTGCACTGTTTTGCCTCATTTCAAAGCATAACTCTCCACATTCCTTGAGGCTCATCTTCATATATACTAGGCCTCCACAGCATATGAAACACTGACACTTTCCAGGTCACACACTGTTAATAGAGTGGTTTCCTATTCTGCTTCTGTAAAGTCTCTTAAAAGTGGCGGGAAGGTAAAGAAAGGTCCATCCACAACAGCATCAACTATTTGTTATAATGAGAAAAAGTTGGGAAATTGATATCTAAATGTTTCCAACACCAACATTAGCTTAGATTCTCTTCCCCACCCTTGGCCTAGGAGGGTCACACCAAGACAAGTCAGACTGCCCTTTGGAGCCCATTCATTAGAGAAGGGAAGTGTTTATGTGGCCTCAGCTTGGGATGATATAATGATTGCCTTTCCTCCCAGCAGGTCTCACCCCATCTCAGGAAGACGTCAGGGGTCAGCACAAGGACAAACTCTGTGTTGATGAGTCATTCTGGGAGAAGGCCAATCATAGGATGGAGGTGGGCTCCAGGGACTGGTGAAAGGAAATGGTACCTTTTCCTTTAAGAACTGAAGTTGAATTTAACCTCAGTCTGATGGCATGAAAAACCACCTGGTCTGTCTGGCTGGGGATCCAGGAAAGGGAACAAGGGTCCCCAAAGAGGAAGACGTATGGACTAGTTTCTGCCATGGCCCTTGGGAAATCTTCGCTGCCAAGACTCTGAGGAGCACAGGTGAGGCAGGTGTCAGAAATACGGGCCCGTTTTGTTTTTTCCATTTGTAAATCTGGTTCCATTAAAAGAAGGAAGAAGTGGTGGAAAAAGTGTACTTTTGAGGAGGCAGTAGAGTGGTGAGGCCAACAAACTCTGGTTTCTCTCCAAGCCAGTACATCTGCTGTGGTGCCCTTGGAGTACTGTTGAATCACACGGTGAAAATGCTGGAGCCTGCAAGTATTACTGCCTTTTCTGCTTCTACTGCCATTACTACCATCCTCAACACCAATACCATAACCTTGGCCACTCTTCCAACTACCGCTACTATCACTAGCCACTCTTTAGTGTCATTGAATTGTTTGGCAGGTACCATTATAGGTGACCAAATGTTTACTTTTCATTAATGTATATAACAGGAATTATTAGAGGAAAGGAAGGTTTAGAGAGGCCAGACAAGCTGACCAAGGCATACTTCTAAATGGCAGAGCTCTTACCCAAGTGCATCTGACACCAAGGCTCTGCTCTTAACCACTATGACAGATGAAAGATTCCCTCTGGGGCAGAGAAGAAGAGTTCAGATTAACAAACCACAAACCATAAAGTAAGGATAAAGCCTACTCCACATCTCTCATCCCCAACTACTCCTCTCCTGCTCACTCATACTTTGTGACTCCATTGCACTCTTTAGAATAACCAGTCTCTCTCCTTCTCCTTTGGGGCTATCACTCCCTTGCCTATTTCTACCATGCAAGATGTGATTTTCATGTTTCTTCTAAATTGCTATAGCCATTCTTGCCTTCTCAGCAGGTCATTGTGACCTCTGCTTGAAAAATGCAGGAAAAAAATTCAGGAAAAAACTCTCATCCCTCAATATCAATCACTGCAGAACAGGTAGGCCAAATATTAACATGTGAAGATTTGGCCAAGCAAGGAGCATCTCCAGTCTCATCATAATGGCATCCAGAGAGCCCACAGCACCCCACTGAGTTCAGGGGAACTCAGTCATAAAGGGACATCCCATCTCTCCAGGGATCCAAAACCAGTTATTCCCTCACCAGAAGGTTATGAGCAAAAGAAACATATTTGAGTTTGGAAGCCTGAACATGCTTTTCAATCATGAGCAAAGCATTAATGTTGATACAAATCTGGACAGGGAGACAGTCTGCTGAAGGTTCCTGAAGTCTTTTCTCTGCTATGCCAGCAGCTGAGGAAAGAATCACCCATGTAGCAGTTTCCTATTGCTGGCTTGGAAAGTTTTCCAGTGGACTCTTCAAGCATAAATATATTGGAATGAGTCTGATCCCAGGAAAAGCAACAAATATCAGGAAAGTGGAACATAAATCTTGCCTAGGGTGGAGATTCCTTGACAGTAAGATTATTTTTTTTTTCACTAGTGATACAAGAGAGAATGTGAAAGTTCAGCCTGATTTTGTGAGCTATGATCATAGTATTTCTCTTTCTGGAAGAAACTTGGCATTGCAGAGTGTTTCTGTGATTTAAGCTTATGGAAACTGAAGTTACTGGAGACTCTGTCTGTAGTTGCATATCCTGCTCCCACAGTTGGGAGCCAGTTCAGTGGGATATGCCCTGAAGTTGGTAGACAAGCATTGACTGATGTTTTGGGACTGAGATAGGGAGAAATCAATCCACTGCTTATACTTATAGTAAAATACATGGGAAGTAAAGCATGTTTCACATTACAAAATTCATACATTAAAACAGGTATAAAGTACATCCTGGAAAGTCCCAGCCTTAACTTCTAGAAGGCCAATTTAACACTATTTACAACAATTATAGCAGCCAACACTTAACAAGGCCTTGTTCTGTAGTAAGCATTTTGCATGTATCGTGTCACTCAATCATCTTGACAATTCTATGAGATAAATAGCTATATTATGCCTATAGGTAAAACTGACACAGAGAGGATCAGAAACTTTTCTAAGTTCATACAGAATATGGGTCAGCATAAAGATCCGACCTTAGGGTGTTAAACTCCAATGCCTATACTATTAACTTCTATATAATGCAAACTAAGGATCAAATAAAAGAAACTCGAAGAGTCCCAATTTAATTGTTGTTCCCCATTCTCTAACTCTTGAGATTCTCAAAGTCGTACATGAAGGTAGACTATAGGAATAAAGAACAGCTGAGTTACTGGGGCCAAAGTCCCAAACCACCAGAGGCAAGCTGTTTTTTTTCCCTCAAATATACAAGGGAAAGGTCTTCACCTCTTGCAGTTCATGAGCTGGACAGATATCTAATTAAGAAGCCTGTACTGTTAAGAAGAAAGCATGGTGAGTTCTGATGAACTGACCACACAAACTTAAGTCGGGAACACCAAGTTCTCATTGCCTTGGTTTAATCTCATGCTTTCAGTTAGGCAGGACAACTAAACCAAAAGGTTGTCGGAGCCAAGGACTAAGACAGCAAAAGAGTCCTAGGAAGAAGGAGGAGAAAGCAGGCTCATCCACATATACTAGAAGCATAGAAAGGTTTTCAAAGCTAAACGAAGGAACAGATGGAGATGGGCTCAAGTTTTTGAGCTTCCAAACAACATGGAATCGTTCTAAGAAATAACCAAGGATGAATTGTTGCTCCTAGAATAAAAAAAAAAAAAACATACGAATCCAGTTTTACCTGATAAAACACCAATTCTGATGACCACTTTTATCTCTTCTTGACTTCAAACTTAAACCAGAAAATTAATAACATATTCATTAATTTGTTTCATTGTTTTTCTCATCAATTACATTTATACAATTTCAGGAAGGCCAATGTTCACCTGTAACATCTTTATTATTTTTAACTTTAACCTGAATTCAATGGGTAGCAGACTTCACATGCAATTAGTGTAAGCCTTAATCAAAGAGCTTTATTGTGTGTTCTAACAGGAAGCATATCTATAGTCCTCTTCTGTTAATGACAGGGGGGATCTTGAGAGCACACGCACAGACACACACAGCCTTGATGTGTGCTACCAATAAGATACGTTCTACAGGGACCATTGAGTATTGCCTTCCATAGGAGAAGAAAGGATAAAATTTTATAGCAGGAAGTAGCTAAGATGATCCTCTTTATAACCTGACCATAAAGAAATCGAACCAGTGGATGATAGACACCAGAGCTCCATGCTCCACAGAACAACTGGGTCATTTTGACTGCTTCTGAATAGAAGTAAACAGAGCTTTATGTAAAATTGTTTATACTGGCCAGACTTCAAGAACTTCAACTTTAGTGTTGGATATTTCAAAACCCTCATAAATTAATGGGTTATCCCTCCATAATTGGAGCCCAATGGATCATCTTCTGATGCCTGGAGGGCAATGGGAGACATTCCTGTGTGTGGCAGATCTAGTCAGTTGCTCTCATCTACAACAAGGACATTTCATAACTTCCAATACTTTGTCTAAAAGGAAACTAGGAAGGAAACAAAGGTGTGAGAAAAGGGACCTTTCTTAGGGATTCAGACAAATATTAGAGCCAATGTTGATTTTCATAGCAAACCAAATGATGCTTTTTGTGATGGTTTTCACATGTGAATTTTTACTACCCTAGTCCTTAATGTTACTTTAGATTATGCCTTTTTCCAGAGCTTACCCTTTAGCTTGTTGAGCTCCTCCTTAGGCTTTCCCTGGGATGGGAGCAAGGGCTTCAGAGTAAACACAGTTCTTCTATCAACAGGACTTCATCTTGACTCTCTCCAGAACCACACTATGTGGTAGAAGCCAGTGTCAACTTCCACATGGTGAAGGATGCCACTGTGCCTGAGATCTGCAAAAGAAATGGGGGTTATTTCCCAGCCTGCTGCTTTACTTGGCATGCAACTATTATGTTAAGAAAGGGCTTAACAATGCCCTCTTTTATATCAGGATATGGGCCACCCCCATCTCCCAGCCAAAACAATAAAAGGAGCATTTGATAGGCAATAAAGTGGCTGTTGCTCAGATGACCCATCCTCCCAAGTTCCGTAAACATGTACCTGAGTCTTAAGGGAGAAGGCAGGAGGCTCAACTTGACAAGAGAGGTTTCACTAAAATCTCTGTACATCATTGAGTCCCCAGAAGAATTCCTTTTCTATTCATGTAATGAATGGAACACAAATATGAAGAAGAATAATTCTTCCCACTTTAAAGGAAATGGGAGCAGCTTTAGCATATCGGGGAATGTAGAAAACATAGAAGAGTCGTGTTCTATATAGCAATGACAGGTTATGGTTTCAAAGTAGCCAAGGCTTTGGCTGATGGTTCATGAGAAGAAGTTAATGATGGGTGCCTCTAGGTTTCTGAGAACATGGGAGAACATGTTACCCACGAAAACATGAGGACAGAGGCAAGCTATTTTACAAGAAACTGAAAATCTCATAGTGGAGGATGAGATGGTGAAGGGATAAGGTAGAAGTTATGTTCTGTTATGTTTTCTAATCCCAGTTTTATAGTCTACATTGGTGTGAGACACATATGCTTGTACAACTTGGCCTTATAATCATTCTGCATAGCTTTCAAGGACCAAAGGCTTGAGGGTTATTCTCTCTCTACCTCACAATAAGCTGTTGACCAGAGGATCCTTCATGGTTCCATCAATATCCAATCTCTTCTAGGCCAGATGGAAAATCTACCTGGCTACCTTTGCACATTTACAACAGAACTTCTCTTTATCAGCTCTACTCCTTTTTCCTGTCATGAAACTTCAGTTGAGCACAGGTCACTGAATCATAAACCATTAGAGTTGGAAGGTAGCCAAGAGATTCTCTGGCCCAGTGATTTTTTAAACTGTTTTTCATAAAAAGATTTTTTCCAATGAAATTTTACTCAAATCTCAAAATATAAAATAAACATAGTAGCTATGATTCAACATGGCATTTTGATCTTAACTTTTTATTACTTTTACCCAGTAAATAAATATAGATAGTAGAATTAGAAAAAAAAATCATCGTTTTGCAGTCCCTAATGAAGCCATGGATTTAGGCAGGAACCATGAATGGGTGCTGAAATCATAAGACGAAAGAGTGATGGGGAGCTTCACAATACAAGATCAGGCTCACATCCACAGAGCCCAGTGATCACACCTATTATTAGTAAAAGTGGGTTAATCAGCTATGTTGTGCCTTCAGAGCAGTTGCAGCAGGGAGTATAGAGCATGACTTACGAAGTACTCTTGCCTGAATAAATAAATAAATAAACTCAAAAATCTTTCCTCTAGTTTCCAGGAAACCTAATCCCATCAGTTTCCAGGAGCTATGGGTCATAAAAGCATAAATCAAACAATACCATAAGGAAGCAAGCAGCCAAATTCAGAATGTAGGACAGTCTACAGAACTAATATCCTAGTTTCTCCAAATGATCAAAAGAATGTGCAGTGAGCTGGATTATTGCCCAATTATTCACTCCTTTTTCCTGTGAGAAGATTATACATTCAGGCCTATTGCTCTTTGGCTGACCATTCTCTCAAGGAACAGAGTATGTTCCTGTCCTATTGGTGTTGACTGGGCCCCATGACTTGCTTTGACAAATGGCAAGTAAGCAGCAGAGATTATGCCATATCCAAGCAAAGCCATGTCAGCTATGCCATCACCAGCTTTCTTGCCCCTTTATTTCTGCCACGAGAACGTCCTGACACAAATAGCCTGGGTCCCAGAAAAACAAGACACATGGAGAGAGGCCAAAGGACTGCCCAACTGCAGACAGTGTGCACTGTGGTCCAGAAATTAAGAAATTTAATCTTTTATGTCATAGCTGTTGAGATTTGGGGGTCTTTTGTTACCACAACAAAACAGGTAAATGTAATATGGAAAAAAATTATGCAAAATGAATTATTATAGAATAAAAGAAGCTGGAGAAATGTAACCATTGAAGATATTTCTTGAACCATGATTAGGCCTCATTTCAAACTATAAAATCTCACTTTGGGGAAAACAGAAGCAATATTAACAATCTTTGTGTATGACAGAATGTTAAGGGATTGTTGATTTTGTTAGGTATGAGAAGTTCATGTATGCATGTATTTCTGAATTAGAGATATATACTGAGATATTCAAGACACAAATGACATGATGTCTGGATTTGGTATGAATACTTCTAGAAAACAAAGTAAGAAATGAATAAACTGTTCACAAAACATTGATAATTGTTGAAGCTGGATAATGAATACAAGGAGGTTAATTACACTATTATCTCTAACTTTATACATGTTTTAAAATTTTGCCTAGTAAATAGGTTTTAAATCATAGTGAATAAATTAAAAGGTATTTCAAAAAATGACAGACAGGACATGAAGGAAGTCATCAGTAGACAAAATTATGAAATTCCTTAAATACGTAAAGTGTTTAGATGAGTGGGAACTTAGAAAGTAAGGTTGAGGGGCCGGGCGCGGTGATTCATGCCTGTAATCCCAGCACTTTGGGAGGTCAAAGCAGGCGGATCACAAGGTCAAGAGCTCAAGACCATCCTGGCCAACATGGTGAAACCCCATCTCTATTAAAAACTCAAAAATTAGCTGGGCGTGGTGGCGCGTGCCTGTAGTCCCAGCTACTCGGGAGGCTGAGGCAGGAGAATCATTTGAACCTGGGAGGTAGACGTTGCAGTGAGCCAAGATTGTGCCACTACACTCCAGCCTGGCGACAGAGCGAGGCTCCATCTCAAAAAAAAAAAAAAGAAAGTAAGCTTGAGAAAGCTTCATTCTCAAGTATGTGCATGTGTGGTGGAGGGTAGCAGGGGTTTTCCTGGTGGAGGGTATTGATCTGCCCTGGAGAGCTCAGTATAAAGTCGACAACTTTACCACATTCACCCATCCAGACATCTGCATACAGAATGATATCTGGTAAAGTATTTTCCTTCCAAGTGAAAAATAACAGACTTCCTTTTCCTTTAAACAAGGCAAAACCTGTCTAAGGAAAACTAGAGCAGCTAATGTGGGTACTGGTGCCCAAGAGCAAAGCACTCCAAAATGTAGCATCTAGGCCTTTTCAGCCCAATAGCCAGCTCCTCCTGTTTTCACCCTAAAGTGAAGCCTACCAGCCAATCAGCCCTGTCCACAGAGGAATGCCAAACAGGCCAATATTGTCTTATTCTTAGATGTGAATGGACTATGAAGAATCGCTATACAATTGGAGAAGGTCTGCAGCTCAACAGAGATAAACACAGGAAAAGTGACACCAGAGAAAACAGAAATAACTAGGAAACAGGATAATATTTTTTAAAAAAGAAAATCTTTAAATTAGCATTCTCAGAGATACTGAAACAAGGCAATGCTCATAAAACAAGAGCAGAATTCCATGAAAATGGAAAAACAAGAGGTAGTAGAAAGGACTGCTGGAAATTAAAATTCAATCCTAAGTCCTACCCTGCCCTGGTTTTAAAAAAAGAAGAAGAAACAACAAAAGAAGATATAATGGAATACCCTCAAGAAAGGAAAGAGAAATCTGATACTTTCTATCACAGGGAAAGTGAAGGAAACTTTTGGGGCACCTAGAAGTGGGAAGTAACTGAAGCAGATAAGAGAAGAGTAGAATAGAAGAGAAAAGTACTAGAAATCTGCCATTTATCTGTCAGAACAGTGGAATTCTAGAGCTTTGTTTAGATCTTTGGTGTTTTCATCATGTCTGGTTTTGTCACCATGTCATTTCAGAATATGTGACATGCACATGTGCAGAAGCAATTTAATGTGATGAGCATATTCTAGAAATGTAAAACCAAAGAAGATTCAGCAGTATATGGAGTATATCCTCAAGTATGTAATAACTCAGCCAGGCTTTTATTTCTAGAACTGAGAATTTCAAAGTCCAGTCCCTACATTCATGGCCAGCTCTTAGTGTATACAGGTTAAGATTAAAAACAAATCTAAGAATCTCTCACAGGGATGTAAATCAGCTAGAGAAGTTCCCATCATTTTGATTTTGAAAGCTGGAACTAAGTGGTTTTCAGATAAGAGCTATGCTTGAAATTTTTATAAAAAGAAAATGTTTGTGTGTTGAGAAAAACTCCATTCACACACATACTCCCCACTCATTGAGTACATATTAATTCACTGCAGTACATTATCAAAAAACTAAAGAATATGTCAAAATTACTTTTACACTGGTTAAATCTAAAAAATTTATAGAACCCATGGCTAATGATTTTGGGGGAAATATCCAATAATGAACCTTGAAATCACATGTCATTTCTGGTAAACACACACAGACACACATTTGGGTGTGACATGAAAGGTATTCTTAGAAAGCACTTGCTAAATTGTTTATTACATTTTATCTAAAGACTAACGTGTCGATTACAAGCCATGTTTCAAAAGAAATTGTTCGTTTGGGCATATGCTTTGGCTGAAGGAAGCTTCAAGAGGTTAAAGGAAGGAAGATATTCCTTCAAAACAAAAGGAAGAGATTCCTTGCAAACAAAGTTGAGTAGATATTAACTTTAAATGATTTTGAACTTTGTCTAGGCTCTAAGTGAAAAAAATCCATGTGTATATTAAAGAAGAGAAAGGCTTTTATGAATTCTAAGAAAGGGTACTGTCAAAAAAAAAAAAAAAAAACAAAACTGATCTTAGGGGAAATTAGACTGCGGATGCTGTGGAGTCCTGGAATGGCTCCAGGCTGCACAGGCCTCTCCAGGAGTAGCGGCTGCACAACCAGTGTATGTTCACAGTGGGAACCCGTGGCTCTAGGCAGCAGCCCTGGGATGGATGCACAAATACAAATACATTCAGCATGGTTATTCGCCAAACCGCCCCAAAGGCCTTCACCAGCCCCACACACAGACTCCACCTTCCATGGGCCTGAAACAACCTAGGAGGAATTTGGAGAGCCTCTGATTTATGATGGTGAAGCTTTCCTTCTTTTCCAGCCTGCTAGAAGGAAAGAAGCCGAATGAAACACTACTCATACACAGACTTCTAAGCCATGGGTGGCATTTGCACCTAAGTTATATCTTCAACTTGGTATACACACGGGATCCCCTTTCCTTTAAAGTATTTAAATAACTTTCTAGAAACTTCAATATGCTAAGCATGTATATTTTCTAGTACGGTCCTTCTGTTCTTTCCATGGAATAAATTGACAGACAGCTGTAAGAGTGTGGGTTTAAGAGTAATGTTTTAAGAGTGTGTGTTCTGGAGTCTGACTTCCTATGTGCACATGAAAGCTCTGGCATGCATGGTTTTATGACCTTAGGAAAGTTACTCAAGCAATCTAATTTTCAATTTGCCCACCTGAGAAATAGAGATGAAGACAGTGTCAATCTTACAGAGTTATTATGAGGATTGAGATAATCTCGACAAAGTTGGAATATTGACCTGTCCAGAGGTATTATGGTTGCAATTTAAAAAGGAAAAAAAAAAAAAAACAAAAAAAGCAAAAAAACCAGCAACTCAAAATGGCCAAAACAATAAGTAAATGTATGTTTCATATAAGTTGGAATCTAGAAAAGCAAGCTTCAGCACAAAATAACTGACAATTCAATGGGTTGTCCAAAACCCAGGTTCTTTTCCCCTCTTCTATGGTATTCTTGGCATTGATTTCATCCCAAAGCTGCTCTCTGTCTTGGTCACATAATGGCAGCCCATGGACAACATTATGACCACCTGTGGCATTATTTCTTGTTCATGTTCAGTTAGAAAAGGTGAGACAAACTTTCCCAGAATCTTTCCAGGAGGTTTCCCTCATCCCTTGGACCAGAATTAGGTCCCATGCTCATTCTAAAATAATCACTGCAGGGAGACTAGGACCACCAAGCTTGGCACAGACTCATCTTTGCAGGAGAGATGGATGAAGGGGAAGATTACGTATAGATTCTGTAAAGGTTAGCTTTTATTAGCATTCTGGTCTACACGCTTGTAGACTTATAGGAAGTTTTTCTAAATATGCAACTGGTTATTGCCTCAAAGGTCTTGAAATGACAAACACATTTTATTTGTTTTGTCGCTTCAGGTTGATTTCTAGTGGCTGTCTAAAGCGATACTTAAGAAGGATTCAGGGGTTCCAACTGTGTTGAGTAGGAGAAGGAAAAATGATTAGTTGTAGGAATTAGCCTGGAATGGAAGACATGGCCTCATCAATGCCATGGGTAGGACTGAACAACTGGGTGCTGTTTCATTTTACACTCTTTTGTTTTGCCACCTTTTAAACTTTAGACAATATGGAACTACACTAACATGTCCTCAAGCTTTTTTGACTAAAACCAGAAGCACATCCTCCCCATGGAAAAATAAATTTCTGAGAGAAAGATTTCTGAGACAGTGAGTTTTCTCAACGGTCCAATTCAACAACTATTTCCTGAACACTAACTTATTTCCTATGTTGTGCCAAGTGCTAAGCAGAATACAAAAGATGTGTAAGACAAACTGTACCCTTAAGAAATTTCCAATCTATCTCAGAAGAAAACATGTGAGCAGTAAAGGGTTAATAGTAGAAAAGACCATCTAGAACTCAGAGTGCAAGGAAATTGCTACCGCCATTTTAATTGGCCATGACTAACTTGACCAGGGAGAATCCCATAATTAAGTGCAGTGCCGTTTGGCAGAGTGGCATATGGGCTCTGCCTAAATCTGTAACAGGGACTGATACTTTCCATGGAGCAGGCAGACAGATGGCCTGAGATTTTCAGACTTAGCTTCAGTTTCTCCCACGTATTAATCATACCCACTACTGTGACCTTGTATAAATATATATTCTTCCAGTAAAGGATAGATCTTGAAGCCTGATGAGGAGGTACGTTTATAGATCTCTAAGTATGGTAGTGGCTTCTTAGGCTCCTGCACCTTCTTGCAATACAGCTCTTAGGATTCCCAGTTGAACAGCATTGATCTATCAAAGTGGCTCTGCACTCTTGGCCCTAGAGAATATGTTATACAGAGAATATATTGTATATCACAAATTCTTACATGCTCATATCAGTGCTACATATCTATAACTAATTTGGAGCAGCTAAGCCTGATAAAAATTTACGGGGTGATAATAACAGCAACAGTTACTCACTAACAGTCACTTAATCCAGAGCACTGGATAGGCAAGAAGAATCATGATATAAAACTGAAAAGAAAATGTCTCTGACTTACAAGATATTTATAATCTGGTTAACTTAATATAACAGAGATATATAGAACAAAATGTATAAACGAACATACAAGACTACTATGTCTCATCTAGGTCCCTACTGTCTCAAAGGCAGATTATGACAGTTGGTTCTTTTGGCTCAATTTTGGTCCACTCTATACACAACTGTCAGGGCCGTCTTCACAATGTATAGCTTTGGATGAGTCATTTCCTTGGTGGAAAACCTACAACGCCATCACAGTGCCTAGAGAAAAATTACCCTCTTGACTTTCAAGGTCTCCAACTATCATCTGAAATCTGCTTCTTCCCAGTCTTCCAATCTATTGCCATGTAATTGCCCTCTTTCACTACCCACAAGGCTCCTTTAACTAAATTTGTTTACTTAAGATTTCTATTTCCAAATATGCCAATGGTGTTCCTGCCTCCACGGCCTGCTCACCTCTGCATGTAACACTCTTCATGCCTCTACTTATATGAGTCTTGTTTTTCTTTGAAGATAAAGGCTCATTTCCTACAAAATTATTTTCCTAAGCACAGCAGTTTACAGAGTCATTCCCATCTCTGAACTTCAACAACACTGGCATTTCTTAGGTAATAGGATGAGTTATTATGCATCAATTTTATATGTCTTGCCTCCCAACCTTGGTTTTAAGTTCCTTGATGTTGAGTACCTGTCCTAATCCTCTCTGTATAGCCAAAACTTAACAAACACAAAATCTTCAACAATGCTCTTGATGGCAATATAAAGTTAGGCATAAGTACTGAGCTGAGTAAAGGAGTAATCAGTTACAACCAGAATAAACTGGAATTAATTTTTCAAAGGTTTACTAGACCACTGACTTTTAAAATTGGATTTGGAAGAAAGGGCAGGAATGACTGAAGTGTGAGAAGGAGGAAGCAAGAAGGGCGTAGGTTAAAATGGTGGCTGTGGACATGGAAAAGAATGTGGACATGGAATGGGTGGGCCCGGCAGCCTGGCCACATTCTGATAATGCAATAAAATCAACAAACCAGTGCAGAAGTCTGGTTGCCAGATGCCCTTCCCATTGCATATCTTCTAGGTGTAACTTGCTGAGGTCTACAGAGTCAACAATTAGGGCCAAGAAAAAGTCATCCTGTAGGCTCAAATTCTATCTTATGACCTTTAAATATTTTTTTCAATTCGTTTCTTTAAAATACCATTTCCTTTGGCAAAGTAGTTTTTTTCCAATGGGAAGCTTGTTGGTAAGTTTTTTGGTCCTCATTTTAACCTTGTTAGAACAATTGGACAGAATTGCAAATGTTGATTAACATTTTGCACATGTATTTATCCTCTTTTTCATGTCCTCAAGTCCCTCCCGGAAGCTCCATATTGTAGAGAAGACCCTATGACTTCTAGATCTGCAGGTTTTCAGTGGGGTAGGGTACGTTACTGTTATGTTCTGATCAAGGGATCAGCCAGGTTTGGCTGAGGCTGCACAGCTGTGACCCAGTCAGCAAGCCCTGACCTCAGACCCCTCTCATGCTCAACACTTTAGCTTTAATCCACCTCAGTTCTTCTCCTGAGCAGACATCTGAAGAGTGTGTACATCAAAGAGTTAGGAAGGTGTGCCAAGGAAGGTATGAATTCTCTCACTTGATATTTCTTAACTTTGTAAACACTCTACTTCCCTACAGATCTGGGTTACCAGATACCCAAAAGAGGTACAGTCAATTCCTTATTTAAAGTTTCTTTCTCCTTTAAACTTCACTGTTCAAAACTGTCCATCTATTTTCTCTATACTTATTCCATTCTCTGTGTATTCACAGTATGAAAGAAATAAGAATGGCAGAACTCAAAATACGGATCTTAGAAATTATGTCCTCAGAGCCCCTGACTCATCAGAATAAACCGTAGCCCAGAGGGGGATGCGGCCTGGTCAGTGTCACCTAGACAACTTATAGTTCTTTAATTATATTAAGAACTAAGATCTTCCCTGTAATTTGACTTATGTCCCTAATGTAACTGCAAATTTAAAGAACAATTAATGAGGACCCTTCTTTAGATAGAATGTTGTGCTTCCTCCACGTTAGAAACATACTCATTGCAAGAAGCCAAAGTAAGAATTTCACGAGAAGTCAGAAAAAGAATTTTTCATCAAAAAACCACTATGGTAAGTTTTATCTGTGGATCAATTATACTGCAATGAGCCCACCTCTATCCTCCCTTAAATTTATATAATGTTAACAACAACAACAAAAAAAGATAAATAGACAGGACGGTCAGGCACCTGCTCTCCCACCTCAAGGATTAGCTTCCTCTAGAATAGTGTTTCTCCGCAGCAGCATTACTGACATTTTAGGTTGAGTTTTTGCTGTGGGGCTGTGCTGTGCATTGCTGGATGTTTATCAGTACCCACTATCCCCAGCTTCTACACCCTGGATGCCAGTAGCAATCCTTCTTCCCCTACACCCCCCTCCATGCTGCCCCCAGTTATGAGAACCAAAAACGTCTCCAGACATTACCAAATTTCCCATGAGGGAAAAAATTGCCACCCTCCTCCCAGAGAACCACTGGTCTAGAACGTGGAGGTTATTTTGGGAGGTCCTTGCAGAAGTTTCTCATTAATATTTGTGTTCCATACCCTTTACTACCTACTCTACCATTACTGCTGTAATTTCTATCCTGAGCTCCCCCAAAGAGGTTAACATACAGCAAACAACACTGCCCTTTCAAAATGCCTCCTCCAGAAAAGGCTTGACAAAAAGTGGAGATCACTGAAAGATGTGAAAACCAGAGGGTGAGGCTCACTGGCGGAGGTGGGGTTGTGGGGGGACTATAAAGGTGACTTGACTGCAGAAAGCACTCAGGAAGTTGAACTCCTCTCTGAATTTACAATTAATTATGCATTGCTATATAACAAACTATCTAAAATTTAGTGGATTAAAACAATGTCAATGTATGTGGGTCAGAAATTTGATCAAGGTTCAGATGGGCAGGTTCTTCTGCTCCATGTGGCACTGGCTGAGGTCACTCATTCAGTTGTATTCCCTTGGTTGCTGAGATAAGCCGGATATCCAAGAGAGCTTCAGTCACATGTCTGGTATACTGGTGCTCCTCCAAATGGCCCCCCTCTCTCTCCACATAGTCAGCGTGGGCCTCTTCAGAAGATGATGTTCAGACATCTAGCATGCTGGTTGATTTCCAAGAGCAAAAAAGGAAGATGCCATACCTCTTAAAGACTTAGCTTAGAAATGGCATGTGGTTTTAAAAATATGTGCAAGATACATATAGAAACAAATATAAATGTGTGTCTGAGTCTGTGTGTATACATGTATTTCCTCCCTCGTTTGTAAAGAGGACCTAGTCATAATGATATTCCAGTAACAATTAGCATGTCTAGTATTCCGACCTTGGTTTCCAAATACCATTTTCTAGTAAAAGGAACGAGGGTTTTTTGGAGAAATGATTAATTCCAGGGCTACTGTAGGAAAAATACAACATGATCCTGAACATCTTGTATTGACAGAAAGTAAGAAAGTGTTCATAAAAAGGTAGGAGCGTGTTGAAAGGACATTCAATTCATGCTGAAGAAGCTCCCAGTGGCCAGATCTGTGACCATTTAAGCAATAAAATAATGAGTACAGTAAACGATGAGCCACAAAATAAAATAAATGTCAACTGGTCCATATTGATATAAATAAATAATTGAATAAATAAACAAATGGAGAACGGGCAACTCTTACAATAGAATTACAGTTAATAAATCTAAAAACAGGAAAAATAGAAGTAGAATACCAAATAATTGTTTAAGGCAAGAATCACGGACAGATGCTAAAATTAGTAGGCAAAACTATAATGAAAAACAGAATATTTGCATATTTTCTATGGTATCCTAGAAAAAGCCTCCTCAAAAGATAACACATTCTATCTAATCCCTGAAATCTATAAATGTTATATTACATGGGAAAGACTTTATGGATGTGATTAAGTGAAAGATCTTGAGATGGAGGGGTTATTCTGGATTGTGTGGGTGGGCCCTGAATACAGCCACAAATTTCCTTACAAGAGACAGGCAGAAGGAGATTTGATGGCACACAGAAGATCATGTAAAGGAGGAGGAAGAAAGCAGAGTGAGAGAGAGACGATGTTACGCCACTGCCTGTGAAGGTGAAGAAATGGCCATGGGCCAAGGAATGAAAGGAATGCAGCTTGAGATGCTGGACTATGTGAGGAAGGGAATTCATTTCTAGAGCCTCCACAGAGAGCACAGCCCTGTAACACTCTTCTTTCAGTTCAATGATAGTGATCAGAATGAAATCCAAAGACTTCTGGCCTCTAGAATTTTAAGAGAATTAAGTTCTATTGTTTTACATGACCACGAGTATGGTAATTTGTTACAGTGGCCAAAGTGAACTAATACGGTCTCAAAATATTTACCCGTAATATGCTTACTAATTACAGAAACAAACAAACAAACAAACAAAAACAAACCCAGGACTTTTAAAGGGAACTTGTAAGATGCCACCTTAACTAAAGGACCAAAGTTAAAATGACCAGTAATACAATATCTTAACATCATGTACCTCCTGTTATGATATACTGCAAAGATCCAAAATCACCTCTGAAATTTCTTGCCAAAAATGCATAACCCTGATCTAATAATGAAGCATTTCACACAAAACCAAATTAATGGACATTCTACAAAATAACTGCACAATACGCTGAAGGTAATTAAACAAAGAAAGATTGGAGACTGACCCAGATTGGAGAAGACTAAGAAAAAATGACAACTAAAGGTGATGTGGAATCCTGTAATTGATCCTGGATGAGAAAAAAAATGACATTCGTGGGTATACTCATTTACTATCACTGCATAGCAAATTACTCCTAGCTTAGAGGCTTAAAACAACAGTCATTTATAAGCTTTCAGTTCCGTAGGTCAGAATTCCAGCATGGTGTATCACTACTCAGGGTATCACAAGACTGAAATCAAGCTGGCATGACTGAGTTCTTGTCTGAAGCTCTGGAAATGAATCCACTTCCAAACTCATTCAGGTTGTTGGCAGAATTCAGCTCCTTGTGGTTGTAGGACTGAGGTCTCTGTTTTCTTGCCGGCTGTCAGTTGGGTCTTCTCTCACTTCCTAGAGGCCACCTGCATTCCTTGCCATGTAACTACTTCCAGCCGTGGGGGTTTTCCACATGTCAAATCTTCTTTGTGCTTCAAATCTGAGGCCTAATGAGTTTGACCTCTAGACCCAGGTTTAAAAGACTCATGTGATTAGCTCAGTCCCACCTGGAGAGTCTCTCTATATTAAGATCAACTGATTTTGGACCTTCATTATATCTACAGATTCCTTCCCTAGCAGCACTTACTTAGTGTTTGATTGGATAACTGAGAGACAGTGTGTGTGGCTGGGAATTTTGGGGACCATCTTAGAATTCTGCCTACCCAAGTGAGACAACTGGTAAAATTTGAATAATGTTTATAGATTAGCTAATAGGATTATATCAATGTTAATTTTCCAACTTACATAATGATACATTGGTTATATAAAACGTTAACATTAGCAGAAACTGGATGAATGTACATGGGAATTCTATGTACTATTTTTGGCATTTTTTGTAAATCTAAAATTATTTAAAGTAAAAAGTTTTTTAAAAAGCAAGTCATGGCCAGGCTCAGTGGCTCACACCTGTAATCCCAGCACTTTGGGTGGCTGAGGTGAGAGAATCACTTGAGGACAGGAGTTTGAGACTGGCCTGGCCAACATAGTGAGACCCCCAACTCTACAAAAAAATTAAAAATTAGCTGTGCATGGTGGTGCATGCCTGTAGTCCCAACTACTCAGCAAGCTGAGGTGGGAGATCACTTGAGCCCAGGAGTTTGAGACTACAATGCGCTATTATTGTGCCACTGCACTCCAGCCTGGACGACGGACCAAGGGCTCACATCTTAAACAAAAACAAAGCAAGTCACAAGGCTATCTCGGTGTCATGGAATACTATGCAGCCATAAAAAGGAATGAGATCATGTCCTTTGCAGGGACATGGATGAAGCTGGAAGCCATCATCCTCAGCAAACTAACACAGGAACAGAAAACCAAACACCACATGTTCTCACTCATAAGTGAGAGCTGAACAATAAGAACACATGGACACAGGGAGGGGAACATCACACACCAGGGCCTATTAGGGGGTAAGGGGTGAGGGGTGAGGGGAGGTAACTTACAGGACAGGTTGCTAGGTGCAGCAAACCAACATGGCACGTGTATACCTATGTAACAAACCTGCACGTTCTGCACATGTATCCCTTTTGTTTTGTTTGTTTGTTTGTTTGGTTGGTTTTTTTTTAGAAGAAATAAAGAAAAAAGACTAGCTCAGTGTCAAGGGGAGGAGAAATAAAGTGCATTTCTTGCAAGAAAGAGGCACATGCACATATAGGGAGGAACAGATGGTGACTATCCTTGAAGGCTATTACAGACACTATGCGTAATAAAATAAAAATATGACCAGTTTCTGTCTCATAGAACTTATAATCTGGTGGGTGAGAGGATGTCTATTCAGCAGATATTTGTGATGTATCTTCTATAGAGTAGGCGCCATGATAACAACTGGAGATGCAATAGTGACCATGATACCCACAATTATATTATAGTTTAATAGAAGAGAACCACCAGTAACCAGATAATGATAGCTCAGTGTGTGACAGCTATTTTGGTCAGATAAGCATAGGGGACTAAGACAGCAAAAAACATGCAGCGAGCACTTCTAATTGTGCCAATTAGAAAGAGCTTCATTCATAGCTTAATAAACAAACATGAAGATGTACTTCTTTCTTGCTTCTGCTCCAATATTTGAAAATGTTCCAACAAACCAAAACTAAAAGAAGTTATCTGTTCAATTTACTGCTGTGTCTTCTCATTTTGTGGGACTATATTTTTTTGTTTAATTTGCTCATAGAGTAGGTTTTTATATAAATGCATGTTTTCCTACTAATACAATTTTTAAAACTCCTACTGGAGTTGCATATACAATTCTAGATTTTATTTGTCCAAGAATCTGAAATTTAATTGGAAATAGGTTTCACTCATGTTCTAACAGTTTTCAGAATTTTTGGTAAGCCATCATTTATAAGCTTATAAGAGATTCTCTCTCTCTCTCTCTCTCTTGCTTTCTCCTTATATATAGGGAGAGCATATATATGTGTGTATATATATATATGCTCCAATATTTGAAAATGTTTTATAAGCTTATAAGAAATGTTCTTGTAAGCTTATGATATATATATCATGTATTATATATATGCAGAGAGAGATATAGAGACATATATATGGGGGCATGTGATATAGAGACATAAATATATATATGGGGAGAGTTCTTATTTTATATATATTAATCTTATTTTTATATATTAATCTTATTTTATATATATAAAGAGTTCTTATTTTACATGGATGCGTCTTGTAAATCTAGTTCCACTTTGTTCAGGAAATTAAAGGTAATAACTCTGACAACTGTCAGAGTCCTCTGTCTCCCCCCATCTGGGCCTATTCTAGATCTGAGAGCTTTTTTTGGCCGAGCTAATAAACCTTCCCCCAGAAATGCACCCACACAGAGACCCACCAAGCTACTCATTTCACCTTATGTCACCCAGGTTGTATGAGAGGAGTTGCATAAAACATTGAGTTTGGATCGTTGTCACCTCTCCGTGGTTTGTCAGTGAGTTCAGCTAACGATTCACTTAGCAAGTCTTCAGCACCACCTCTGGCCTGCCTGCTGGGCTTACATCCTTGCCCTGGAGTTTTCCCAGACTCCAGAAAGTAAAGCTAGAGAATGATACAAAACATTTGGGACTCAGCATATGGGAAACGTGGGCTTGGAGGTGGGAGCCCAAGTCACTGGCTACTTCGGCTCTGTCGTGTTTCTGAGAACGGGGGCTTCAGTCTTCTGTAGCCTCAGACCTCTCCCGTCGCACTTGTGGAGTTACTGCATTTCTGTCCTTCCCTGTGGCCGGTGTTAAAGCCATTGCAAGCATGTTCAGCTGTATGAAGAGGCAGTCCTAGATAGGAAAAGAGAGTTCATTTTTCTACCTCTAGAGATAGTGTTTCTTTAACTGGCCTCCCAAAATGGAAGCTATAATTTTCCTGACCCTTTCCAAGGAAAGAACACAATAGTGTTCATCAGGAGTACATTTCAAAGCTTCTATCAGGAACAGCTGGAAGTTTTTTGTAAAATCTAAAAACATAAATCCAGGACCGTCAGGGTGAATGTGTGTTACGCATGTTGCCACATCCCATACCAAGAGATGCTATGGAGATCCAAATTCTTGTGGGTTCACAAAGAGGTAAGAGGGGTGGAAAGAAAGGTATTTTCCTGTGGTAGTTTGACATTAATTTCTTTTCTTTCAATATCCCAGTTGCGTCTTCTGAAGCTGAGTCTCCTGTTTTATGGTGAGCACTCATGCAAAGTTCTAGGCGAGAGGAAGGGGTGTGGGTGACGGGATGCGAAGCAGGAAAACACTGTTCCCCCAATCTATGTGGTCAGGAGCCAAAGAAACTAACTGGAGTTGAACGGACTGTCACATGGTTAGTCTGCAAAGAAAGAGAAAGGGAGGAGGCACAGGGAGGGATGTAGTGAAGTGTTTTCAGCCTGTTGGGAGAAGAAAGCAAAGGGAACATGAGAATGGAATCACCCTATTTAACAAGGTAGAGGTGAGGGCACTGTCCTTCTGGAGGCCATTGGACTAAAATGGCCAGGGACAAACTATTCATCACCACCTGAGGCTGAGTAAATTTTCCTTCGCTAAGAGTAAGAGGCAAAGTCCAAGACCCAGCCTGACGCTGGAGCGGAACAGTCCCCCATCACGCCATCATGCTCTCCCTGCTCCTGCCCTAATGGAACTTCCTCTGCAACCACAACAGCAAGACCCACACTGTTCGGCTCCAGCATCTGGGGTCGGAACACAGTGCCTGGGCCTGGAAGGAAGAGTCTAGACTCTGCTCTGCATTCTATTTTATTTACTTTAGGTTTTCTCCCTTAGAACTGGGTGCATGCGACATAGAGCCAGAGAGCCTGAAAACTCTGCCACAGCCCAGAGCAGCGTTTGGAGCACCCTTTCATTTCTTTCCCTGCATTTCAAGGGACAAGAAGTGGCAGCTAGTTATTAAAGAGCCACCCCACCCAGAGATTAATTCAAGACTGCTTGTAGGGGTGAAGTCATGGTGAGAATTACCACTAGTTATCTTCCTAATGGCTGAGAAAGGTCATTAGGAAGGTCGGACACAGGTTTTGGTATCCACGGTTGTATAACATGGATCTATAACTCTGTGCGTGTGTCAGTGTGTGGAGAGAGAAAGAGAGAGAGAGAGAGAAAGAGAAAGGATGAGGAGATGAAGAAAGGAGAGAAGAAAGAGGAAGAGGAGGGATTGGAAGATAAAAGGACGGGAGGAAAACGATTTTTACTCCAGAGAAGGAGAGAGAGGGGAAGAGGTTCAAAGGATGAGAAAAAAGACAGGTAAGAATGGGAGTAATCAGGACAAAGAGAGAAAGAGGCGAAAATGGAAGAGCGGGGAGGCAGCAATTGTTTATGTTGCAAAGGACTTTCTTTTCCTGTACTTTTAACCCTAAGGTCTTAATGAATGAGAAAAAAGAGCTGCTTCTCATGAAAACTCAAGGTGAGTAAATTCTGTTATCTGGGTAGTGTTCGAGCTCTTTCTAGTGCCTGCCCCTCCCTCTCGGCACCGACGTGTCAGGGTGAGTTCCTCCTGCCTGTGGCTTCCAGAGTCTTCCAAGGAAATGTGTCCTTGGATCTGCTGCTCCTGGGTGTGCTCTCTCTTTCCCTTTCCCCCTAATCAAATTTGCCTATTCCAGTTCCCATTCCTCCAAATCTCTCTTTTTGTGCTTGTTTTCCCGAGTGTGTGGAATAAATGTATTAGTGCAAAGTATTTGCATTCATTTGCCTATAATACTTTAATCTCCTAAAGTGACACCGGAAGACGTATTTTTAAATGGGTGTTGGGGGAAACATATCTAGTGGAGTTGCTTCTGCTCCACTAATCCCACCACGGAAGCCTGTCCTACATATTGCCAATCTTGTTTAAAAGTTCAAGGCCATTTTGGGCACAGTGGCTCATGTCTGTAATCCCAGCACTTCGGGAGGCCGAGGTAGGCAGATCAATTGAGGTCAGGAGTTCGAGACCAGCCTGGCCAACATGGCAAAACTCCGTGTCTACTAAAAACACAAAATTAGCCAGGCAGTGGTGGTGCATGCCTGTTGTCCCAGCTACTTGGGAGGTTGAGAAATAAGAATTGCTTGAACCTGGGAGGCAGAGGTTGCGGTAAGCTGATATTGCACCACTGCACTCCAGTCTGGAAAACAGAACCCAGGCAACTGAGATGTTACAAAAACATTCAGGGCCATTCATGCTCAGAAAATGGCATGGTGTGTCTGTATGGAGAAACTATTTAAGCATCTTATGAAAGCAGTAATTCATGAAACATTTAACCCTAGTATTGCTATACTGGGATAGTAAGAAGAAATTCAATTATACCCTTATGCCTAAGAAAACTTTTAGACAGCAATATAAAAAACCTCTGTGATGGGTTTTTTATTTTCCCTAGCTGCTGTTTGAAATGGAAATATACACCTTTGAGGCATCTCTTCATCTTCCTTATCAAACACATGCACCAGTACTAGTACCACTAGATGAAGAAGGGAGAGGAGTGAGATTGACATCCTAACCTCCTAAAGATCACTCATACTATAATCAAGTCAAGCAACTGCTTCTTTCGGGCCCATTTATACCTCAAGAATTCCATCAATTAGAAGGCTCACTACATCAGGGAGTCTCCCATGAACAGAGGCAAATGCAAGGAGACTATCATAATCTTGGGGAACGAGTTTGAAAATGAATAGCCCAGGGTTAGGGTATGGAGGGCAAGAATGTGCATTTTTCCCACTCATCTCCTTTGCCAATTGAGAGTCAATGGTGAGCAGTTATGAGAAGAGGCTGAAGATCTGCACAGTCTGTCCAGCCTGGATCTGGCCTTCATTCTCAGATTCTTTAGTTCCATTATCTGGAGTATGAATCATATGCACGAATGCAGCATTCGTGGGACCTGCAAGTTTCGTATCTATAAAGCCTTTAAAATACAACATGCCAATCCCATGGCACAAAAGAGTCAGTGGTGAAATAGCAAACTCAGGTGAGATATGAGAAGGTGCAGCCTTCCCAAGGGCAGGAGTTGTGAAGTCTTCATACCAAAGCCCTGCCTTGTGGTGCTATCCAGCCTAATGTCCTGGTATGAACTAGCCTGCATAAAACCATCTTTGTTTTGAGATGGAGTCTCGCTCTGTCACCCAGGCTAGAGTGCAGTGGCACTATCTCGGCTCACTGCAACCTCCGCCTCCCAGGTTCAAGTGATTCTTCTGCCTCAGATACCCAACTAGTTGGGATTACAGGCGCCCGCCACCACGCCCGGCTAATTTTTGTATTTTTAGTAGAGACGGGGTTTCACCATGTTGGCTAGGCTGGTCTCAAATTGCTGACTTCAAGTGATCCAGGTGCCTCAGCCTCCCAAAGTGCTGGGATTACACGCATGAGCCACTGTGCCCGGCCCCCTCTTTGTTTCCTTAAATCATGACTGTACTTCTAACCCCTAGGAGATGGATCAAACACACGCTCACACCAAGTAATTAGGTAGTCACACAAAGTTGATCAATGTTCATTTCTCTTCTGCTAGAGAAGCATTCAGCATATCAGACTGCTGCCTGGAAAATACCATGCTTGATTAATCAGAAAATCATGGCAGTAAAAAGTTTCAGAAAAAAAAAAACAAAAAACCACACACACACACACAAGAAAAAGTAGCTCATTTGCGTATGGACACACTTCCAATTCTGTAACGAGTAGCCTACGGAGTTTCAGAAAATTTTCTAAGCCAACCTTAGACCCAAACCTGCCAGAAGGCAGGCCTTGACACAAACTGAACTTGAGCATATGGTATATTAGTAGTGTGCTCTGTTTCAGGAATGTGTAAGATAATAGGCCCCGATAATTAAAACAGCACATTTGTTTATAAGCATAACTTGATCTGGGGCATATTGTTAGAAATTTTAGCAAGCATGATGTTTCTTTCAGGACTAATTATTCATCTGAACTTGAAATACGTTCCATATTATTTATTCCACTAAATCAGTAGAGCACAGTGAATGCTTTCTGTTGGTTGACCAGAAGGTTCAAAGTTCTGGCTCATTTTGACTTGTGTAGGTGGAGCCCTAGATACTTACATACATGATTTCACTAGCAATAGTCTTTTTGTTTTAATTGTGACTGTGTGGTGTCTGAAGACTGCACTCTACATGGATTTGAAAATTTTAGGGGAATTTTGAAAATTTTAGAGGAATTTTCTGTCCCCTATACATGATCAATATCATCCTACATATGTTTGCCCAGATATTTACGATCTGCTCAGTAACTGAGTAAATTAACATTTCAAGATATCTACCCAGATCAGCAGAAGAAATGGTTGGGCCTGTATTTCAAGATATGTGGTTTTGCCAATTCTCTGCCATCTAATCTTTTACCATTTTTCATATTAAATGTACAAGCATAAAGAAATGTTTCAATACCTGGCCTGAAGTAAATGTCTCTGAGTATGCATTTGTGAATTAGCCAAGTGGGGAAAAGTACTGCATAAGGCATCCAATTACCCTTGTATGATGTGATTCTAACCAGTAGAATAACAGCAGGAGTTCTTCAGAATAAGATGTCCACAAAAAGCAAAGCAGAGAAGACAATAACTGTTTCAAAAATTAGTAAACATCCTTTGGAAAAGTGTCATGAGACCTTGTTAGAAGACAAGCTTCCTATTTGTTTGGAATCCTTCATTCTAGAAACATCTTAGGCCTTACAGCATAGATTAATGACTCAAATCATTTTAATAAAGAAGAAGAGGAAAAGAAAATGAGTTTTACGTCACAGTTTGAAGGATGAACATCTGTAATTTAGCTTTCAATTACCATTTGGTATATAATAACGTTACTTTAAAATAGATGTACCTAACAGCCAGGAGTTGAGGTCATCTCAGAATAGTGATCGTGGGGTCATCTGATTCCCCAGACTATACCTGGGCCTAGCAGTCTTGAGCGACAATTTATCCTGCAACATACATCCTAGTCATTTCTCACCTACTGGACACAGGTGTTTTTTATACTTTATAATCATTGAAATACTCAATGCTAAGGCATGATCTAGTCTTCAACAGCGGATGCTCAGATTACAAAGCAATGTCTTCCTGTCATTCTTTTATTTGTCATTATGTATAAATTATTTAATACCTGGATAGTCATTTAAGAATCTGTTTAATTCATTTAAAAACCCTGTTGCATTTTCACTTGGCTCAAAATAAGGTACCAAGTGCAGAACCACTTCTCACCTACCTGTGCAGACAGATACCTACATCTCTAAATGCATTGGGGAAAATCGATTTTCTGCCACATAGCATCAAATCACCAGAGAAATACAACATAAAGTAAATATTTACCCCCGCAGGGGAGAATGGAGCTCAGTTTTATAATGGACATCAGCAAAGTCCATGGTTTAAATTACAGACTAACAAAGGGTTCAAGAGCTCAGAATTAAGTTATTCTGTTTAAAATCAATCACAGAGACTGTCATTCTGCTTATTGCTTTGACTCCCTAACGCAAAGTTAAATGCAGATTTTATGTACAAGTAGAAAGTATCAAAAGATCTGTTCTTTTTCAGGCCTGTATGGACTGGGCGGGGGTGAGGGCATGGCGGGTAAGGAGCAAATGTTTAGGACATTAATGTAATTAGAATGAGGAGTGCATTTTTCCAGGAAAAAATTTAAATCTTTATTTTTAAAAATCCCACAAATCCATAATTAAATCATCATCTGAAAAAAAAATAGTAGGGAACAAAACGTGGGGTACATTTAAAAGGCACTAGATTCATTAATACCAGAGCCATTCTGGAGACGCCATGCAGGAAATCGGGAGTTGCTCTAAATCTTCTTTTTAGTGGTATCAGAACTGGGGAGAAGGGTCCAATCAAAGTGTTGCCTTTGCCAGGGTATTTGGATTGAGGTTATGAGGAAGAACCCTTTTGCTTTGTCAGTGGGTTTCATGTTGGGCCACCACTCCAGCGCTGAGCAGCTCCCCGATGGCCCCGTCATCGTATCTCAGGACCTCCTTCAGGATGTGCATCGTGTGCTGCCCGAGCAGGGGAGGCGGCCTGGCCTCTGACATCTTGAACTTACTGTATCTCACAGCTGGGCCTGCCAAAGGAGAAGGAAAGCAGGAAGCCTGTTAATGACTAACCCTAGGAAATTAATTACCTAAGCAGCCTGGGGTGTTTTCCATGAATGCCAAAAATATCAATGAGTGCCAGTTACACCCTTGCAGACGCACCATCGTTTTGGAAATAAACGTGTTTTCACTTGTGGCTTTTCTTGACTCAGGTTCATCCAAATGTGCAGTGTTCATCTGACTCGCTCATCGCCATGCAGTGGGGCTGCATGGATGAAGCTAACATGTGCCGGGCCTCTTTTGGAAGCTGGTGTTCCCGTCATGAAGACTCAGAGGTAGGGCACTCAACTGAGTGAACTCTGGGTAGGAAAGAACAGTGACCACAGAAACATAGTGTCTCTCTGAAGCTGGAAATTTGATCCCAGGTGAAAGCATCCCAGAAGTTGACTACTCAATGTCTACTGTATGGGTCCATGGTTTAGTTCAACTGACTGCAGATCACTGAAACCTCAGCTAGACCCTGGTTCAAGGCTTTTGGTGGTAGAAGAGGTTGTATGTGCAGGCTTCACTGTCAGAGAGACTTAGGCTTTGCTCTCAGCTCTTACGCTCTCTAGCAGAGCCATCTTGGATGAATGACTGAAATTCACACGGTAAACTGTTTACCATACAGACTTGAGGTCAGGATTTAATTGAGATAATAGACAGAAAGCACTACGTAAGCATTCCCTCACCCATGCTAATGCACAAAACTTGTTGGTTACTGTGATTACAAAAGCTGCTACAACATCTCTCTTGAAGCTTATAGTGTGAGGAGAAAAGGGGTGCTGGGCACTAAGTTCCTCTAAAAAGAGTTGAGCAATGCTTTTAAGAACTGTTGGAAATAGATTTTACTATCTCCATTCTTCCCATGAGGACACGAAAGTCCCTAAAACCTAAAGTTTTGCTCAAGGCCACATAGCTAATCGTAGGGCCTGGATGAAAATCTGTGTCCACTGGAACTGTCTTACATTAAAGGCCATGAACTTTCCATAACATCAGCGGCCACTTCTGACTTCTCACTTTTCCATGGAGAAACTGGACACTGGGGAACATGTTGTTGAAACTAATTTTACCTTTGTTATCACATTCAGTAAGTGGTATTTATGTTGGCTGTCCTTTATGTCTCATTTGATTAGGCTTCAGGAGAACAAATGAGATGGTAGTCACAAGAAGACTTGATAAAACAGGACATTCCTATCTCAATTTTTTTTTTTCTGGCTTTCTCTTGATTTGATGAGCCCATAGAAAGAACAAATAAAACCAAAGCATGAGTGAGTAAAAGAATGTCCATCAGTAAAGCAGCAAATGAGCTTTGAGCTCTTTGGAGAATTCCATTAATAAAAGTACCTTTGCGCATGCCACTGTTGATAGAGATGGAGGACTTGGGTCTCCTAACACCGTCAAGCTGTGCCTTTGTGTAACACGTCCGATCCACTACAGAGGGACAACTTTCAACTGATGCCTAAAGTTTTTCCTTCTCTGAAGCTTAGTGACATTCGTTGTTTTCTTCTCACATTTTCTTTTAAATGCCTCAGTGCATGACTACCTTTTCAAGGGTTTGTCCCTTTTCAGTAAGAGAGAAATCAACTATAGCACACACTTGGAGGCAGGGTCCACAGCTCTCCCAAGAATGCCAATAATGTGATGGTTTAGGGATCTGACCCTTACTCATTGCTCTCTCCAACTCTGTTCCACTTTGATAGTAATTAGAAACAGTTTTAATCTAAAACCCGTCTATCAAAAGAAGAACTCCACTGAGGCAATATATGCCTCCTGAAGTCAATGTCATGTGACTTTACCCCACTTGAATTTCCTGAAACAAGACTCCAGAATGGAAAATAGTCATTTGAATATACCGAGAATCTGGGTTGGAATACAGCTCCTGCAGCTACTGCTGCAGTAGTAGTAGCAAGTCAGTCAGTAGCAGTAATAGCGATCATAGTCCAGCTACCATTTCTTTTCTTTTTCTTTTTTTTTTTTTTTTTTGAGATGGAGTTTCGCTCTCGTTGCCCAGGCTGGAGTGCAATGGCATGATCTTGGCTCACCGCAACCTCCACCTTCCAGGTTCAGGCAATTCTCCTGCCTCGGCCTACCCAGTAGCTGGGATTACAGGCATGTGCCACCCGCCCAGCTAATTTTGTATTTTTAGTAGAGATGGGGGTTTCTCCATGTTGGTCAGGCTGGCCCAGCTACCATTTCTTAAGAACTTGTGATGTGTCAACCATTGCACCAAAGGCTTTATGTATTAATACATCATTGCATACAGTTCTCACAACAGTCCTGTCTGGTAGGTAGACTGTCAGTCATCTTTATTTCCAGATCAGGACATTAAAGGGAATGGAGGTTTAAATGTTAAAGTTAGAATTAAGGTTAGGAAAGTAAAATAACTTGCCCAAATTCACACAGCTAGAAAATGATAGAGTTAGATTCCAATTTCATGTCTGTTGGGTTCAATAACTTGGATTAAAAAATAATAATAATTTATTGAGGTAAAACTTACATAACATAAAATTAACCATTTTAAAGTGAACAAGCAGCTTCTCCTCATTCCTCCCAAATCCAGGCAACCATTAATCTACTTTCTGTCCCTATGGATTTATCTATTCTGGCTCACTCCTTATAAGGAGGATCATATATAATTTGTGACTTTTTGTGTCTGGCTTCTTTCACTTAGCATAATACTTTTGAGATTCATCCATATTATGCATATCAGTGCTAAAAGCCTAGACTTTTAACCTCCACACAGTGATCGAATGAGGGAATTCTTCAGGTCCAGCCAAACTAAAGGGCAGTTCAACTTGTGTTACTCCCACTGTATGCCATAGTTTTCTGGTAGCTTCCAGACCTACAGTGAAGACTATGCTACCAGTTTAGAACGAAGAGCATTTAACCTTTTACATCAAACATCTTCAAGAATTTAGGTTGGTAAAATGGTATTACTTGGCAACTTTTTCACACTTGCTAGGATAAAGACATAGACTACAACGGGACAAAGTGATGTTAAGATCTCAGAGAAAGCTAAATTCCCATGAGTCATTTGAAATCTGTTCTTGCAACCCTGTGCAATAATAATAATAGCAGAGACATCCCTCTCTGAATAAGGTTTGCATGAAGAAAACAAAGGGCTCACAAAACACATTTGTTTCAAAAAGTAGAAAATATTTGACATAATTATTTATATCTAAGGTTCAAAGAAAATGACTGATCTGATCTTTCATCTAAAAAGTTATGAGCAAGGTAAGTCACATGCTCTTAAATTTTTTGGCAAACTAATATCTATGTTTTCATCTGTTTTTAAATACGTACAAGCTGTGTGAACTTCAGAACTCTTAAGGTCTCAGAGCCTCAGTCTACACATTTCCAAAACAAAGTCAGCAATACCTACTGAAGGTTGGTTTGGGCACTGAGTAATATTATATAGATATCATTCAATATCAGTAATAGTCTAAGAAATGTATGTAAAAATAACAAGGTAAATTTTTGCTTATAAAATTAGCAAATAATGTGGGAATTTTTGTTTGATTTTAAGAGGTTGGTGGCTGATAGGAGTGTAAATTGGTGCAATCCTTCTGGAGGAAAAATTTGTCAACTAAATATCAAGACTTTTAAGTGTCTGCATACTTGGATGGAGAAATCCCATTTAAAAAATTTTTTCCTATTGACATAATTAGGAATGTTCACAATTTTCATAGGCAAAGATCCATATAGATTTTTTAATCTGCTACTCTTAAGAGCTCTCGACTTCCTACATGGCATTGTAACCTACAGCCCATAAAAATTCTTTGCATGGGATCCCTAACTTTGGTTTAACTTGAATTTTCTGTCCGCTCATTGCTTCCAAAGGTTACCTCTGTTAGGACTAGGTGTTCAGCTTCTCATTATTTCATGTACTGCCCTGCAGACCTATCTTCAACCTCTCTTTTCCAGATAAAAATGTTAAATAGTTATAATGTGGAAAAATATTAGAAAGATTTATCCAAAAGTTGGGCACTGGTTAAATAAATTATAGGGAAATTGTACAGTAATTTCAAGTTATAATTTAACTTTTGTCTTTGAGTACATATATTGCCTTCACACTCTCTTGAAACCCCACTGAAATAAAAGTATAAAAATTAAACAAAAAAACTTCATATGAATGAAAAGAATGGAAGGGAGCATCACTAATGAATGGGATATTTCCAATGAATTTACAGGCCACATGGATGAGATCATGTTGATGGATAAAAGAGATAGAGGAAGCTGAAGCCTAAAATATTCTAGAAGGAGAATAAGAGCAAGTGGATACCAGTTGATCTGTTTTGCCTCCCAAGAGCCTTTGATCTTAAAGTCAGTGATTATGAGAGACACAGAACAGGGACTAGAAATAGGACTAAGAAGAAGGATTGAATGTCTCAATAGAGAACAAGTAGTCCAGTTTGGATCTGCAATAACATTTAAACAAGCTTTGTAAAAGTAGAGTACAAGCAGCTAGCATTTAGCCAGCATCAACCTCTTCTTTTAAAAAGAAGCTCAAGAAACCTATAAAGGGAAAGTTAAAAATTTTTAATATGGATTTTTGTGCCCCCATGCAAAGCCCTCCATACTTGTACATTTGAGGGGCCCATAGCCTGTCTATGGCTCTGAATCCATGTCGTAAAGACTGTCAGTGAAATGACCTTGACCCACACTTCCAAGCATTCTCATTTGGAGTAGATCCAGTAAAAGTGGAAAACATCCTCAACAACAGAGAAAAATCAATGCCAGACATCCAGATCTTTTTTCTATAAAAGATTGATCAACCAGAGATCACTAGAAATATGAGAACCAAATAAAAGATTTTAAAAGTGGAAACAATGAAGATAACTCAGAACAGAGCAAGAACAGAATGCTATGCAAAGAAAAAAAAAATACACACAATTGAAACAATACTTAGCACTTAGATTTTCCAATATTATTGTCAAAATTAGGAATTTAGAAAATAAAGTGAAAGATGCTCCCAAGGATATAGGGACAAAAATACAGCTTGTCTAAAAAATGTGAGAAAGAAGCTAAGAGTTCTCATAAAACAGACAAGAACCCCAGGAAAAAAGAGGCAAAAAGAGTAGAAGAGGATAAATTTTTCTTTTTTTTCCAAGGAGAAATTTCTCAATAAAGAATATGAGGAATAGAGAAGAGAGCATTTTTGCAGATGAAAAGAGTCAACTGAGAATACGACAGTATAGATGAAGAAAAGATTTACCTCTTTACATGATGTAAAATTTCAGAATATCAGCGTTAAAAATATCTGAGAAACTTCCTGGAAGTGGAGGAGGGGTGAACAATTCAAGATCTAAACTGTGGGACGGGAAGGTGGAAACTAGTTTTTTGTTTTGTTTTTTTTTAAGAATAAAATTAGACTGCACCAAACTCCTCACTAGTGTCTACTAAAAACTACAAGTAGAACTTGTTTTCAACTTTTTGGTTTTTTTTGAAGACACAGAGTCTCGTGCTGTCTGCCAGGCTGGAGCGCAACGGCACTATCATAGCTCACTGCGGCCTCGAGCTCCTGGGCTCACGGGATCTTCCCACTTTAGCTTCAGATGTAGGTAGGACTTCAGGAGGGTACCACCACAGCAGGCTAATTAAAAAAAAAATTCAGAGATAGGGACTGGCTATGCTGCTCAGGCTGGTCTCAAACTCCTGGACTCATCCTCCTCCCTCAGCCTCCCAAGTAGCTAAGATACAGGAACATCCATGTCCACCTTTCAACTTTCTTAAGGGAAATATTATTAAACCTAGAATGGTTAGAATGGTATGGCCAGTCAAATGATTAATCAAATATGAAGATATTTGCAAACTCTCAAAGAGTAAGTAAGTGCACTGAAATAAGTTTCTTGAGTATGATTCCAGTAAAATATAGAAGCCAATGGGAAAGAAAGAAAGAAAGAAAGAAAGAAAGAAAGAAAGAAAGAAAGAGAGAGAGAGAGAGAGAGAGAGAGAGAGAGAGAGAGAGAGAGAGAGAAAGAAAGAAAGAAAGAAAGAAAGAAAGAAAGAAAGAAAGAAAGAAAGAAAGAAAGAAAGAAAGAAAGAAAGAAAGAAAGAAAATTTTGATACTCAATGAGGACCTACCAAGGAGCATAAGGAAAGAATGTCCCAGGATGACAGCTCAGACCAGAAGAGCCAATAAAAGCAGAGATGGAGAAGGAGGACAGAGGCCTTCAAAAGGGATATCTAAGAAGGCAAAAAAGAGCCTTAATTGTATAACTGCTAAAACTGAAAAGTTGGAAAAATATAATAATGAGAAAAAGTTACATCATGCAAGAAAAAATAATAGATACTCTACAAAAAAATGTGCATGGAAAAATCAAGATCCAAATATGAAGCAAATCCAAAATATGGCAAGATTTTAGGTAACTGATGGAATATATGCAAAGAAAATTCATTTGAGCTTAATGCCAAGAACATTCATTTAAGTAGCACGTATAACCTTGTGCATTCTCTTCAGCAGCTCTTAGCATTAAATTGTCCATTTAGATGCCTGTATCCCCTATGGGGGCAGGAACAATGTCAATTGTGTTTGCTAATGGGCCTTCAATGCTTTTGATGGTCCCTAAAAAATGGAAAATATCAATGGCAAGCATTCCTTCTTAGATATTCACTATGACTGTGGACTATGCCTTTTTGTTTCGTTATTTCATTGCACTTTTCCATTTATATTAGGTAGAGACTATTATAGCTCTCATTTTACAGATTAGAAAACTGAGGCTCTTTGAAGGGTTAATTAATTTGTCTAAGGTTATCCAGCTAAGTGATAGAACCAGTATAAGAGCTTATATCGGGCTGGTGGTGGCTCACGCCTGAAATCCCAGCACTTTGGGAGGCCAAGGAAGGCGGATTGCCTGAGCTCAGGAGTTCGAGACCAGCCTGGGCAACACAGTGAAACCCCGTCTCTAATAAAATACAAAAAATTAGCCGGGTGTGGCAGAGTGCACTGGTAGTTCCAGCTACCCGGGAGGCTGAGGCAGGAGAATTTCTTGAGCCTGGGAGGCGGAGGTTGCAGTGAGCCAAGATTGCGCCACTGCACTCCAGTCTGGGTGACAGAGCGAGACTCTGTCTCAAAAACAAAAATAACTTCTATCTGTTAGACATCATGGCTCATGCTCTGTCAATCAATACAAATTTTTTGAACAAATAATTGCTAACAATAAAAGAAAGTTTAATAAACACTGTGATATTACTACACATAGTAATACATGTCATATTAATGTATGCATCTACTAATTTATTCTACATATAATTTTGGAGTATCTATTCTGGTGCCAAGATCTGGGCTGTATTATCTAGATATATATTAGCAAACAAAACACACCTGGACCCTACTCTTCTGGAATTTACTTTCTGATGGGGGAGGCAGACTATGAACAAACAAAAGCAAATACATTGCTAAAATCTGCTAAAAATTATAAAATTATTAAAAACCAAGTTGAAAATGGAACAATATTGCAACCACAGTGGGGAGGGGCTGAAGTGGGAGAAAGAGTATTTCTAAATGAGATGTGCAGAGGCGGCCAAGCTGATTAGGTGATCCTTAGGCTGAGTCGGAAGCTGAGCTATTAATACGAACAGTGGGGGAAAGAAGATTCCAGAAAGCATAAAAAAGTCTGATGTTCAAGGGACTGAAAAAAAAAATGATCCACTGTGGCTAGCATGTAATTTAACAGAAGAGAGGTACTAGATGAAGTTGCAGGGAGTGGCAGGGGATGGTATGCACAGGGTAGAGACTACAGCAGTGACAGTGGATCTTATTCTAGGTTCAGTGGGAAGCTACTGGAGCTTTACGCAAAGCAGTGGCAGGACTTACAATAAGGAATACTTTTGTGCTAGGCAGAGAATGTCATGAGTTTGGAGGCTCTTGTAGGTAGATGATGGCAGCCTCAACTGGAAAGGTACATTAGAGTTTGAGAAAAGTGGATGTGTTTGAGAGGTATCCTGGTGATAGAATGAAAGGACACACTGATTAATACATGGGCCAATGTAGTTCAGGAGAAAAAGAAAAGGATCAAAGAAGAATCCTGAGTTTCTGGGTTCACTTACCAGATAGGGAAGATTGAATGGATTGCATGGACAAGTTTGGCACAAGCCAAGGATTATTTTTTTGGACATGCCAAGTTTGAGATGCCTATGAGATATCCAAGGAGAGATGTCATTGGGTCTTTAGCTATGCAAGTCTGAAATTAAAGGAAGAGTTTTGGCCAGCATATATAAAATTAGAAGTTATTTAGCATCTAAATGTCCTCATTCCAAAATGACATATTTCTACAGCAATTGTATTTATTCCAATATCTCTGATGCTGAGGTTTTAAAAATAAGTTGTTTATGCATCCTTTTCTCTACTGTTTAAGGTCTTTGCTAAAACTTGTTGCATCAAAAATATTTTATGTCCACAGGAGGCAAATAAAATAAATAAGTGATTAACCTCTAAAGCTCATAATTTTGGAGATAAGTGCATTTCTTTAAAAGAAAGTCCATATTCTTGTCCTTCAGCAGACAAATCTCTATGGACTTCAGGGTATAAATTAAGGTACTTTTACTTTTACTTTAAGCCATGCTTACAGGTTATGCCTACCTCTAAGCAAGCGTTGTGTGTGAACTGCCTGTGGTCCTCTAAGGGATGGTTCTAGAGGGATCTAAGACAATGACAAAGGCTTTTTGCTTCAACTGCTTCATATGCCCATACCTGTGAGGCTGAACTGATCAACTTCATAGAAGCCAGAATTACCGAGCTGGCAGTAGACAAAATGCAGAGGTAGGTGTGGAAGGATCCTGTCACAGTTTCTAAATTATATGTGATAACATCTAAAACTACTATTTAATGAATGCTTACTGCATACCTCACCTGACGTGAGGTGCTATGTGTTTGTTATCTAATTTGATCCTCACAACATTAAACATTTTTTTTTCATTTACAAATGCATTTTATGCCTAAATCACAAAGGAGGAACATGGAGCTCAGAGGGGTTAAGAAATGTGTACAAGAGCATACGACAGATGCAAATATAGATCTGTTGACTTCATAGCTGTTGTTTTTGAGAAGTGATTCAGCAAGGTGGTTAAGACTGTGGGTTCTAGAGCTGGAGTGTCTAGGTTCACATCCTGGCTCTGCCATGTACTGACTCCATCTCCTTGGGTAATGTATTTACTGACTCCATCTCCTTGGGTAATTTACTTACTGAACCTGTACCTCAGTATCTTTACACATAAAATGGGCATGACACTGATATAAAGTGTCATATCAAGCTGTGAGAATTAAAAACTTTGCTTCTTATGAATCCCTGAGAACAGTACCAGGCACAGTAAATACTCAATATATGTTATCCTTTCTTCTCTGCTACAGTGATGACCTTAGCAAATTAGAGCTTTGATCACTTACTCTCGTAGAGCTTTGATCACCTGCTAATTTCAGACCTAGACTTCCCAGAACATTAGCAAGTTAGTTGCATTTTAGATTTGTGAGAGAAGACTAAAAATAAAAGTTATAACTTGTAGAAATCTTTAACAGTCAGGGACAAGGTTTTTTAAAGTGAAGGGAAAAGGGAGGAAGGAATCAACCATTTCTCAAGCACGTGTTACATAAAAAGCACTTTTCAAAGATTTATTTTGCTTATTCCTCATTACAACCCTTTGGGACAGGTATGCTTCCCCTTCCTACAGAGAATAAAAAAGAGGCACAGGAGGTTGGATGATTACCCAAGCCACACTACATACTTAGTGTCTCTAACAGCATCAGGACATATACCAGAAACTCATTTTACACCCTTTTACCTTTTAACTAGTTAAGTGTAAGGAACTATGAAAACATGGGACTTCTTTCACTCATTTAACAAGCACTTACTACAGACACTATTATATGTGCTTCACTCATTTATTTTGCTCAGTCCTTATGATAACCCCAGAAGGCACTATTATCATCCCCACTTTACAAATGGGGGAGACTGAGAGACAGAAGGGAAGTCACTTGCTCAGCGTCACAGAGCTGGTGAGGAGCAGGGCTATGATTTACACTCAGATGTTCCTGTGCCAGAATCCCAGCTCTTTGCCACTGGACCACACTGCTTTCTGGTGAAACAAAGAGAGCAAAGGAAGGAGAGAATGATCTCAGCTTGAAACTGAACTCAGGGGTCTGGAAGTAGAACATGCCAAGAGCCACTTGAGGCCTCATCTTCTGACCAGTATGTCCTCTCCATCTTTCTAGATCAGAGTCCACCAGATTCTTTGTGCAATAAATACTTGTTATTACTTCATGTTTTCAAATGAATTTGTCATATGCCACCTATCCCCTTGCAGGAAGTCCTGGACTCACAGCACTGTCGATACATGCCAATTTCCCATGCCTCTGAATCAGGGGATGCTCTGCAATGCCTCCCTCTCCACCCATCCTGAAAGGAATGAAGCCTTCACTGTAACCTCTGTGGAAAGTTACCTGAGTCAAAGCACAAGGAGGGCCTAGTGCCTGGCGCCCCCTGAGAACCCCTCAGGCTAGCTCTGTGGTGTTTTCCATCTGTGGTTTGAGGCCCCTCCGTAACACGGCCCCAGTTGTTTTGTCTCACCTCCTTTTAGAAACCACCCATGATTATTTTAGGGTGAAAGGGAAATCTACCCAATCTATGCAAACACCCCAAGCTACTCTAACGATATACAGGTTCAAGCTACATTTCTATAAGCCAAACCAACTTAATAATGTAAACAGTTGCAGGAAACAGAGGTAGCCAAAAACATGTGGGAAACCATAATGAATATTCAAGTAATGGGAACATAATATCACATCATCATGAGGGAAGAGACCTAAACAGTCCCTTTTTCCAGAACTCCATGCACCTTCCATCCTAATGATGCATTTCTACAGCAATGAAACAAACTATTGCGCAACCTCACAGCTAACTGGCAACTGATCAGCACTAAGGGTTAAATTAATTAACATAGCTGGCCAATCTGATCACACTGGAAATAAGAGTGAATAAAATTTAATAAATGGAAAAATACCCTAAATGTGTGGATTTTTTTAATTTGATTTTTTTTTCTTAATTTCTGACGTGGGTATCATCAACTTCTTAAAGTATCAAGAATACTTAAAAGTGAACATCTGTTTTATAATATATGAAATGTTTGTTATAACAAACGTTTTTTCTTTGGACTTCTTTGGCTCATTGCTAAGATACATGCTGTAGATACCATTTAATCTTCAAGGCTTAGAAGTGTAGTAAGAAGCCAAACTTCATTTTGTTGAAAATAATGATAGCTCCAGTACTAAGTTATTGCACAATTTCCCCTCCAGTGCTTGAACTCATCATCATAACAATAACAATATTTTTATATGGCACCTCTCAGCCATAGCATCCAATGCACCAAATGGATTCATACACTTAGAACACATTAAACCCATTAGATGTGAGATAAAAACCGAAAAAACTATTTAACTAGCATGGAATGGTGGGATAAGGCCATAGAGAATAAATATGACTTTGGATATTTTTAACAGAAGAACTCAATCCGTGGCACTGCTTACGGGACCAGGCATCCCAGAAACTCAAGGCATCTTGTGGTATGTACCACCAACGTAGATAGGTCTCTAGACTCATTCAGAGTTCAAAAACGCCATAGATCACTACTGCTTGAATCAATTTTTGGCTCATTGTTTTTTAACTCAATAAGGAGGGCCTCAAGTGCCAGTATCTATAGGTTGTCTATTTTTAACCACATCAATGACCCTTTGATAGTCATCAGTGTTATCCACCAAATTTCCAGTTTCTGCTGACAACTGAAATCAGGCACTGAGGAAAAAGTCTCAATCATGGAGGTTTATTAAGCCAGCTTTAGGGTACATCCAGGAAAACCACGAGCCATAGACACATCTGTAGCTGTTTTCCCAAGAGCTTTCAGGCTGTCCAGTATATATACATGTCCTTAAAGGGGAGAGAAAACATGTAGGAAGAGGGCCAGGTACAAGGTAAAGTGGATGGTTACATTCCTGTGAGACCTTAGTTAGTGCCAGGTAAATCTACATTTTACATGTAATAAGGTGAATGTTTGAAGAGAAAAAGAAGTAACGGAAGTGTAAATTATGCAAGTGTCTCTGGGTAGGTGGAAATAATTGGTCTCCTCTTATCTTTGTTCTGCACCTGGAAAGATAAGCTTGCAATCTACCCCATCACTGTGGAATCCAACAGACTTTAAATTTAGGAGCTAGACTTAGATTGCAGACCTAAAGTTATAATTGGCACGCCCTTGCTTCTGGGAGGCCAGCAAAAGATTTACCCATGATTGATCTGTGGGAGCAGTCCTTCATAGATGCTCAAGGCCTTTCACCTTGTAGGAATCTGGCTGATGTATAATGCCAGTAACAGCTTCATTTGGAAAAGGGCATTGCATGACTCAGCCTCCAGTCTTAACTTTCCCTTTTGCAAAGAAGTTTGGGGGTCCTGAGATTTTTTTACTTTCCTTTACACTAGTTTCCAGGAATATGACAGTATTACACACCCTGGTCCCTTTGGGGTTGGGTAAAACTGTGTGAGCCCAATGAATTGTGAATGAAAGAATTGTGGTTATCAGCTTAAGGAGATTTTGGGGTGAGACGATGGGGTTTTCTAAATATACAATCATGTCATCTGCAAACAGGGATAATTTGACTTCCTCTTTTCCTAATTGAATACGCTTTATTTCTTTATCCTGCCTGATTGCCCTGGCCAGAACTTCCAACACTATGTTGAATAGGAGTGGTGAGAGAGGGCATCCCTGTCTTGTGCCAGTTTTCAAAGGGAATGTTTCCAGTTTTTGCCCATTCAGTATGATATTGGCTGTGGGTTTGTCATAATAGCTCTTATTATTTTGAGATACGTCTCATCAATACCTAATTTATTGAGAGTTTTTAGCATGAAGGCCTGTATTTTATTGAGGATATTTGCATCAATGTTCATCAGGGATATTGATCTAAAATTCTCTTTTTCTGTTGTGTCTCTGCCAGGCTTTGGTATCAGGATGATGCTGGCCTCATAAAATAAGGTCGGGAAGATTCCCTCTTTTTCTATTGAATGGAATAGTTTCATAAGGAATGGTATCAGCTCCTCCTTGAAACTCTGGTAGAATTCGGCTGTGAATCCATCTGGTCCTGGACTTTTTTTGGTTGGTAGGCTATTAATTACTGCCTCAATTTCAGAGCCGGTTATTGGTCTATTCAGGGATTCAACTTCTTCCTGGTTTAGTCTTAGGAGGGTGTATGTGTCCAGGAATTTATCCATTTCTTGTAGATTTTCTAGTTTATTTGCGTAGAGGTGTTTATAGTATTCTCTGATGGTAGTTTGTATTTCTGTAGGATTGGTGGTGATATCTCCTTTATCATTTTTTATTGTGTCTATTTGATTCTTCTCTCTTTTCTTCTTTATTAGTCTTGCTAGTGGTCTATCAATTTTGTTGATTTTTTTCAAAAAACCAACTCCTGGATTCATTGATTTTTTTGAAGAGTTTTTTGTGTCTCTATCTCCTTCAGTTCTGCTCTGATCTTAGTTGCCTTCTGCTAGCTTTGAATGTGTTTGCTCTTGCTTCTCTAATTCTTTTAATTGTGATGTTAGGGTGTCAATTTTAGATCTTTCCTGCTTTCTCTTGTGGACATTTAGTGCCATAAATTTCCCTCTACACATTGCTTTAAATGTGTCCCAGAGATTCTGGTATGTTGTGTCTTTGCCCTCATTGGTTTCAAAGAACATCTTTATTTCTGCCTTCATTTCATTATGAACGCAGTAGTCATTCAGGGGCAGGTTGTTCAGTTTCCGTAAAGTTGAGCGGTTTTGAGTGAGTTTCTTAATCCTGAGTTCTAGTTTGATTGCACTGTGGTCTGAGAGACAATTTGTTATAATTTCTGTTCTTTTATATTTGCTGAGGACTGCTTTACTTCCAACTATGTGGTCAATTTTGGAATAAGTGCGATGTGGTGCTGAGAAGAATGTATGTTCTGTTGATTTGGGGTGGAGAGTTCTGTAGATGTCTATTAGGTCTGCTTGGTACAGAGCTGAGTTCAATTCCTGGATATCCTTCTCAAAGTTCTGTCTCGTTGATCTGTCTAATGTTGATAGTGGGGTGTTAAAGTCTCCCATTATTATTGTATGGGAGTCTAAGTCTCTTTGTAGATCTCGAAGGACTTGCTTTATGAATCTGGGTGCTCCTGTATTGGGTGCATATATATTCAGGATAGTTAGCTCTTCTTGTTGAATTGATCCCTTTACCATTATGTAATGGCCTTCTTTGTCTCTTTTGATCTTTGTTGGTTTAAAGTCTGTTTTATCAGAGACTAGGATGGCAACTCTTGCCTTTTTTTGTTTTCCATTTGCCTGGTAGATCTTCCTCCATCCCTTTATTTTGAGCCTATGTGTGTCTCTGCACGTGAAATGGGTCTCCTGAATACAGCACACTGATGGGTCTCGACTCGTTATTCAATTTGCCAGTCTGTGTCTTTTAATTGGGGCATTTAGCCCATTTACATTTAAGGTTAATATTGTTATGTGTGAATTTGATCCTGTCATTATGATGTTAGCTGGTTATTTTGCTCATTAGTTGATGCAGTTTCTTCCTAGCATCAGTGAACTTTACAATTTGGCATGTTTTTGCAGTTGCTGGTACCGGTTGTTCCTTTCCATGCTTCGTGCTTCCTTCAGGAGCTCTTGTAGGGCAGGCCTGGTGGTGACAAAATCTCTCAGCATTTGCTTGTCTGTAAAGGATTTTATTTCTCCTTTACTTATGAAACTTAGTTTGGCTGGATATGAAATTCTGGGTTGAAAATACTTTTCTTTAAGAATGTTTAATATTGGCCCCCACTCTCTTCTGGCTTGGAGAGTTTATGCCGAGAGATCTGCTGTTAGTCTGATGGGCTTCCCTTTGTGGGTACCCTGACATTTCTCTCTGGCTGCCCTTAACATTTTTTCCATCATTTCAACTTTGGTGAATCTGACAGTTATGGGTCTTGGAGTTGCTCTTCTTGAGGAGTATCTTTGTGGAGTTCTCTGTATTTCCTGAATTTGAATGTTGGCCTGCCTTGCTAGGTTGGGGAAGTTCTCCTGGATAATATCCTGCAGAGTGTTTTACAACTCAGTTCCATTCTCCCAGTCACTTTCAGGTACACCAATCAGATGTAGATTTGGTCTTTTCACATTGTCCCATATTTCTTGGAGGCTTTGTTTGTTTACTTAAGCTGATAAGCAACTTCAGCAAAGTCTCAGGATACAAAATCAATGTGCAAAAATCACAAGCATTCTTATACACCAATAAAAGACAGAGAGCCAAATCATGAATGAATTCCCATTCACAACTGCTTCAAAGAGAATAAAATACCTAGGAATCCAACTTACAAGGGATGTGAAGGACCTCTTCAAGGAGAACTACAAACCATTGCTCAACAAAATAAAAGAGGACACAAACAAATGGAAGAACATTCCATGCTCATGGGTAGGAAGAATCAATATCATGAAAATGGCCATACTACCCAAGGAAACTTATAGATTCAATGCCATCCCCATGAAGCTACCAATGACTTTCTTCACAGAATTGGAAAAAACTACTTCAAAGTGCATATGGAACCAAAAAAGAGACTGCATTTCCAAGACAATCTTAAACCAAAAGAACAAAGCTGGAGGCATCATGCTACCTGACTTCAAACTATACTATAAGGCTACAATAACCAAAACAGCATGATACTGGTACCAAAACAGAGATATAGACCAATGGAACAGAACAGAGCCCTCAGAAATAATACCATACATCTACAGCCATCTGATCTTTGACAAACCTGACAAAAACAAGAAATGAGGAAAGGATTCCCTATTTAATAAACGGTGCTGGAAAAATTGGCTAGCCATATGTAGAAAGCTGAAACTGGATCCCTTCCTTACACCTTATACAAAAATTAATTTAAGATGGATTAAAGACTTAAATGTTAGACCTAAAACATAATAACCCTAGAAGAAAACCTAGGAAATACCATTCAGGACATAGGCATGAGCAAGGACTTCATGTCTAAAATACCAAAAGCAATGGCAATGAAAGCCAAAATGGACAAATGAGATCTAATTAAACTAAAGAGCTTCTTCACAGCAAAAGAAACTACCATCACAGTGAACAGGTAACCTACAGAATGGGAGAAAATTTTTGCAATCGACTCATCTGACAAAGGGCTAATATCCACAATCTACAAAGAACTCAAACAAATTTACAAGAAAAAAACAACCCCATCAAAAAGTGGGCGAAGGATATGAACAGACAGTTCTCAAAAGAAGACATTTATGTAGCCAACAGACATATGAAAAAATGCTCATCATCACTGGCCATCAGAGAAATACAGATCAAAACCACAATGAGATACCATCTCACACCAGTTAGAATGGCGATCATTAAAAAGTCAGGAAACAACAGGTGCTGGAGAGGTTGTGGAGAAATAGGAACACTTTTACACTGTTGGTGGGACTGTAAACTAGTTCAACTATTGTGGAAGACAGTGGTGATTCCTCAAGGATCTGGAACTAGAAATACCATTTGACCCAGTCATCCCATTACTGGGTATATATTCAAAGGATTATAAATCATGCTGCTATAAAGACACATGCACACTTATGTTTACTGCAGCACTATTCACAATAGCAAAGACTTGGAACCAACCCAAATGTGCATCAATGACAGACTGGATTAAGAAAATGTGGCACATATACACCATGGAATACCATGCAGCCATAGAAAAGGATGAGTTCATGTCCTTTGTCGGGACATGGATGAAGCCGAAAACCATCATTCTCAGCAAAGTATCGCAAGAACAGAAAACCAAATACCACATGTTCTCACTCATAGGTGGGAATTGAACAATGAGAACACCTGGACACAGGAAGGGGAACATCACACACCCAGGCCTGTTGTGGGTGGGGAGGGGGGAGGGATAGCATTAGGAGATATGCCTAATGTAAATGACGAGTTAATGGGTGCAGCACACCAACATGGCACATGTATGCATATGTAACAAACCTGCACGTTGTGCACATGTACCCTACAACTTAAAGTTAAAAAAAAAAAAAAAAAAAAGTGGGCCAGATGCGGTGGCTCATGTCTGTCATCCTAGCACTTTGGGAGGCTGAGGTGGGCAGATCATGAGGTCGGGAGTTTGAGACCAGCCTGGCCAATGTAGTTAAACCCTTCTCTACCAAAAAAACAAAAATTAGCCAGGCATGGTGATGCACGCCTATAATGCTAGCTACTCAGGAGGCTGAGGCAGGAGAATCGCTTGAACCCGGAAGGTGGAGGTTGGAGTGAGCTGAGATCACACCACTGCACTCCAACATGGGTGACAAAGTGAGACTCCATCTTAAAAAAACAACACAAAACAAACAAACAAACAAAAACAAACAAAGAAAATAAATGTGTATGTCATCTCCAGGACAGAACCCTCAATTGCTGATTTAAGACACTGTCATTCTCCCTGTCCCTGGCAGTGTGTGAGAATGGTGACTGCTCCACCAGCCTGGGTACCTGTCAGCCCATGATGGACAGGTAATGTGAGCAAGAAATACATTTGTGTTGTTTTAAGACACTGTTATTTGGGAATTGTTTGTTACCTTACCACAAATTAGCCTATTAAGATTGATCACATGCCTCAGTTTCAGTGTAGAGACCCACTTGCCTGGACTAGAGGAGAAACTCATTAATCTAGTTCCTCAGCACTCCTTTAAAAAGCATTCACTCCAGACGTTCCAAATACTTTGAAATGGCTCATTATGCGTGTAGCCAATTTTGGCCAGTGGAATGATGATACTAACTATTATTTATTGAGTACTTACATGTGTTAAGCACTTGGTGGAATGCTTTCTATATATTACCTTCTTTGATACACTAAATGAATTTAAAAGGTAGGATCATTATGATACCTAGGATCATTTTCTCAATGAAGAAAGTGGGGTTAAGTAACTGTATCAAAATTACACAGCTTGTCAACTGAAGAATTTCATTAGAACTTAGGCTGGTTAAATACAAAGTGCGTGCTCGTTAACACTGGGATGTACTTCCTCCCTGCATAATGTGGAAGAAAATCTGCTCTCATATCAGTGGCTGGATAAATACAATTCTTTAGCAGATGGTGTTATAAAGCAGTACTGTGTTATAAATACTTATATATTTCATGACTGCTAATCCATTAAGGCATTTATCTTTCATTTGAAAAAGTAACAGGGCAACCTGTATTTGATTTATCTATCTTGTTCCAACCCACTGAAATGTCATAGTAGATTTATCCATTTCCTACTGGAAAAATATATGGCCCATAAGGAAATACTATTCATATTCATTAGTAAACATGCTGTCTCCCCTCAAAGTGTGCTACCCAAACCTTCCTCTGAGGTCTCTGAAAAATGTGGGACTGGAAGAAGCTCTCTCCTGAATGTTTTTTTTTTTTTCCCCAACACTACTGTTTGCTTCTTATTATTTTAGACACTCGTGAACACTCGAATGGGTGAAGAAACACCTTGCCGACAATGTGCTCTTTGCCAAAATAATCAATTGTTCCACTTCTTTGCCTTCTAGAATTCAAATATTCAATACAAGCTCTTTGGGCGCATTCCCAAGACTTTGGTTAGATTTCACCATGGAAAACAAAATTGGTTCAGCTGAAGTCTATAGCCAGAACATTTTAAGCTTCATAGTCCTTCAAAGTAGTGACCTTCTCCTCACCTCCTCTGCCTCTGTGCTCCATTAAGGAAAATACCGGAAGTTTCCAGTCAGAGAAGCCAGATCACATTTTGATTCAATTTTAAAAGGAGGAACTAAACAGAGCTAGAGTAGGTGGTTATTTATGCCTCTTACCCCAAATGAGCTTTGAAAAGTTTTTCTGTAAACCTGATGATACTAGTCTTTTGTAATTAAATAATTTTTTTCTGAATGTCTTAGTCACTATAGTAAAATAATTAGTCTTATATCAACCATCTTCTATTCTTTCCCCAGAGTCCTTAAGATCACACAAATCACGGTTATATTTCAAGCAAAGAGAGAATCAAGAAAATTAGGACCCCAAAACTGCTGCTAACAAAAAGGGAATGTGTTAATTATTTGTCAAAGAATTGATCTTAGTTTTCCCCTTTCACCTTGCCTGTGCAGTCCAGATGGAAATGTTTTAGGAGAAAGTCCTTTGTCTCTCTATGCCCCTATTTGAGTTTTGGCATGACCATCCTCTTAATAACAGCACTCTAATCCCTGGCCTTACTTACACCTTGCTAGCCCCACAGTCCTATCTCTGAAAATGTCTTTCACATACACCCACACTTCTGATCTCTTCTGTTATCCTCTTGGTTCAAAGTACTGTGCAATATGAGGACAACTTGTTCAGTCTTTTTTCCCTGCTGTTTCCTCCAGCCAAACTGCACTTACTCTCCTCTGGACCTGAGGCTGTGTGGGTCTATGTGCCAAAATGGAATGCATCTCAGTTTGGCAATCCTCAAGTCTACAATATTCTCAAAGCTCTATTTAGGCTAACTTAATGTTGAACCTTCCCCTTTTCCTATAGTCCAAAGAAACATCTCTCTTCTTTGACTCCCTGTAACATTTGATCTGCTTCTCCTCAATGTTGTACCTCACTTTCTAATTGCATTATCTCTTGCAATCTTTGCTGACAACAAAATTAATGTTTTGTTCATTGTGTATCCTCCACAGCATCTACCATATGAGTATTCCATCAGTAACTGCTGAAAATGTTAGACAAAAAAAAACAAAAACAAAAAAACCCCAAAAACCAAAACCCACTAGATTCCTAGATTAGAAAACAAGACCACCAGAAATATGTGAAATATAGAACTAAAGGGAGGTCAAGGCATACAGATCAGTATTATTTTGCACTACATTTCTAAGCGAAGTCATCTTGACTCTCTTCTCTTTCTCTTACATGCCATATCCAATCCATCAGCAAATTCTATTGATTCTATCTTCTAAACACATACAAAATCCAACCACTTTTTACAACCAGCCTAATGGTAGTTACCATCATCTCTTGCTGGATTTCTGTGAGAGCCTCCTACTGATACTGACAGGAGGCAGGGAAATACTGGGTAGAAGAGGGTGGTCCCTGGTGAGGACCCCACCCTCAAGCCTGGACCTGCAGCCAAAAATGAGAACTTTAACATCCCTGTTTTTCCACCCGAATGTTGCCTTTTCCAAAACCATCCTGGCCCACCCTGACCCCCACCCTGTATCCATAAAAACCCCAAGCTCCACTGTCAGGAGAGCAGAGTGGAGAGGCAGAGATGAGGAGAAGAGAAGCAGAAGCCACATGTCAGGGAAAAGTAGGCTGACTTCAGAGGGGTGGCTTGATGGTGGGACTTCCAAGAAGAGTTTGGTCATTCAGGAGAAAATTATCTTCCCACTCTATCCCCTTCCAGCTCCCCGTCCCACTGAGGGCCACTTCCACCTCTCAATAAAATCCTCTGCATACACCAGCCTTCAATTCATGTGGGTAACCTGATTCTTCCTGGACACTGGACAAAAACTTGGATACCAAGAGGGCAGGGTGTAAAAGGTTGTCACCCTGACCCTCCACTGAGCTGGTTTACACTTAGCCATCTGCAGATGGAAAATGCTAAAAGAGCACTGATTGTATTACATGTCTTCTGGGGCTCTGGGAGTTGCAGACACCCCTTCCCAGACAGCAGAGTTAAAAGAGCATTGTAACACGCTTGGATGCTGCCGCGGGTCCTGTACAAAGTCTGTTCCCACCAGAGAGAAGCAACTGGCTTGTTCCAGTGTTCATTTGCCCTGGCTTCTGTACCCACTCACTTGAGTACTCCCCTTCCCGTGATGGGTTTAGAGCTGCGGGCTGAGCCACCCCTTCACAAGTGTTGCAAAGAGGTCAAGGGAAATATCACTACCAGCTCTGCCTGCCTGCAGGCTTTCCTTCAGTGTATTCTCAACAAAGCAGCTGGAGTCACCCTTTAAAAACAAGTCCAGTCATGTCATTCCTCTGCTCAAAACACTGTGAAGCTTTCCCTTGCTCTTCACAATAGGCTATGGGGTTCTACATAATCCACTCCCCTTCCCACCAAGCCATCCTGTGCCTTCCTCTCTTGTGGTGCTCCCTTTGGCTCAGTCTGCCCTAGCCACACTGGCCTCCTTGTTGTTCACCAGGCATGTTTCTCCTTGGGACCTTTCCTCCAGCCATTCTTCTCTGCTGGGAACATTCTTCCTCCTAAAATCTACTCACATCATTCTCTCAAGTCCTTCGCATTTCTGCTCAGTGAGGTCTACACTGACTCATGTCAACTTTTTTTTTTTTTTTTTTTTTTTTTGAGAGAGTCTCTCTCTGTCACCAGGCTGGAGTGCAGTTGCATGATCTCAGCTCATTGCAACCTCTGAATCCCTGGTTCAAGCGATTCTCCTGCTTCAGCCTTCCGAGTAGCTGGGATTACACATGCGCCACCATGCCCAGCTAATTTTTGTATTTTTAGTAGAGACGGGGTTTCACCATGTTGGCCAGGATGGTCTCCATCTCCCGACCTCGTGATCTGCCCGCCTTGGCCTCCCAAAGAGCTGAGATTACAGGTGTGAGCCACTACGCCCAGCTTCACTTTCACTTTTTTTCATCCTGCCACCCTGACTGCTACTTCCCATCACCCCTTAGCCCAGTTTACCTCCTTTCTTCCGGAGTACTTTTCATGTACATCTACCATTCTTTATCTGTCTTTCACTGCTAGAATGTACATTTTATAATGGTAGAGATCTTTGTATTTCCTCAAGAGAGAGTGAACGAGGGATTGATTGAGTTCACCCAAGCTTTGAATTCATTCTTCGGGTTTCTAAAACAAGGAAACTCAAATTGCTCACAACCTCAAAAAAACAAACTCTGTCAAACAGATCTAAAAGCAAGGTGAGGCATTTTCAGTGAACATGAACCAAAACAGTCTCATGTAGACAAGAAAATGTTAAATGCAATGTGTCTATTCTCACTGCACCTGACTTACAGAATTGTGCAACTTGCATGTATGTTACCCACAAGAAAGAGGCCTTGCAATATTCCAAAAATGAAACATTCCAACAGCTGTGCGAAATCTTTGAGTATAAAGATCCACTTTATAAGTTGGATAAAAACAGGTGTTCAAGAACAATTTTAAGTTCTGTGAGGGCAGGAATCTTATCTGTTTTCTTTGCATTGTATGCCCAGAGTCTAGTAAATTAACATGCTCAATAAATATTTGTTAAATGAACAAATGAATGAAGGGAAAGAGTCTCTACATTTTCAGAAATGAACAAGAATGCAAAAGGTAATTTTACTTCTCACTTAAAGGTTTTATCATCTGGGTGTTGGTGTGATACCACATTTACCTTAATTTAATTTGTTTAGATGTTAAGCTTTTATTATGACAATAATAGGTAAGACTCCATGAACCATGTAAAATGGGTCAGGAAAACACCGTCAGACTTTTAAAAATGCTTATTATTTCTTCCTGGAAGAACATAAGTTTTTTTTTTCAATTTTTTTGAATGACTATCTGTTTTTCTACTTGGAAAATATAAGTCTTGTTTCTTATTTCTATGAGACTGTAATTTTTACAATTGTACAATAACCTTATTTTGTTTCCCATGTTTCTTTGGTAGTGGATGTTGCAAATTTCATATAATAAGAACAATAATGATATGTGTCTGTTGTGGTACACAAACATTTTCCTATTTACTGTTTCTTCCCCTTCTCCATATTCTCCTTATTAACTATTTAGATTGATGCTTACAAAATGCCCTACCAATGCTCCTAATATTAATTCTGTGGTTATTCTTTCCCAGTATCTTTTGAATTATTTAAAAGTATTTAACACACAAAGTGAAAAGGGCTAATTAGTACTGAAAATCTGAAATGTTTTTATTTTCACAGTTTCATTGTGAATCTGAGTATGGTCATTTATTTTTTATGTACTAATTAAATACACGAGTAATATTCTCTCTCCCCAAAGGGCCATCTGCACAGTTTCCAAGAAATAAAATTGGTTCTCTACTCACACTAAGGGTAGAGATGTCCATTGTCTATGAAATGTTTAGGATATCCTCAGCCCATGCTGAATGGGAAGACATTTCTTTCCACATCGAAGCTTCATTAATTTTGCCCAATTCACAATCCAGCATAGGTAATGAAAAATATGAAACATATTATTTCTTACAAATAAACGAAATTATGTCAGAGATGTCTTACAAACCCATAAGAAAACTTACTCTAGTAAAATATACAAGTGGATTATAACTAGTAAATCAATTCTTTGTCTACAACGGGTACTTGTTCTGTGTTTGAGCACGCTTATTTTTAGGAGTATCTGAAACATTTCCTGTGTAATCATAATTAAACCAACAATTTGTTTAGGAATTTCTTTAACAAGATAGCACAAAGATAAACATCAATTTAGTTGTCATCATCTATAATACATGATCATATATCCAAAATTAATGAGAACCAAATTTGAAATATAAATACTCTTAGGTCTCTAAGTCTAAAGGTCTGTAAAACAGGAAGACTCAGTCTCAGATAATGATTTGTAGATTATTGTCTGTAAAAAGTTATTGATTAATGAATAAAAGAATAATTTGTCATCTGTGTTAATACATTTTATTGTCTGTGTCAGCAAAATTTTATTTTGTTTATTAGGAAAAATAAATAAGTAAAAAGGAAGTACTCTAATGAGAAGGTTCCCACATGATATTCTGAATTCCATAAAAGAAAAAAAAAAAGTCTAAGTATTATAACAATGATGAGTTCTAAATTTAAGAGTCCTCCTTGGATTACACTGGTTTAAAAGTTTTTGTACTTTGAAATTATAAAACAGTTTATGTGAGGAAAGTGACTATTTTCATATACTATAAAAGGATTAGGTAGTTGGCAGTCTCTAAAAATAGTTGTTGTAACATTAAAAAAACACCCAAATACATGTCTATGTTTTAAAGATAACCACAATTTTGTTTCCTATGAAACACAACATTCAATAAACATTCAAGTGACTATTCTACAGTAAGTTTGACTGCCCAGCACAGTGGTGTGCCAGTGAATGTGCAATAATGCCCACCGAGTGTGCTACAGAAAATGCTGGAAGCCTCTTGGGCAAAACTTAGAAGAGGAGAGCACCCCAAATCTCTGTTTTCAAAAAGAAAAAAAAGAGATTTGCTCATTTTCTGCTTCCTTTATGGGTGAGAGCCAGCTTATCAAAGAAAAAACAGATGACTCAATGCCTTAGGTATTTGTCAAAGTGTGAATAATGGGCTTTCCACCTCAGTTTTCTAGCTTGCCAAGTCAAAAATGCATATTGCTGAGCCTGGCCTTACACATACTAAATCAGAATCTTGGTGAGTAGGGCTCATTATCTAAATTTGAGCCACTTTGTGAACTCCGTGGGAGTCATCCTGCACTCCTCAGAAAGTCTCATTATGTGAATAATAATCCGTTCATACCCTCTTGGTATGTGTTTATAATCCTAAGTCTCAACATCCAAATGAAGTTTTGGGTGGAAGTCAGTCCTGCAGGGTGACCACCACAAAATAATAGAATATGTTCTCAGACAAGAAATAAATAACAGCAAGACAACAAGATAACCTCCAAACACTTGGAAATTAAACAACATACTTCTAAACGATGCATAGGTCAAGGAAGACTCAAAAAAAAAAAAAAAAAAGAAAAGAAAAACAATTAACTAAATGAAAATGAAAAGATAACATGTCAAAATTTGTAAGACACAGTTAAAGTAGTGCTGTGAGGAAAATTTATAGCACTAAATGCTTACATCAGAGGAGACAAAACGTCTCAAATCAATCATCTAAGTTTCTACCTCAAGAAACTAGGGAAAAATAAATAAATAAATAAATAAATAAATAAATAAATCCAAGCAAGTAAAAGGAAGGTATTGATAAATGTATGATCAAACATCAATAAATTGAAAATAGGAGAATAGAATCAATGAAGCAAAAGTTGGTTCTTAAAAAAAAGTTAATAATATTGATAAACTCCTGCTAAGTCTGACAAAATAAAAATAGAGAAAACACAAATTACAAATATCAAGAATGAAACAAGGGACATCACTCCAGATCTTGTAGTCATTAAAAGTTTACTCTTAAAATTTTAACTCAGAAAATGGACATTTTACTCAGTAACCACTGACTGGCAAAAGTCAAAAAATATTAAAATAGGTAAGTTGAACAGTTCTATAATCATTAATGATATTGAATTCATATTTTAAAATTGTCTAAAAAAGAAATTTCTAGGTTCCTATGGTTTCACTGTAGAATTATACCAAACATTTAAAAAAGAATTTACACAATCACTTCCAGAATATAGAAGAGGGAGGAATACTTCCCAATTCATTTTATGATCTCAAAACCAATAAAAAGTAGCTGGGCATGGTGGTACATGCTTACAGTGTCAGCCACCTGGGAGGTTGAGGTGGGAAGACTGCTTGAACCCAGGAGTTTGAAGCTGCAGTGAGCTATGATTGTGCCAACACACTCCAGCCTGAGCAACAGAGCAAGATCCTGTCTCTAAAACATAAAAATATGGTCTCAAAACTAGACAGACAGTAAAAGAAAACTAGGGGTCAGCGTATCTCATAAACTTATGTCTAAAAATCTCAATATGGCAAATAAAATCCAGTAATGTATAAAAAAGAGGTATGCACCAAGAACAAGTAGAATTTATTCCAGTAATGCCAAGTTGGTTTAATATTTGAAAAATCAATCAATGCAATTCACCATAGGAACAGGCTAAAGGAGAAAAATCATATGATCATATCAAGATGCGGAAAATGTATTAGACGTAATAAACACCTACTTGTTAAAAAAAACAAACAAACACAAAAACAAAAACAAAACTCTCACCAAAGGAAGAATAGAGGGCACTTCTTCAACTTCATAAAAAACTAAAAAGCATTTACAAAATCCAGTAGCTACCTTCATACTTAATGATAAAAGACTATATACTTTCCTTTAAGATTAGAAACAAGGCAAGGATGTCCCCTTTCACTGCTCTTATTCAACAAAGTACTGTAAGTTCTAGCCCAGTAATAAGGCAACAAAAAGAAATAAAGAACATATAGGTTGGAAAGGAAGAAATAAAATTGTCCCTCTTTGCAGATGACATGGTTGTCTATGTAGGAAATCTTGAGTAATCTATAAAACAAACAAACAAACAAACAAAACCCTAGATGTAATGAAGGCCTCAGGATACAAGATAAAGACACAAAAAGCAATCACATGTCTATGTAGTAATAAGGAAAACGTGGAAACTGAAATCAAAAACACGATACTATTTCCAATTACTCCAAATAAAATGAAATAGGTATAACATTAACAAAGTTTTTACTGAATAAGCATGCTGAATGTTACAAAATGCTGATGAAAGAAATCATAGAAGACCTAAGTAAATGGAGAGACATACTGTGTTCATAAATTGGAAAATGCAACATATTAAAGATGTCAATTTTCCTCAAATTGATACACATGTTGGACGTAATTCCTATCAAAATCCCTGAAAGAATTGTTGTTTTCTCCTGTAAACACAGATAAGCCTATTTTAAATTTTATCTGAAAAGACACAGGATCTGTAATAGCTAAAATAATTTTGAAAAAAAGGATAAAGTAGGAAGATTCACTCTATTGTACTTTAGCTATTATTATACAGTTACAACAATCAAGACCATGTGGTACCAGTGGAGGGACAGAAATCTCAGTCAATGGAACAGAAATAGAGAGTCCGGAAATAGACTCACAAAACATACCCAGTTAATGTTTAGCAGAGGTGCAAAAGCAATTAAATAGAGAAAAGATAGCTTTTTCAGCAAATGGTGCGAGAGCAACTGACCATCCATAGGCAACCTGACCTCAACCTAACTTTTATACCCCATAAAAAATTAACTCAAAATAGGCTGGGCGTGGTGGCTCACGCTTGTAATCCCAGCACTTTGGGAGGCCAAGGCGGGTGGATCTCCTGAGGTCAGGAGTTTGGGACCAGCCTGGCCAACATGGTGAAACCCTATCTCTACTAAAGATACAAAAATTAGCTGGGCATGGTGGTGGGTGACTGTAATTTCAGCTTCTCGGGAGGCTGAAGCATGAAAATCACTTGAACTCAGGAGGCAGAGGTTGCAGTGAGCCGAGATTGCGCCATTGCACTCTAGCCTGGGTGAAAGGGCAAAAACTCTGTCTCAAATAATAATAATAATAATGATAATAATAATAAAATAACTTAAAATGGATCACAGAATTAAATGTGTAAAATGCTTAGAATAAAAACATAGGAGAAAAATCTTTATCTAAGTGAAGAATTCTTAGACTTGATACCAAAAGCAAAATCTAAAATGAAAATTGATAAACTCATCAAAATGTAAAATATTTGTTCTGTGAAAGATCATGTTAAGCAAATGAAGAGACAAGTCACAAATTTGAAGAAAATATTTGCAGACCACATAGCTAACAAAGAACTAGTACCTAGAATTTATATATTTAAAAAAACTAACAAAACTCGAGTAAAAATTTTAAAAATCCAGTTCGAAAATGAGCAAAAGACATGAACAGACATTTCACTGAGATAATATGGTGGTGGCTAAATGCGTATGTAAAGACGTTCAACATTAGCCATTCAGGAATTATAATAAAAGTCACAATTAGCTATTGAAACGCATCTACAGAATGACTAAAATAAGGAATAGGGATAGCACCATATGCTGATGATGATGCAGAGAAATTGGATCACTCATACATTGCTGTTGGGGATATAAAATTTTTCTCATCTCTCTGGAAAACAGTATGACAGTTCCTTTCAAAACTATACATGCATTGACTATATGATACAGCAATTGTACGCCTAAACATTTATCCCCAAGAAATAAAAACTTGTATTTACTCAGAAATCTGCTCATGAATGTTCATAGCAGATTTATATGTAACAACAAACTCTGGAAACAAATATCTTTCAGTAGGTGAACAGTTAAACAAAGGTGCTGTATTCTATACCATAGAATACTATTCAGCAATGAAAGGAATGAACTATTGACACAAGCAACAACTTGGATGTATCTCAGGAAATTCTGCTAAGTGAAAAAAAGCCAAAATAAAAAAGTTACATACAGTATGGATCCATTTATATAACATCCTTGAAATAAGAAAATTATAGAGATGAAGAACAATTAGTGGTTGACAGGAATTATAGAAGGAGGGAGAGAGGGAAGTGGTGGTCCCTCTAAAAGGGCAGAATGAGGGATCCTTGTGATGGAATTGTTCTATACATTGATCATGGGTATATTCACAAGTATCTACACGTGTGATAAAATTCTACAGTACTAAACACACACGCTCACCACACAATGAGTCACATAAAACTGGTAAAATCTGCATATGGTCAGTCAGCTGTATCAGTGTCAATTTCCTGGCTGATATTGTATTATAGTTATGCAAGGTGTTACCACTGAAGCAAATCAAGTGAACAGATAATTTCTTACAACTCCATGTAAATCTACAATTATCTCAAAATAAAAAGGTTTTAAAAGCTATGAAAAGACAACAACAACAAAAGCAAAACCTTACATCTGATTAATGCTTTTCATTTTGTATTAAAAATCATTTTGTATCTAACATCCCATTTCAAGAAAATGAAAAATATGCCTGAGCACAGGGCTCACATCTGTAATCCCAGAGTTTTGGGAAGCTGAGTTGAGAGGATTGTTTGAGCTCAGGAGTTTGAGACCAGACTGGATAACACAGTGAGACCTCATCTCTACTAAAAAAAAAAAAAAAAAAAAAAAAATTAAAAATTAGTAGGCATGGTGACATAGGTCTGTAGTCCCAGCTACTCAGGAGGCTGAGATGGGAGGATTACTTGAGCTTGGGAAATCAGGGCTGCAGTGAGCCATGATCACTCCACTGCACTCCAGTCTGGGTGACAGAGTGAGACCCTGTCTCACCAAAAAAATAAATAAATAAATAAAAAAGAAAAAAGAAAAAGAAAATGGAAGATACTAATGATTTCCTCCAAATGGAAAGTACTAAATATTTTCCTAACCAATTGGATGGATCTGGCAATTGGGGGATAGAAAAGTTAAGTGATTTACCTGAACCAGAGGACTTAATAATAGGTTCATGAAGCTTAACATTAAACCAAGACTAAACTTTACTTCCAATCCAGAAATATGTTTATGCTTTTAAAAGTTATGAAACCAAGTAAGAATATACAATAAAGCCATCAAATATGTTCTTCCAAATTGTTTGTAAGCCTTGGGAGATTGCCTACTGTGTCATACAAATCAGGTTTTATGTAGATCCTTTACAGAAAACACTGTTTCTGGAGATTTGGCAATAGAATGGAATGTAGGTACTGCCAGAAGGAGAGCACTAGCAGAACTTAATTTCTGTACTCAATATTTCATCATGTAAGAAATAGGGGAAAGTGCTTGTAGCAGCCATCATTTGATAAGAAGAAATTTGAAGAACTTGGGCATACAATTTAGGATATACCTAGAAGGCATCTAAAACAAACAAAAAACAGTCCACATCTAGTTATTTGGAAATTAGATTTTAATTCTGTCGTTCTTATGCTTTTAAGTTTTCAGGTGAATCTGGAAGAGACAAAAGACCAAATTCCAAGCTGTCTGCAAGGTGAAATGGAAGAGGAAGGCAGTATCTTGAACTGCACTGTGCCGGTCCAGAGCCAGCAGCCCCATGTGGGTGTTTGAATTAAACTTAAATCAAACTAAAATTCAGTTTCTCAGTTGGACTAGCACATGTCCAAGGCTTGGCAGCCACATGTTGCTAGTGGCTATCATATTGGACAGTAAAGAAAGACATTTCTATAATCTCAATAAAGCATTGGACAGCTCCAATCTATATAACTAATGAAAACACTGAAACGTCACAAAATTTTTTTTTTAATTTAAAAAGGACACCATTTTGCAAATGACACATTGACGGATTCATATCCATGGCCTCCTAGAAGAGCAGGGTGGAGAAGACCCCGAATGCAATCCTGTCAAAACACTTGTCACAGGCTTGAATCTTTCTGGTTATCAATGTCTGAACAGCCATGGCAAATAATTTTTATTTCCTTCATTCTTTTGCAGGTTAAAAGAAACATTTCTCTCCTTTGAAACTGTTCTATAGCTTTAAGTCTTTCATCATTCTGGCTGCTTACTGCTGATTTCCAATCTGGGTTCCAATTTATCTATATCTCCAGTCAAATAACTTGTGCCAAAATTAAGTGCCATGTTCCAGGTGCACAGAGTATAGGAGGTTTATGTTTTTCCCTATTCTAGATATTATGCATCCACTTTTACAGACTAAAATCACAAGGTGACTTTTAGTAACCCCACCAATAAATTTCTTTGCAATTAGTTTTTAGTTAAGTAAAACCCTGCAATCTGGTTAATGTGGCCCATTGCTCCATCTAATTGAAACGTTGTGTGTCCTATTTATAACCAGTCTACTTTTGAATACTTCTGGTGGAAAAATCATTAACCCTGTTGATTTTATATCAGTTGCAAAAGTGTGGCCTCCAACATCTTTCTCCATGTAACTGTTAAAAATGTTAATAATGGGGACCCAGCATATGTCTTTGGGAAACTCTAACCTCCACCCACCTCCCAGCCTAAGAATCATCACAGTTTGGATCTAACCATTCACAAGTCAGTTCAACTATTTAACTGTCCAGTCCATGTTTCTCCATTTTACCCACAAAGACATACCTAGTAACCCAGCTTTTATTGTATCTCCTGCAATATGCTTCACCTTTCCCAGAAAGTCAAAAAAAGCAGACACTGAGATTTTTTGTTTAAGATGACTACGGAGGCTTTTACAGCACAGAAGAGAACTCACCAACCCTGGAGAAGGGACGATGCACTTGAAGTATTGGCACCCCACAGTGGGCAACTCTAGCATTTCATGTTAAAACAATGCTGAAAACAATTTCTAATGGTTCTATTGATTTTCAAACAATAATAAAGGGTAGGGTCCTACTTAATTGAATCCTAATGAGTTCGGTATTTACCACAGTCTGTCACCAAATGCACTTCTTGTACAAAACTCTTTGAACTGGCTGTGGGAGAGGAGAACTCTGTGTTCTAAATGCTGCTTTCACCACTGTCCAGCTGGGATGTTTTAGAACTAAGTCTCTCACTGACTCATTCAGTCTAGAAACAAATAGAGGAAAATTTGCGGCACCTGATCCCAAAGCAGGTGGCTATGCATTAATGATGTAGCATGTGCCAAGATCCTGAAAGGAACGGTTCTAGAGAAATACTGCAGGATCTAATTATTTTTAACGTCTCTCCTAACTTGAAAATGATTTGTGTACATGACTTCAATTTTCAAAAGATACAATGCAGCCTGGGACTTTAAAACAGGGAATCTGGCAAATTAACTAATAAGTGTATGAACACATGTTGAAATGGCAAGGCACTAAATAGGCTGGCTTCTCCTACAGAAAAGAGTCATTTAACAGGAGTCAGTTAAGTCAATGTTTACTCTCCATGTAGGGAACTTTACATCACAAATGGGAGAAATAATTCAGCAGGTATAAAAAAAAGCTTTCCAAACAGGGAAACTTCCTTGGGATGTTAATGTTTCTTGTTATGTTAAGATGGGTCTTGGAAAACAACCCATCTCAGATCAACATTCCTACATGTGGAGTTTGGATGATTTTTTTTTTTCTTCCAGTAATCGTCAACTACAATGGGATCTATTTGATTATTATTGTAATGTTTAAAAACAGTACTGATTAGATTTCTTTACAGTGGGACAACCAAGAAAAAATGGACTGCCGAAAAAAAATATCTAGAGGTAAAATATGCAGGCCTGTCAAGGGATGATGGCCCTAGCAGAGGGCTATGGACTGAGGGGATGGCAGCATGCAGAATAGAAGTAGGAGTGGAAGAGGCCGGGTGCGGCGGCTCACACCTGTAATCTCAGCACTTTGGAAGGCCGAGGCGGGCAGGTCACAAGGTCAAGAGATCGAGACCATCCTGGTTAACATGGTGACACCCCATCTCTACTAAAAATACAAAAAATTAGCCGGGCGTGGTGGCGGGTGCCTGTAGTCCCAGCTATTCGGGAGGCTGAGGCAGGAGAATCGCATGAACTCGGGAGGCAGAGCTTGCAGTGAACCAAGATCGGGCCACTGCACTCCAGCCTGGACCACAGAGTGAGACTCTGTCTCAAAAACAACAACAACAACAACAAAAAAGAAGTAGGAGTGGAAGAAACAAAGAAGGCCTGAAGCAATAGGTATGTTTGGCCTGAAATCTTCCTCTTTAGCTAATTCTCTGTGGCTAGGAGTGCTCACCTCCAAAACAAACAAACAAACAAACAAAAAACCCAGAGTGGATGTATGGACTGTTATAGCTATCCTTCTCTTAACCGTTTGGTGCAGAATACTAAAAAATATAAAGTTTTGGAGAACACGTGTCCTATTATGTAATTCTTGGTATAATATTAATACTACCACAACATTAAATGGGACACAGTGTTTTCACAACCATATCACATTAGATGATACTCACAGTGACCCTGTGGGGTGGAGGATAATTATTTGTTCCTACTTAACATTAAAGGAAAATAAGGCCCTGAGAGGTTTAACATTGCCTAGAGTCCCCCAAATAAGGAAGCAGAGCAAGAACCAGAGCTGTTGGACTCCCACTCTGGATTACTTTTCAGGACTCTGTGTCACCACCTATCTCATGAGTGCTCTCCAGAGATACCCGGATGCACACAGGGACAGCCACATATCTGCATTCATGGACCCTTGTGAATGGAGACAGGCTCCCTACTGCTCACTTTCTTTCATTCCCCTGCACACTTAGGTTACTGTACCATAACACCCAAGACCCCCCAACATGTGCTGTTGCCCTGAAACTGGAGTTACTACTATATAAGTGTTCTAAACACAGGCTATTGTCCTGCCAGAAGACTCCTCCTCTGGGAGTCCTTGAAGGCCCCTCCAGGCTCTCCTGCTAGTGTGAAAGCCTCTACTCGCTTCCTCCTTAACATGCCTGGTAGCCTTCATCACCCTACAGGCCTACAGCCAGCCCTGATGAATTCAGGCTGGGGTGGGGGTGAATAGTAAGAAGAGTATCACACAGAGATAGGATCTAGAGGTGTACCATGTAAACAGAAGTGTTCTTAGTGTCCACAGTTGGAACTCAAGGTTATATTTTCCCACACAATCCATGTGACTGATGCTGACTTGCTAATGAGATTCAATAATTCTGGGAGTATTTAGTAGTATCTTGGTTAAACATCTGCATTATGTAGGGCTTCACGGATGACCACAAGACCCTATCCATCATTGATAATATTGTTTCTATGGGGAAATGTGTTTGAAGTTTTGTATGACAGCCCTCCAAAGAAATTCTAGCAAACAAACCTATTTGAAAGTTGGGCACTGTCTGTCTTCCAGCACTGGCTGTTCTCCCTCTCACTCTCTCCAACCTAACCTGTTTTCTTATGTCCAACTTCTGGGTGGCCCATGAAGGCTATTGCTCCTCTGAGGCCACAGCAGGCGTAAGCAATGAGGAGAAGGTGAAAGTGCTGGGGAACAGTCCCAGCAGTAGAGGGAGGGGGGCAGGAGAGGGAAGAAGACAGAGTTGGAATCATCACCAGACAGCAAACATTGGGTGAGCCTACGCTGTTGATAGGACACAGGCTTTTTATGGGAATCTAAAATGCAACTTTTAAGCAGGATGGATGAATGTCATTAAGAAAGCACAGGCCGTGGCATGAGGCAGGCCTGGGGTACATTCTGTTTCTTATTAAAAATGATCTTAAGCTAAATACTTAACCTCTCAGAAGGTTCAGCTTTCTCATCTCTAAAATTGAGATGACATTACTTCTCAGGGTGTTTGTGAAGATCAAAGTAATTGTGTAAATGTGATTATTACAAACTTCAGCAGCATTTACCAGACAGTTGAATGTTGCTTTATCTTACTTTCCTCCTTTGAGAGATGCAAGGTGGTACAGGGGAAAGATTAGAGTAAAAATAAGTGGATTGGAATTCCACTCTCAGAATCAACCCCATGGAGGGGCTGAGCACACTCTCCGAGTTACTGTCTTCCGTGCTGTCCTCTGAGGGCTTTTGTTGGTGGCAAGGAATTAACATATGTGTGAATGGCTGCAACTAGCTGGTCAATAATTATCATTCACTGTTTTGACAAATGTGTGTTGAGTGCCTACTATAGACCTGGCACTATGTTAGAAACGTGAATCCAGCCAAGGGGAAATAATCAAGGCAGGCCTGTTCTGTTAGATAGAGTGGTCAGGGAAGTTTCCCTGAATAGATGAGATTTGAGCAGAGGCCTGAATGAGGAGTGGGAGTGAGCCATAGAAATATCCAGAAAGAGGCATCCAAGAAGAGGGAATAATCAGAGTAAAGGCCAGGCTGTCAGGGCCTGCTAGGGCCTGATTGAGACATTGCAAGGAGGTCCTCAGGGGTCTTCGTGACTAGTGCAGAGAGCAAAAAGTATGGGCACAGGGCAGGGACAGGGGAGGGCAGGACCAACGGTCTGTTGATATGTGCTCTGTACACTGCTGGAAGGACTTTCTCCTAACTTCTAGGTACTCAAGCCCTTGGAAGGTAGTCTTGAGTGAAGGAGTTTTACGTTGTGAAAAGCCACATGCAGAAGAAACTTGTGGCCCAAGGGTGAAGGCAGGCAAGCACTGGGAGGTGACTGTGGTCAGCAGAGCAGACATGCGATGAGGCCCTGGGCCTGGGGTAGTGGCAGTTGGGGACACAGATGTGTTCTGACTGAATGTGTGTGTGTGGTAAAGTAAAGCCCTGGAGCTAGGGAAGGGTGCAGGCCTAGAGAGAGACACTGGGGAGGTCTCCACAGAGTGATACAGTGAAAAAGCACAGGGCCGGACATGGTCATCTGTGGAGCAGGAATGGAGGAGAGGGAGGAGAACCCATCATGACACTGTGCAGCATTTTAGAGGTCTGAGGAAGGAGATGCCACTCCATGCATGAAAAGTGACAAGACAAAAGAGGCCCTTTCTTACAAAAATTCTTTGTGTTCCTTTTTTTGGTTATTGCTTTTGTTTTTCTTTTTCTTATTAAAACAATTATGAGATATTTCAAAACATGCTGAATACTGAAAATAAAATAACTGACACTCCACCCAAATTTCTAACTTGTGAACATTTTGCCACTTTGCAATTGATGGCAGGCGAATCCCAAAATTGGGGCTCAGCCCGGAAGGGTTCTTGACTTTGCTCAGGGAAGAACTGAAGAAGGAGCTGGCAATGAAAGAAGGCAAGTTTATCAGAGCAACAGTGTATGGCAAAGTGGCTGCTCCCTAGAGCAGGGCTCTCTCATAGGCAGAGCTGCCCAGAGCAGCAGCAGCAGCAGTAGCACTCCTTATGGACTGCTGGCTAGCTATATTTATACACACTCTTCATTATATGCTATTTAAGGAGCAGGTTATTCAGAATTTTCTAGAAAAGGGGTGAGGGAGTTCCTGGAACCATATAAGGAAACTTTTGGATTGTTGCCATGGCGTTTGTAAACTGTCATGGCACTGGTGAGGCTGTCTTTATGCTTATTAGCAGTAAGGGCAAGTAGGGTCACTTTTGTTGCTATCCGCTGGTTTCAGCTGGTGTCTTTGCTGCATCCTGCTTTGATTAGTAGGGTCATGATCGGTGCTCGGAATATAAGTCCTGCTGGTCTCCCATCTCACTATATTCATTTCAAAGACAACTGAAGTCATGCCCCCTCTGTCCAAACCGCTTCTTCTTCTTCCAGGAGGCTTTAGTGAGCAATGATAACAGTGCCTGGTGTGTGGGAAGTTCTCAGTGAAGGTCAGGAACTGTGGCGCTGCTGGAGGTGGTCTTTACCATTATGATGATATTGAGGTCTTTCCCATGCATTTTCTAGCTCTTACTGCATAAAGTCAACTCCATAACAATGCACAGTACAATTCTGTATGTTTTTAAAATTAATATAAAGGGTAAATTTTTGTATTCTTTTGTATCTTTTTTTAATTCAACACTGTGTTCTTCAGATTTTTTTTTTTTTGGTAGCAAGTCAGACACAGTTTAGAATATAAGAGTAATAGGAGGCGGAAACAAAATCTTTGCAGAGAGTGCAATGTGAAGGTGCTTTGGTTCCAATATGACAGCTCTCCAGACGCCTTTTCTCCATCCCTCCCTCTTTTTCATTCCTTAACTGCAAAGCTACTGGAGAGAAAGGAGGGGATCATTCAATTTTGTGACAATATTAAATGCTAGCTTCACAGCCCCTCAGGACAAGAAAGACCATGTGGCCCTATAGCCTTCAACTGGAACATGCTTGCTTCCCTTCCCCAACAGGAGCCCTCCCATGGGTTGGAGATAGAGGTTCTGACCCTGGGGCAGCCTCACTTGACTCATGAATTGATGAGCATATTCACTTCTGCAAGCAAAGTAAAACTGAACATAGGAGCTATACTTGCTGGTTACTGTTACTGTTCTGTCCTCTCATGTTCCAATTACCTGTTTTATTTTTATTTCAGAGCCTTCACTGAACAGGCAATGTTTGGATTTAAGCTCTAAAGACATGCGGGTAGACAGAGGGCACATTCCACACAAGAATCCAGGCATGGATTTTGAAGTAGCAGCTTGACCACTGTCATTGTAGAGCTTAGGCTAGAGGGCAGGATTGGTTTTCAATACTCTGATACCCATCTGTGACAGACGGGCAACTTCTGTGCTGGCAGTATCAAAGCAACCCCACCAAGAGACATGCCGGCCTCTCTGTGGCTGGATGGTTTCCATGGTGTGGGGGAGTTTTGTTGTTGTTGCTCTTGTGAAGTTTAAGTTCTTGTGGCTTTTCCCCTTTGCCAGCCTTGCTTAAGACCAAAGGAGAGCTGGATGGTAAAGACTCCCTCGAGAATGGGCAAACGAGTTGCAGATCAAGTATCCTGGCCACAAAGACAAGGAGAGGATCAGGCCTGAAGCTCCAGGCCTGGACACGCCCCGGAGGAGAAATGATCCTCGTGGTTAGTAACAGAGCCAAGCTTCCTTTGTCTAATCTTTTGCTGGAATTAAGAGCTTTTCACATTTCAGTTGACTTGAGAACAGACAGGGAGTCCCAAATCAGAAGCAGATTGGAGCTGGTGAGCAGGGAAACGACACTTCAGCCTCGAAATGCAGCAGCTCTGTTTGTCCCTTGCTTTTGACCCCAGCAGCCTCTTTGCTCCCTCTCTCCTCCCTACTCCACAGAAGGCTTCTCTCCTCTTCTCTGAGGCTCTGCTCTTAAAGCAGCAGGTGCCCGATTCCAGTGGACTCTCTCCACTGCGGAATGCATTACAGCAGGGGCAGCACCTTCCCCAGCAACACACCCTGTCACCTTTGATCCTTTGCCATTTGCACTGTGGGTTTTCATTTGACCCAGTGGTCTGAGTTTGCTCCAGTATTTGTGTTTTCGTGTTTTTCTTTCCTATGCTTCTCTTTCCCTCCCCGCCCCTCTTTTATGCTGTGGCCTAAGTACACTGAGCTTCTTCCTTTGTTTGTATGACAGAGGATTCCTTTTCATTCGTCAGGATCTTAACTATGCATACCACAAAAAAATTGAAGCACAAAGCACCAAAAGAAAATGAAGATAGAAAAATCTAGTGGATTTGGAGGTGAAAGAAAGCAAACTTGCACCCAGTTTTCGAAACCTTAAACAGATTTATATTCTTGGCCCAGTTCTCAGTTACTCACCACAGTACTCTTATTTTGTGCCTCAAGGGATAGGCAAAAAGCTCTTTCCTGCTCAGCACTTACTTAATACTTAAAAGAAATACCCTTTCTTTCTCTAGCAATGCACTTGTTTGTAACAGTGGAAATACAGGGCACCCAAGAGGTCAAACTCTCTAGAAACCTGGGGCCAATACTTACAAAGACTGATGCCTTGTGGGTGATTGAAAAACAACCCTAGAGTCAGAATTAACAACATTCTCCACATAGTGTTTAAATGGTCACTTTTTGTCCAGAGCTGAGTACTTTCTGAAAACTGTTTCTCTAGCCTGAGGCAAGCCTGGGCTTTGGCTGTGAGGCCCAGAGGCTTAGCTTCTTCACCCAATGCTTGCAAAATGTTTATAGCAAACTCAAATACCTTCCACAGATTACTCCCATTCTCCATCTGATTTCTTCACCAGCTGTTCTCTGCCTGATTCATTGTGCAGATTTCTTTCTAGTGTTGTGGATATTCCCTAGTTACCTACCATAATGCTTGGTCTTACAGGTGTATAGCATGTTTGCAATGCTTGTTCATACGCTCCCAGGGAAAAAAAAATCATAAAATATAATCTTACGTGTAATTTTCCTGAGTACTAAATGCTTTGCCCTGAACTTGAAGACAGTGTATCAGTTGAAGGATGCCAGGAATTACTTCACCTCATGTATATGTACCTGTTACAGATTATATTCATTTTCAAATTAATTTCAAAGCCAGCTGTTATTTTTGCTAAAAGTCATCCTTGATGGTATGCTTTAGCAACTACCATTTAAAACTTAGAGACAACTAGCTGTGCAATATGAGGATTTAAAAATTCAGTACTTGGATTGTTTATCATGGGTTTTATATTTTGAGCTCAAGTCTCCTTCTTAATATATTGTCTGTAGGCACTTAATAAAATGGATTTTTAAGGAAAAATAAAATAGCTTTACTATATATATAACATGCATATTATACATAAAATGTTGGAACTTTTTGGTGATTTAGTTTTCCTTTATAAATACGGGCATGTAGTTATTTCTACAGCAATACTTACATTGAGAGACAAGTTGCTATGCCATGGAGGCTTTTTAGAAGTTCTAACTGGGAATGTAAGCATCTATGTAACCTTAATCCAAAACGAGGGCTCCTCTAACTGGGGAGATTGCCCGTTTGGACCGTCGAACAGCTGGGGAGAATGGGTCACCTGCCTAGACTACTTAATGAGCTGAGTCCACTCTAACAGTCAGAGCTGGGAGAAAGCACCTTCTTCAGAGTGAGCACACATCAGGTCCCCCCTCCATTTTTCCCTGACTCATGTGGAGGGGTTAGGACTTTAAAGAAGCCAGGTTTGTCTTTTTCTTTATTTCATGGAATATGTTAAAAAACAGAAAGAAATATTGAACCTATGCCATGTACTTCAAACGAAGCTTCCACAGAAAATCTGAAACCCTAAAAAGGTTCTTCATTTAAGCCATAGAGAGACACAAATATTCAAACTCTCCTAAGTAATGCTAAAAACAAGGCAGCGAGTGTTCCAACAAGGGCAAGACCTCATTTGTTTATTATTTAGGACTCTTATCACTGTCAATTTTAGCTTGATGAAAGTACTATCATGTGTCAGAGACAATGCCATATGTTCACCAAAAACAAACACAAAAACAAAACAATTTATTTTCCCTCTGGGCATACAGAAAGACTACATTTCCCAGTTTCTTGTGTAATTAATTTTGGGCTATGAGTCTGAATTCTATCCAAAGAAATGCAAGTGAAAGTTGTGTATACTACTTTCAGGTCTGCCAGAATCCTCCCACCTCCTGCACAACCTTTAACATCTCTCTTCCCCCTTTACAGTAACCCCGGGACCACATAGTGAAGATGGTGGCATTGCAAGACAGGAGGAGCTTGGGTTCCTGCAAGACTGCATGAAGCAGTCCCCTCTTTTCCATGACTATCTTGGTCTGCGACAGGCTGCAATGGTTTGAAGGTTTGTCCCCTCTAAAACTCATGTTGATATTTAATTGCCATTGTGATGGTATTGGAAGGTGGGGCCTTAAGAGAGCTCTGCCCTCATAAGTGGACTAATACCAGTTATCAGGAGTAGGCTCACTCACTTCCACGCTCTTTTTCTTGCTCTCACTCTTGTTAGCCCTTCTGCTTTCCACTATGGGATGACAGAACAAGACATCCCTCATAAGATACTGGCACCTTGATCTTAGACTTCCCAGCCACTAAGCAACAAGCCAATAAAACTCTGTTTTTATTATATATTACTCATTCTTTGGTGTTCTGTTATAGCAGCACAAAACAGACTAAGACACAGGAAGAAGCAATAAATCATTATTTGAGATTTAGCGGTTATTGTAGTAGCTTGCGTCATGTACCCCAACTAATACATACTATATTATATCATGTACGTTCTCTGTGTTGCTTATTTCCTACCTCAACCATAGCCATCATTTTAAGACAACAATTAAGAAAACAACTTTATCTGCACAAAGTGCTCTCTCTGCCTGATGTTTTTCCCCTCCTCCCTCTGTTCTTGCCTCCCCAGCACACACACATCCCCCTTTACCTTTATATACTCCTTTTTCAGCTTTGAAATGGCAAGCGGGCCTAACAGGAAAGATTCTTTGGACTTTAAGAACATCCATCAGCTTTATTGCTATAGACAGATTTCTTTCCTTAATGATTTTTTTTTTTTTTTTGAGCAAGGAATATGGTTTGCCCTCTCCAGTCATAGAGTGAATTAATTTGAGGATTTAGCTAGCTACTTGTCATGAACCTGAATGAGAGAAAGGGAGAAACTTTTCATCCACTGCTCACTGTCATTTTCTCTCCTTCTGACTTCCACTTTCCCTAAATTGTTGCATTAATCTAGCCACTCCCCAATCATCACCACTATAGTGTGAGCTCTTTTAGGAAAAGGACCAGTGCTTATTTGTTTTTTATCCCTGATATTTGGAAACTACTAGGTAATCATTAAAAGTTAGCTATTATTTAGCAATAAGATTAAAACCAGGAGACAAATGGCCTTAACTCCATTAAGAGGCATTAGGACAATTTCATGGGACTAGGAGAGATGCCAGGCCCTTCTCTTAGTCCATAGCTATTTGAATCCCAGATCTGAAACTTAAGGGAAATAAAAATTTAAGTATACATACCACCTCTCAATTTCTCTTCAAATAATTTTTTTCTTTTTTCCTTCTCAAAAAAAGAAGGAGGAGAAGGAGCAAGAGGAGGCTAAGGAGAAGGAAGAAGGAAGGAAAGAAAAGTAAAGGAAAATTTTAAGAGGTCCATTTTCTTTTCAAGGATGAAAATCAAGGTCCCAAATGCTTATAAAATCTACCCCTTTCAACTAATATTTATAGTAAAGCAGTGTAGTAGAGTTAGGTGGAGGAAAAGGAAAACTATGGGAGTAGAAATTGCATTTGCTGAGTACACATGTGAAACGACAGTTACCACCTTCATTCTCCAGTGTTAGGTTTTGAAATCGCCATAGTAGGAAATCCACTTTAAATATGTTTGCCTTTGGATCTATTTTTAAATGAAAAAAAAATCTCAGTGCTTCTGGTGTATGTATGTACTAGAGACAGTCTTAACCTAAGATGTTAAGAGAGGAGGCTGGGGACAATTTATCAGTGTCAGAACCCAACACCAGAAGAGAAATTGGAGTGACCTTTTAACAAAGGTTCTATTTTTAAGATCTAATTGACTTAGCCACTGGGATTATCTCTGGTATTAAAAATTATTTAATGGGGTTGCTCCATGAAATTCAAATAGGATGTATGGTAAATCATTACTAAGATGAAACAATGGCAGCAAATATTTACTGATGCAAAACAAAAAGTTCGTATAGAATATCTGAGAGTTTGCCTGCTGTGGTAGTGAGTTATGAGAGACATCACAACCAAGGCTTGCTTTTGGCTTTTTCCTTGCAACAAAAGAAATAAGCAGCACTTGGAGTGATCCGAACATCCAGGAGGACTTATAACCTGTCCCTTTGGAATATTTGGTCAAACTCTTGCTTAGTGGTTCTTTACTTTCTCTGAATTCCCCACTCTTTCCTTTCCTAATTTGTGTTTCTAGCTGCCCACTACCATAGTATTTCCCCATTTCTTTAACACTCTCATTTTCAATTTATTCCTTCCCCATATCTCTTTCAGGATTTTCCCACATTCAACAATATGACATTATCTCAGATAGGAGAGTCCACCGATGACTGCGCGTATGAATAAGGTAAAAAACAGTGCTCTACAAGGGTCCCTTGCAGTTCCTCAGGGACCTCAGTCTATCAAACATTTTCTCCCCTACATATGCACTCTTTGCACTCTTTCTCTTTCCTATAACAATGCAACTAGGGTGAAGTATCTTCTATCTTAAAAGACAATGTTACCCAGACTTTAAACCAATAAAAATCAAAAGAAACAAAGAAGGCCACTATATAATGGTAAAGGGATCAATTCAACAAGAAGAGCTAACAATCCTAAATGTATATGCACCCAATACAGGAGCACCCAGATTCATAAAGCAAGTCCTTAGAGACCTATAAAGAGACTTAGACTCCCATGCAATAATAATGGGAGACTTTAACACCCCACTGTCAACATTAGACAGATCAATGAGACAGAAAGTTAACAAGGATATCCAGGAATTGAACTCAGCTCTGCACCAAGTGGACCTAATAGACATCTACAGAACTCTCCACCCCAAATCAACAGAATATACATTCTTCTCAGCACCACATCGCACTTACTCCAAAATTGACCACATAGTTGGAAGTAAAGCACTCCTCGGCAAATATACAAGAACAGAAATTATAACAAACTGTCTCTCAGACCACAGTGCAATCAAACTAGAACTCAGGACTAAGAAACTCACTCAAAACCACTCAACTACATGGAAACTGAACAACATACACCTAAATGACCACTGGGTACATAACGAAATAAAGGCAGAAATAAAGATGTTCTTTGAAACCAATGAGAACAAACACACAACATACCAGAATCTCTGGGACACATTTAAAGCTGTGTGTATAGGGAAATTTATAGTACTAAATGCCCACAAGAGAAAGCAGGAAAGATCTAAAATTGACACCCTAACATCACAATTAAAAGAATTAGAGAAGCAAGAGCAAATACATTCAAAAGCTAGCAGAAGGCAAGAAATAACTAAGATCAGAGCAGAACTGAAGGAGATAGAGACACAAAAAACCCTTCAAAATAAATCAGTGAATCCAGGAGCTGGTTTTTTAAAAAGATCAATAAAATTGATAGACCGCTAGCAAGACTAATAAAGAAGAAAAGAGAGAAGAATCAAATAGATGCAATAAAAAATGATAAAGGGGATATCACCACACCGATCCCACAGAAATACAAACTACCATCAGAGAATACTATAAACACCTCTGTGCAAATAAACTAGAAAATCTACAAGAAATGGATAAATTTCTGGACACTTGCACCCTCCCAAGACTAAACCAGGAAGAAGTTGAATCCCTGAATAGACCAATAACCGGCTCTGAAATTGAGGCAATAATTAATAGCCTACCAACCAAAAAAAGTTCAGGACCAGACGGATTCACAGCCAAATTCTACTAGAGGTACAAAGAGGAGCTGGTACCATCCCTTCTGAAAC